>NC_090703.1:2477500-2786875 GCF_040954835.1 Lepisosteus oculatus
CCCACAAGATACTTACTGTATCTATAACTTTCACTTTAGTTTTCCAAAATTGTTGTACCCTGGGCATAATCATGAAACTCAAAATCTAGCCAATTTTTGAGAAATCATTCAAAAGGGGAACATTTTTTACAATATTGCCTTACTTTACAGATATTTTCACTTTTAACATAGGACATTTTCAATAGAACTCTAGAGTCAAGCTGTAAGTACAAAGCAGATCAATAGTATATACCTTTAATTCCCTCCCTTCATCTTTAAGGCTTCAATTGACTTAATATTGATTTATCCTTGATTCATTCAGCTACTCAATTAAAAATCTCTTCAAAGATAGTCATTCAGTGGCATGTTAAGAGCTGGAAGAGGTATTTTGAATAAGAATAAGTGAGTTAAAGCTGTAATTATGCATAATATTTATGTATAATTTATTTAAAGGCTTTAGATATATTTATTTTTAGGTTTTAATTAATTGATTTAAAGGTTTTTTTAGAGGTTTAATCCCTCATATAGACCTTTTCCAATTGCAGATGGCGAAGTCCCATAGGTAAATAGGACTTGTAGCAATGGGTATTTAGGCTTTGAACATAAAAGCCTGAATGTCTTGGCAATTGCACAATGTGAATTAAAAATGGGGTTAAAGTTCCTTATAAAAGGCTAACAAGAGAATTTAATGTTACACGAGTGCCCACCTGTCTTTTTATATTGTCTTTCGTTCCTGGCTGCTCCATTCAACACCACCTGTTCTCCTGTGAACAAACAGCTGTCTGTTTCTATTCAGCTTCTAATTAAATTACTCACATTAATCTTCATCACATCTGTCTCCCCGTGCTGAAGAAAGGCATTCTGCTACATTTACACTTGAAGCAAGAAAACTTTAATTTTTTAACCCTAACAAAAGTGATTTATCATGACGCTGATTGGCAAGGGTCTCTCATTAAATGGGCTTTCTATTTTTCATCGTCTCGTTTTTACAGTAAAATTTACTTCTGCAATGCAGAATGTTTGTATGCACTAGCATTGCATCTTCATAGACTAGATTTGAGTGACAGTTTCAGAGAGTACAGTACAGGTCAAAGGAGTCACCACAGGAACAAGACTTCAACTTTTTTTTTTCAACTTTTGCTGTCTATATATTATGTTTGATAAAAATTGTCTGTTTTTGCACATATCTTTCAATAGGTTAATTGTCTTTTCTTTTTTTTTACCTTGGATCTATATGCCTTTTATCACTTTTTGCATCTTATCATTTAGGGTGTTATGCGAGTTATGGGAGTTGAATTTGAAGTACACTGAAATCTGTAATTTTCATGTATCTTAAAAAAGGCTTTACAGTAGGCCTGGAGTCCTAAATAATTTAATACACAGTCATACATTTTTCAGACCTTCTCTGACATGAGCCAGTGCGTGGAGATTTTCCTCGGATGGAGCGTTTACATATTTAAGGCCTAAAGTACACAAGGTATCATATTCCATCATCAGGATTCTCCAGGCCAGAGACAATATTTTTTGTAGAAAATCAATTAGAAAACATATAGACAAGACACCATTTGCCTGCACTGCTACAGCCAAGCCATCTATCACTTGAAAATAGCACAGAATCAAAAGGAAGATCCATTTGGAGAAAGGGAGACTTAATTGAGACAAACAAAACTGCCCCTTTCAAGACTGATTACTCCCCCGCCTTTTTGCTCTCTTTTCTGAGGACATCTCATTCCTGCAGGGGAGCAGCTACTAATCATTTCAGATAGAACCAGGCCTCCTGATTCCAGGACACGAACGCCCATCCAACAAGAAAGTGCCAGTTCTCTGCGGCCATTTCCGCTGTACTGATGAGGCTATTTCAGTGCCAGCCCAGTGCTTTCATTCCCCATCAGTGTGAATAGGGTACTTATCGCCTACCTGAAAGAGTCCTGCACTAAGACACACTGATACCTTCTATTTACTGTGAAGCTCTAGTGGCAATGGTCTTGCATTTTTTAATTATGTGACTGTGTGATCCAGTGTCCTTACTATCTGGGTCCGGGGCTCGGAGCACCCGGCTCCGTTATGATTTTACTTCCATATTCGTGATTCCGCGTCCCCGTTACTGTCTTGGTTTGGATGGATCTGCCAGCTGTGGACTTCTGGGCTGCTTCCTGGTTTTGCCAACCGGATTGTTTTGGACTTGTTCGCCTGCGACACGCCCCCCGAGCACTGGAGCAGTGCCGTCACGCCCCCCTGTCAGTCACCCCTGTTCTGATCCTGTTGTGTTTCCCTGTGGCGTTTCTCCTGTCTCTTCCGGATTTTACCGTCTGCATAGGGTCCTAAATACGCACCACACGGGAGTCCAACTCCCTTTACATAACCTACAGTAAATGCTGGCAGAATCACTGTACTTTTTAAAATTGTAAACCAGTGTTTTTGTAAATACCTAAACTTGTACAGTGAAATTGTGCCGTGCTTGGTGTTGTGAGCCCTTCGTGATTCCTGAAGTGGCCGCTGACAACTAGAGAACACCACCAGTCCTGCGCAGGCTTGCGTAGGTCCCCGCATCCCAGGAAATCCACATGGCAGCAGCTCTGCGCCTTGACATGTGACCTCTGGCACCAGGGAGAGCTGCGGTGAAAGACAAGTGGCTCCAGCCGTGAGCATCTGGGGAGCTGTTTGCAGTCTTCACCCCTCCAGTGCTCGTGCAGGGGTTACAGCTGGGCTGCGTCAGCTTTTTCAAATTTAAAAGAAAAGTCCAAACAATAGTGTAAAACTTTGGTTGCTTTTGGTTAGAACTCCTGCAATGTGAGAAACAAGAAGACAATTGCTGTTACGCACTGCCAAGATCTCATTCCAGGCTAAACACTGACCTTGGTGCTTTTTCAAATTGGCCTTCTTGCTGGGTCTTTCTATTATTACTGCTATAAAATTCTCCCTTTAATTATAAATAAGCCTGGGCAGCGTCCCAGATAAAGAAAAAAAAACATTATGTCCGGATCTAAATGGTAATAGGTCAATTTGACATTTAAAAAGGTTCCGTAATAATTATCATTTAAAATATCATTAATAAATGCCACACACGACCACAGATTTATTTCTCCTGCATATTTTATTGTTCTTGTTGTTCTTTTCTTTGAAATTTCTATTAAGCAAAAATATATTCCATTTCCCCGTTTTTCCTTTACCAATACGAAATGGGAAATTCAGGAGTCAAGGCCCATAAACTTCAGCAAACCAATAATATCACTGACCACACAGCAATGACCTTCATTTCTTGCTGATGCTAGGCAGCATCGTATTTGCACTTCCAGACTATTACCAGTGCATGAATAGCGCAAAAGATAGATATGCGAATATATATGGTTGACAGAGGGCTGGATTAAATCAAAACTAAATGTGCCTTCGTTCGTAAACTTGATAATAACTAAAGCAGTGGTTTCAGGTTATTTCCATCCATCCTGGTGTCTTGTATGATACAGTTCTGGCTTGTCACAAGCTCCCATTGGATTTTGCTCCCTAAAGTCCTTATGTAATTTTGCCAAAGACAATGGTGGAATACATTTTTAGGTATTAATCAGTTAAATTTTTAGTCCTCTACTCCAAGTTCTGTGTAGCAGAGCAGACAGAAGAAATTCTCATTTTGTTAGAATTAATGTTACCTAGCAGTAGATGGAAAATGGTTCACAGCGTTTATTTTCTTATTTATGAGAAGGCCCTGTTTTCTTTTTCTGGCTGTCTGCTATTGTGTGAAACTTATTTCGCTGTATGTCTGTTACTTTATGTGAGAGGCACGGATGACTGACTGCCTGGGAAATAAAAAGTTATTTTCCTTTTGAAGCACGAGTGAGAAAGAAAAACTTAATAAACAGTGAAAAGAGTTCTGGTACTTGAAGAATTCAAAATATTTCCTTATAATTCGAAACCTTAATTTGATAAATGTTTAATTGACTTAGAACAGCTATATTTATTGCTTAGATTGCAGGTGGATAACAGATTCTGAGTTTCTTATTTCTATTAGATTCAGAAGTTGGGGCCCATAATGTGAGGAAGACATTTTAAGTAGACTTTACAGATCATTACAGTATATGCACATTGTCCTCACGTTGTTACCATGCAAACATTATTTTATATGGTTCAAGTAGGGAGCTGCATCAGCATGTGTTGGCTGCAGAGAACAATGCCCGAAGAAGGGTCCACACCAAAACATTGTGTTACTTTTCTTCTCTTTTCAGCATGAAATAAGCATTTACTTGTTCCAAAATTTAATATACTGTATATGAGAGACATTTTGGTAAGACTTTTTAAAGCCTCAAAAGAGGTTTTGCATGCTGTTGTGATTTAAGAAACTCATCAGCATGAGATAGTGGAAAAGCAGGTAGAATCATTGCTTCTGAAAATAAGGTTCAGAGCACCTAGCTTTGTCAATAGATTTAATTAAATAAATAGATGACACTTGGATTTGCACCTAATCATTTAAGATCGTCCAATGCATATTTGAAATAAATGGATTAAACATAAATGATTTTTTGTAGAAGCAGAAGAAGTAGAATCACAACGTATAATACTATATTGTATGTGAAGTGATGCATTATGCATAAGCACTTTATTGCCCCATTGGAATCTGACTTAATAAATACTACTGGTTTTTAAGGCATACTAATATTAAATCGACATAATCTTGTGAGACATTAGTAACCCTTGTCTACAAGAGGGAGTGTGTCTGCGCATACCGAGAATGACTCATGTGCTGTTAACACATAAATTGCCATTTGAATATTTCATTTTCACCAGATGAACTGCCACGTGCGTTTTTCATGCATGAAGCTTGTTTTTCTTCTTTATAGAAGTGGCATTTATACGATATAATGGAAGGCAAAATCAGCAAATAGTACTGCTACATTAACAAGAAAAAGTAGCCTTTTCTGTTAAGTAAATTTCATGTTGAAGAATGTAAAGTGCTGCATTTTCTACAAGATACTCCCAGCACATCATTGCTCACAGAGGCTGTTGTTCAGCTTGTTTCAGTTGTAGAAATACAGTATAAATGTTTTAGCATCACTAGTGAATTCTTCATTATGAGGTGATTGGGTTGTGACAAGATGCATCACTTTCAGAATTCTAAAACATGTCTAGTTTATGGATAGCTGTATTAAAGATTCATTATTTGCCTGTTCCCCCATGGTTGTAAGAGCCATTGGTTATATCTTGAGGAGAAAGGTACTGTGGGTGGTGTGGACCTGAAAGCAGAGATTCAACTCATGCTTGAGTTCTGCCCACTCCTGGGCTGAGCTCGAGCATGTACAGTATGTTCTTTTTCTTTGTACGTTTTCAAGCAAAGCAATGCAGACAGATTAGAAACTGTCAAATTACTCCAAACAAGAGAGTTGCACATATCGAAATATTGTGTCGCATTATGAAAGCTGAAATTTGCAGATGACTGTGCGAGATGATAGAGTCTGTGCAGCTATCTCCTTGGTCCTATGGGGTGGCTGCAAGTCTATTTTCTACATGGTTGGGCTTTATTTTAGCCCTGCCGAGTGGTATATCATTTTGATTGATTTTTCACAGCTGCCATAAAACGCTGTTATTATGCAGAGTGCAGAAACTTTATAATAAGTAAGTTTCTTAATGCATGTTGAGGAAGGGGTGGGCATGTAATTGGCATGAGATAAACTTAATTTAATTTTGGATGCTGACTGAAAAGGTGAAAAGGGAAGGCAGTCTGAAATTGTCTCAGGTCTAATATAACCTAGGTAAGAAGCTGTTAATGTCTTGTTGATAAGGAAAGGATAATGTGTTAGCTGACCTTCACCTCAGGAATGTATGGGAATCTAGCTCCATGTGTAGATGAGTCTGTGCATTTCTATTTCAGTGGGCATAAATCTCAAAGCTTGGGGTAAAAACACTAATGCATCACTATGGACAGGTCATTCTGGAAATGCAATGCTGCGTCTGAGTGTTTCGAGATTAGAGTCGCTAATAATTTCTGAGAGCAATGCTTTATGTTAATGTGGCAGCTTGAGCTGTATTTTTCTGCTGAGATGGTCGCTTTGTAATGCTTAATTTTGCTTTAATGGAACTGTTGTGTTAGTATCTGCAGCGGTCTTTCTGATTTAGGCCCTGCTGAAATTAACTGTGTTTATTATAAAGGACGTCCTGTTGTAATTTATATTTCATCTTCACTTATTGAGAAGGGCACATAAAGTAAATTTACTGCTGTTTACTTCCCTCCTTGTGGTCAAAGGAAGGTAAAAGGTGCTTTTTGCAAACTTTGAAGTTATTTTAATCTTTTAGTGCACATTTTTTTCCCATTAAGTATGGTGCGATGCCTTTCTGATGTTTTTCTTGCTTTTTGTTTCCTGCAGTCAGATATGATGCATATACATTTTGAGTTGAATTGGGCTTTATGTTTCCTTTGTGTTCTGTTCAATGCCATTTTGTATGAAAATGAGTTTTTGATATTCGTATATTGAAAGAAAAGTAATTTTTATCACCAGATTCCTCTTTTCAAATGGAAGAAAATAAGTCAAAGATACCCTTCAAGTTTGAAAGGAGCAATCAGTGGTAGCTTTTTCAGAGTTAACAATGCGTGAAGAATGTTTGATTCAGAATTCAGAGTAGATTTGTGTCTTTAATAAGTGGAGATTCAAAGGAAATGTTTTTCATGGCGAAGGAGTGGAAGCTACAGTATAGCTATGCGTGCTGCCTAATTAACTTCAACATGTCTTGAAGTGTAATGAAATGCACCTGTTTTGCAATAAGCAGAATCATCTAATCTAAATCATGAAACAAAGATAACATGCTTCATTCTGAATTGAGCAGATTAGGGGAAATAAAAACTTTAGTATAGGTCAGTCGAAAAAGTATGAAAAAGTCTTAGATCACTATTGAAAGAGAAATAAGTCATAATTTTAGGCCTTGAATAAGCACTCAATACAGAGTCTTAAGAGTACTTAACTAATTTAATCAAGGAGTTTATCTTATTGAACCTGGTTCTACACTTCAGATTGATCCATTGTATATTTTTTTGTTTTTATGAAGAAAGAATATAAGAATATACAGTAGATGCTGAATGTTTACATATTACAACATATAAATGTACAATATATTAAGTTGTACGAGAAATTTTCTTTTATGCTATCCGTGATTCAGTGGAGCCAGTGTAGCACCGTGGTCTCTGGGCTCACGGGTGGGTTGTGGGTTCCTAGTCCCTGCTTTTCCAGTTCACCGGCTGTGAGGATGGGGACCAGTGTGCGCAGGGTCTAGGCTCTGTGATGCACTGACTTCTCATCCAGGGAAGGTCTTGTCTTGAAATTGATGGAAACCTCAATAACCATTGTGGCTTGTTTATGGACCTACTGTACCTACCTTCTCATATCTTATGTTACATTCCAGCACAGTTTTCTCACAAGCACTGATTTAAGTACTGTATGATACAGAACCTACAGTACATATTCTTTTTGCTAATTCACAGGAAGGATTCACTTTGAGCACAGTCCTGGTGTGTTTTGCTCATGGATGGACATCAACACTGATGTAACACATGGACTGTGTGCTCAGTGAGGTGCAGGTTTTGCCCCAGCCTGACCTCAGTGTTACATCTGCCCTCTACATAGCAGAAGCACCTGTCCACAGCTTTGTTTAGGCATTATAAAAAGCAGTATTTCACATTGTCCAGTGAAAATGTAGGAATTCATTATAGTGAAATAGTGAACCTTCATGGGGGATTTGTCAGGAGAGACAGAATTGCAAATTCAACATGAAAACACAAGTGGGTGTTTCTACAGTAAATACCTAAAACTGCTGTTCCGCTTTTAATGTTAGGAAGTACTGTAAGAAAGTTCTATTTATGTTTTTATTTATAGAATATATATTTTTTAATTGTTAATTTTAATGTTTCTTGTATCATTCATATCTTCATGTGCATTTTTATGACAGTATATAAATTATTTTCATTGCTTTGGTGTAAGAATAATTGTGGTCTATATTACCATTTATAAATGGTTTATATTTTTTAATAGAACTAATAGTAGCTACTTACTGTCACGCTGATAAAAAAAATGGTTATTACTTGCTTTAAATTATTAACTTCAGATTGTATTTTAATACCATGTATACAATGCATTTATAGATGGTAATAGAAATTTCTAGTAAATGTATTGTATAATTACTGGACAGCTGTAAACTAGAACTTGAATTTCTATTGGGGGTTTACAAATATTACTGTTAACTGTAAGAAAGAAGGGAATTGCACTAGTTTTAGGGAATTGTGATCATAATGTTGTATCCCTTGAAGTATACTTTAGAAATGTACATGTAGAGTCCGACAGGTTTACAGGTTCAGCAACGCAGACTGTGAAGGAATTAGTTTAAGAGAAGCAGAGTGGGACAGGATAGATATGAATCAGTAAAGAAAGGATGGCAGGATTTAAAGATATTCTACTTGAAGCAGAAGACTGAGATAAATAATACAAGGTTTTTATTCAGCACTACGACAGCGAAGGAACCGTAAAGGAATAAATGAAGTGTCTCAGAGATAAAATTGAGAAACTTTTAGACGATAAAAGAGAAATAGCTAATGTACCAAATAAATATTTCACCCAGGTGCTCACCACGGAATCAACAACATGCCTCAGGCGAGGAACGACAAAGATTTGTGTTCAATTGTACTATAGCTTGGAATAGGCAGAAGGGTTTGCTGCATTTAAGAGAAATCTCCAGGGCCTGATAGAATTTTATTAATTGTACTTAAAGAAACAGGAGTTTATTACTAGGCCATTAGAAAATCTCTATCAACATTAAGACAGGGGTAATACCCACTAACCCATGTAGTGTATAACTAGAGACCAGTAAGTTTGATGTTTATTGCAAGTAAAGTTCTGGACACAGTTTGAATTAAACTAGAGCATCATCTATATTGAAATAGGATTCAAGGGGATCCTGGCTTATACAGTAAAAGGCTTAACTTACACGTTCTGGTTCTGTTAACAGTAACAGATACAGACAGAGCATATGATGCAATAAATGTAGATTTTCAAAAGGCTTGTGATAAAGTTTCACATAAAAGATTAATTCTCAAATTGTAGGTGGTGTGCATTTAAGGAAAAGCATGTGCTCAGATTGAGAATTGGTTAATAGATGAAAAGAACGATATCTTTATACAGTATCTTTAGTTTTGTGTTCTCATTAATAGAAAGTATCACTCTATAAACTGCTGACTTGTCCACATAACCCCAATATAAATAGATACATAATTAAAATCTAAAAATATAAAAATAAACAAATACCAAGGGATGTGACTTACTGTAACAGTTTTACACATACTGTACTGTACACCTGGTCACAGGAAAAAACCTAAAAAGAGGATGAGAAATGTTAAACTCCACAGTTATATGCAGTATGTAATAGTTTATAGTAGGAAAATCTGCAGTATATTATAATACTGAATGTAATGCAGCTGTTTTCATGCTTAACCTCACTAGTGTTCTGTGATGTTTTGTGACACACAGTTGTGTTTTCTAATTCATTTTACTGACATGAGAAAGCGCAGCTGAAGGGTATGCGGAATTTCATGAGGAAGCTACTGTTTCTCCTGGTTTTTCACTTTTGCCAAATCTAAAGTATAAAAGCTATTCACTGTTCAAGGAAATTACTTCGAAGTGTGCATTTTGATTTTCTTTTTCCAAGACTGAGGCCAGTAAGTGCTTCTTGAATAAATGTTGTACCATGAATATTTCAAAATCATCTGCTATTTGAAACCAGGGTTGAAATATCCCTTTAGGAAAATAATTAGCTTGAATTAAGTGTTTGACAGTACAGATGGCACAAAAACAATGGCTTTCGAGAACCCTAACTCACAGAACTATCACCTGTGCTGTTTCTACAGTATAAGGAGATACAATGACTGAATATTTCAGAGACTCCAAATGCAAAAAAAGGCCTGAAACCAAATGCAAGACAGAATTCAAAGGGTCGATGGTAAATATTTACTGTATGCTACTGAGTGCGGATTCACAAAAGCAACATACCGTTCAAGTGGCTGGCACTGTTGAAAGTGCTAATTTCGTTTCCCAATTTGGTAAATTACAAATCCGATTTTTTCCACTAAACTGTAAATCTCAAAAGCCACATTCTCAGTGCACGGTTTGTTCATCATGTCAGGCCATTGTCATATACTCAGATTAACATTAATTCAAGTTTGATAAGCCTCTGATTCACCAGGTTTTTTAATTGTTATATCATTTCATTTGCTCTTATTATCATTAGATAGGTGTCACAGCTTACTTTATACAACCTAGAGGAAATTTAGAAGTGATTATCTCGACTGATTGGCAAATAGGTGTCTTATTAGGAACACTGCAGTTCAGTTTGATGGAAAAGGTGTAGGGTTTATTCTCATTGACGTTGGCTTGAAACCAGTTCTGAATGTTCAATAGCTAAGCTTTGTTACTCACAAGCTTTTAAAGCATCCAGCAGATAAAGGTCAGAAGCTTGGAAGCTGTTTTATTAGCAAGTGAACCAATTTCTGCAGTTTAATTTAAATAAATGGAAAACTCATTAAACATGCACTCTTGATTCATTCCTTTAAAGCTGTTGTACAGTATTTTAATTCATATGCAAATGTTCTATTATGAAAAGCATTTAACTGCATTAAATGTGAAATGCAGTGTTACCTTGCATTTTACTCAACATACTGTAGTTTGAGTTTGCCAAAAATGTTGATGATTCTGAAGTTATTGTTTATAGTACAGTACCTGTAATTTACTTAGTACAGTACTGTACGTATATACAAAGCATACTGTATATGTAATCTCAGATTTCTTTTTTACTAAGAGACACAAATGTACAGGTTTCCCAAGGCATGTTTTTAATACTTACTCTAACCACCCTAGAGACAGGAATGTATAAATAAATTATAAAGGTTGAGGAGTTCATATATGACTAAGGAATAACCTGTATTTTTTACAGTTACAGAATCAGTACATCAAGCAGCAAGTGCATGCCATTTATGAAATCTTAACTTTAGCATCTGTATTATTAATTTAGGTTAAGAAATAAAATCCTAAACTAAAAATATAAAATGTCTGAATCTTAGGAATAAAAATGTAGGAATTTCAAAGCCTGCAGTATGGGAAACGTTTCAGAAATTCTGGAGTTGCTTTTTTTGCTCTCCTTTCCTTTATCCTCTTACTAATGGTGAAACCTGGTCAGACAGAATAACGTCACCTTTCTGCTCCTGCCAGATCTGAAGCACCTGGCTCACAGTACCATTTCATCTCCAGGGCCATAAAGGTCTTTTTTTGCCACTTCACAGAAAGGAGCTCATTCAGTTCTAATGTACTGTATACTGTGGCAAATGTACCCATTATAACAACTGTTAATTTTCACTTTTTCAAAGTCTTATTTGACCAGTGTCATTTACTTCCCTCTTTTTCGTATTTTTCAATTGCGTAAAGAGGTTTGTAAGTATTTCGGCGGGCACTGTATGTGCCATTAATATCAGAAGGGCTTTGGGACTTTTCATTAAAGACACAGAACTCTAGACAGCTTTGCACATGGGCATTTGCAAACCCAGCCAATCTGTCTTTGTGTTCGACATGCAGTAGCTCAGTCTCGTGGTCGGGGGCTGAAGAAGAAATTCACCTGTGCATAAACTTAAGGAACAACGTAGCCTTCTTTCTCCTTTCTTTTTTTTCAATTGAATCACTTTGAACAATCATGGGCAAAGAAGAGCATAGTTATGGATCAGTGGAGAAATTGATTGTATGCCGGAGAAAGTTAGAGACTATCTCACAAAGCCCTGTGTTGTAAGATGAAACTGTAATGGGCAATTCGTGATCCAGTCAGCTGTGAGAATAGGCTGGGGAAAAACAGTGCATGCCCTTCTTGCCATAGGGAACAAAGAGGTTTCAGCATATTGTGAACAGATAAAGAGAAAGCACTCTTTAAAACAGACATAGGCAGCTCTGCTTAACCCGGTTGCGATCAAAATACACTTTGGATGTGTACTGACAAACAGCATAGCTCTGAGCAGGGGGGCTAGTGTTGGTTAAAAATAGACTTTTTATTTGCCTTTTGATCCAGGGTTCTGACACAAGTTGCTGGAAGGAGGTCCCTGAGCTTTCTGTTTTATAGTGAGAAGTGGACAGAATACATACTTTAAAACATACTAAGATTTCAACATCATGTTTATCATGCTTTATAAGTTTTGTAGATTTGTGTTTTCATTTAAATTAATGTTAATATCCTTATTGTTCTTGTTTTTACTTTCATTGTACTTGTCTTAAAAAAAAAGAAAAGGGTTTGCTTGTCTCAGTTGTTTCTGCTGGTCTGGTCTTTAATTCTTTCAGAGTGGTCAATTAAAAAAGACAGGCTTTACTTTTGGAAGACAGATACTGTACTTGAATTTAATGGGCCACTTTGCCCTACTCATAGGTCAATCATTTGGCAGTTTTGACTAATTTAGGGTGTAATAATGTCATTCACGTTGGTACTAAGTCTTGTTGGAACCATAATTTTTCTTTTGAAACACGAAAAGCACTCAATATAACAATAGATTTTTTCAGTACTTCACATGGTTCTGGGGTCTTTAATGGCTGCTTAGTGGTTGGTCAATAAAACTTAATTTTGCCATTTGTTTTGCTACTGTTTATACCCTGTGAGTAAAAATCAATATTTGATCAAGTGATCAGTCTTGCAAGTCCCTGGCTCTACCTTTTTTAACTTCAGATCACAGATCTCTGTTCTTTACACTTCTTTAAAATAATTTTACACGAATGGTTTAGAAAAACATGTAAGATACTATTATTTTAAGTGGGATATTTAATATGATGCCTTGCAGAATAAGTTTTCCCATTGTGCTGTTATAAAGCTTTGGGAGCTGTAATTAATATTTGTTATGTGCACAACCTAATGCACTTTTCCAAATCTAAAACTAAAATAAGTTAATTGATAAGTATGAAAGAAAAATGGAAGTCATCATTGCTCATACTCTTTGCCCTAGTGTACTAAATAAAATTAGTTGGAGTGGTGGTGGCAACATGCTAATACTGCAGAAGCTCTGCTTCTCATCAGGAGCGACTGGGAAGCTTTACAAGACTGATGGGAACATGGAGCAAAATATCGGCAAATCTTAAAGGTCAACCCGCTTTAGACCTAAAACTGGGATGACAGATAATGTTTCGGGACAAAGGGCCTAATGGACAATGATACAAAGCACAAGGCCAAAACTACACTAGAGTGCTTTAAGAATAAGAAAGTAAAGCTCAATAAACTCATCAAGAAGGCTGGCACTGTGCTGAGGATGAGCCTTGACCCCCTGGAGGTGGTGGCAGAGAGGAGAATGCTGATCAAGCTCACAGCCATCATGAACAACACCTCTCATCAGCTTCATGGGACTGTTACTGGGCAGCGGAGCACATTTAGCAACAGACTGCTCCAGCTATGGTGTTCAAGGGAACGTTTCCGCAGGTCTTTCCTCCCAGCGGCTGTCAGGGTGTATAACGCTGCCCTAGGCTGGGACTGTTAGCCCTTCATTTGATCGTCTATGGACAGCATGTTGCTCCATTGTACTTTTTGGACAATCAGTCTGTATAAACCTATGCACATTTTGCACATATTTTATTGTTTTTTACAGTGACCATGATCAGCACATTTTGCACACACCTATGTACTTATTTATTTTTATTTATTTTGTTTGTCTTTTGTTTTATAACTATTCTGATGTCTGTTTTGTTTGTCTTGGGCTGGACTGCTGTAACACATCAATTTCCCTACAGGATTCATAAAGTATTATCTATCTATCTAAATGTCATTGACTGGCTTAGTGAAAGTCTGGCTCAGTTCTGTTGGAGAACGTGAATACTGCTGTCCATAAGCAATCCCCAGGCAACTTTTGAGAGCTTAAACATATCTGCTAAAATGAATGGGCAAAAACAGCACCAAGCCGGTGTACAAAGTTAGTAGAAGCATACCAAAACAACTTTGGTAATATGGATGCAATTGCTGCTAAAGTTGCAGAGGTGCATTTTTTTATTTTTTCTCTTTGGCCTTTACTGTAACTTATCTTACCCTTAGGACTGTTCAGATTGAGCATCCAAATGTGGAATACAATTTTTGAGTTTAAGAAAACAATCTGTATTCATCAGTTTGCAATTTCACACAATAGGAAGGGCCTAGATACTTTTCCAAGACACTGTATATCTGTTCTCTGTATGTAATATAAAATCAAATATAATGCTTTCACTTAAAGCACTTACAATATAATGTTGCTGCTGATATACTGTATTAATTGCATAACTGGAAATCAGAGCTGCACCTGTCCTATTTATACAGTACCTAATCTTACTGTGTGTGTACTATGACAGCTGGAACGTACCAATAAAACATTAATGAGCACTTATCAAGTAACAAGAATCAAAGTCAAAGTTGCCTTTATAAATGTTTCTATGACTAAAACATCAACTTAAACCCCGAAGTACTGTACCTCTTTGGATTGCAAGGAATAAGCAGAACCTCTAGAGAGGGGGAAAGGGTGTTTTTGCATGGGATCAAGTAAAGATGACAAGGGAGAGACCTCAGTGATGTACTGTAGGTAATAAGTAAATCTTCCAGTAAAGCACATCACCATCTGCAATCCTGAATCTGAACAGTTGATGCACTTTCCCATTATCAAATAAACTTTTATTTTCCCATCAGACATCAGGATGATAAAATAAAAACAAAATTTGCAGTGCCATGACTCAGGCTGTCTAAGAAGGAGAAGAAAAAATCTCATTTCAAACTATAAATTACATTTTACCTTTAGGTCAGAGAATCAGGCTGAACTGTTAGCTAAGGGACATTTACTGCCGTGAAATAAAAAAAAGAAAATGAGAACAGTATTTACACTTAAGAATCCCTTTTTGTAGTTTATTCCAGGCAAATGTTCAAGCAAAGTTTAAGAAGTGTTAGGTTCACCCATTCCAGAGTAATTGTGGTATACATTTGTTGAATAGTTCAGCTCTCTACTGCAGCATGTCACACTGCAAGAATTATAAAGAATAGTTTCTTGCTCAAGAAGTGCTGTAATATATTGCATGTACTAAAAAACAGCAAAACCAGCCCATGAAGCATCTGTTAAATATACAATAGACACCAGTGCTACATACAACATCTAACCCAGTGAGGGCTAGAAACCATTTTTCTACATTAAATGAAAATGATGCAGAATTTGCCTGTTGTTTTTTTCCGTTTTCTCTTAGTGTGAAAATGACATTATAAGTGGAGGTACACTGTTTTACAGCACTGATTGGAAGCATTATCATATTGTAATGCCCAGTATATCACAGCACCTCCACATATTCACGAGCAGCAAGAGGTGGCTTTTGGGAGACCTTCTATAGGACAGTGAATTGTGCTGAATGTATTAACAGCCCCATTTCTAAAAACACATAAAAAACTCTGGGAATATTCATTTAAAGGGTTCATCTTTAACCATTAATCTAGATATTCATTTCCAGTGTAAAAATACATTGGCTTTCAGAAGAAGCAGTTAACTTGTATGAAAACATTTTTTTATTTCATTAAAGTCAATTATATTTGTTGGGATGTTGGGAACGGTGTTGGGAATGTCTTGATAATGAAAAGTTAATCATATATGAAAGTACATTTACTGTATACTAAACATCTCCGAGTTAAAAGGTTTCAAGCTTTTTTGAGTGTGTGGTTTTCTATCCCCTTTTCAATATTGTATTTCATCCATTACATTGGATGCTTAATCACTGTTAATCCAGGACAGTTGTCCAAATAGAAAAGATCTCTTGTAGTCTCCGATTTGCATTGTGGTGAAAAAATATTAATGGTGACACTTTAGTTATCCAACAATAGCTGTCTGAACCAATTTGTTATTTGTTATTAATGACGTACTAAACAATTTTAAAAATGATTACAAACTGTACCATTGATGTTAGAGTTAGGGTTAGGGGCATACTGTAGTTCTTTCAGGATTATGGTTTTAATAGTACTATAGTTAGTAATATGCAGTAATATACTTAAGGGGATGGGTATTATCACATTTATGTCATTCTGTTAATACTTCATAAATCTATTTCATTTCTAAACTCTGTATAAATGCCACTTGCAGCCCCTAACTCTCACTGTAATTTACTTTAATCCACTGAAAAGTAGGTGTTCACTCTCTTACTACAGAACAGTCTCCGGCTTCCTGTTTAGGCTGCTTGCCCTGCACAGGGAATTGAGTGAAGCACTTGTGAGGCACTTCCACATTAATATTGTAATTATAGTGTAATACAAATTTAATCACATCACACATTGCTACAGAGTTGTATCCCATTCAGTGTGCTTACTGGGCTACATACATAGATTTTCAAAGTGAAGGTCTGGATGTGGACTGGTGTCCCGTCCAGGATGTATTGGATAAAGTGGTTAGAAAAATGGATGGTTGTTTTGGATGTGAAGAAGCAACATATTAAATACAATCCTAGTGCTGTAAAAAGCTGCAGAATGGTGTTTTTGATATTGCTGCTGTAAAGGCTTATTGCTTTTATTCATAAGATGATTATTTGAATAGATGCAACTGGGGGACATTTTTCAAACAATATTACTGAATAAGATAACCTTCTAGTAAAAGGTGAAAAGTGGTGAATAAAATGTATTGAATATTGTAAATGTATTGAACAAACATTAAGTGAACAGAAAGGGTCAAAAGCATTTTTTGGACATACTGTACTCCCAGAAGGCACTGGGAACATAAAAAGAAGCTATTGACCAAACTTGTAGAATAAAGTGCATTGTGGTACAGTAGTATTTCTGTCTTGCCAGCAGTGAATCCTATGCCTAAATTGGTGGATATGAAGTTTTGTGCGGCTTTATAGGGACAAAGATGTTGTCTTTCCTTTCTCTCTTTTATATCTGCCTTTATATATACAGTATGTTTAAAGAAACTAATTGGAAAAAAACAGGAAAATAATATTTAAAGATTTTCTTTTAGTTCTTCTATGTCACATAAATGGGTCTATCTTTAGAGTTCTTAGAATACACAGATAATTGTCATTTGAAATTGTTTTGAGCTTTTTATTTTTGTATGAGGAACAGTGCTTTGTAAAATGTGTGCCCATTCATTTCTGACTGTAAATGCTGAATGCAGAACTGAAGGAGAGAATGTTCAAGGTTAGTCCAAGCACCTGAATAAAAATGTCATGCAGGAAATCCCCAGAGTCTGGAATCCTGCAGATGGAGTTAACGCTGTTCCTGGGTCAATCCATAAAGGATGAAAAACATTAGGATAGGTTGAGTAGCCAGTATAAAATGGATTTGCAAAGCAAATCACAGGGGTGGGCCTACAGTAAGTAACAACATTATACTCCACAGCAGAACAAGACAGTAATAATCTCCAGAGATACTGGGTTTGTGGAGATGATGTCAGGCAGTGCAAAATATATAATAAAATATGCTTTTTACAGCTGCTCCAAGAAAAATCTTTCTTGTTCCAAAGATGGCCAAAATGCAATCATTGCATGTGTCACATTCTTTTAAAACTTGTATATAAACTTTATATATAATGTAGATCTAAAGAACGGCATAGAACTCTTTGACTCCTTGCTTCATCTAGGCAGAGGTACAGGGGGGCTGGTCTCTTTCAATAATTTCTAACCTCTTTCTTTCAGATCTGTGGCTTGAAAGATTAGTAGCAAACAGCAAATTAAATCACTGACAATCCAAAACCAAGGTAGGAAGAACAACTGTGAACATATCACACCGCATCACAGAGCAGGGGTGACAGCTCGACATCAAGCCTGAGCTCGTGGTTGAACAAACATTAGAGGAATAAAGCAGAAATGAGTTGATTACAGCCTGGCTGATTCTGTGTATAGACTGGTACCCTGTTGTCATTGCTTGTTGTCTGTGCAGTGAATGGGTGTTTTTCTAAAGGGTGGCATACACTAATTAGGTTGTGTGCATCTGCTCCAGAGGTGTCAAGCTCTCGTTTTATAGTTGAGTTTTGGTCCTTTGTGGAAGAGAAAGGATGTTTTGCATCCAAAATGACAGGAGTATATTTACATTTCTAAATCATTTACAACTGTGATTGAGATTGCATTATTCTGAAAATGATCTCATTGTCTGAAATCATTTAGCGATCCTAACAAATAGGAAAATGTGCTTAAGAATAAATATATTTTTTGGCTTATATCTTTACATACAGTAATACCGTTAATATGTTATTTCCCTTATATCCATTTGAACACCTTAATATCTTACTAGCTTATATTTAAGTTAGTTATTCTATAGTTTGGCTGCAGATGTACATTACGTACTGTAGGCTTATTTGTAATTGTAATGAGTACACTGAGGAGACAAAGCAAACTCTAATGGATAGAATAAGGTTGGGCATAATTCAAGGAAATTCCATTCATTCACTATGATCTTCAGTGGAAAAAAATAAATACTTTCAGTCTTTGTTACAATGTCACACTGAGTTTTTTTAATTTACAAAATATGAAAATGAAAGCAATTTAAAAAAGCAAGCTTGCACCTAAGAAAACAAAACCCGAAATGAGCTTTGCATGAATGACTAACGAGAGACATTTTCCAGCAGCCGCAAGGTAAACAAAAGCTCGGGTGTGCATTGATGAGATTTGACACTATTTAGGTATTCGTAAGTAAAATCTGGGTTTGCTGGTTCTCACTTTTTCACATTTGCTTAAAGACAGATGTAGCTTGAAGTGCTCTGTAGTACTGTGTAGCATATGCGGGTCTTTCAAGGATGTGCAAAAAAATACTCTCTGTCCTTCAAAGCCCGAATAGAAGGGAAGAAACACAAAGCGGGAGGCTGAAGCTGGGTCAAAGAAGTCATTATCTCTCATCTGGGGACATTTTTCTTATTTCACAGCTCAAAGAAGGTTATCTCAACAGATTCTACCACTTTTACCTCCAAAGAAAGATTTCATCCTGTTAAGTACAGTACATTCAAAACCTTCTTATTCACTGGCTGAAAATGCAAACATTGGCATAGTGCCTAACATGAATGTTACCATTGAGGAATAATATGGAAATTATCTGAGAAATGGGCCTAAATACAGTAACTGCAAATCTTTAAAGTCAGTGATGCAGGTACAGAATCAGAATCAGAATATTTCTGGTGTAAATACTGCATACAGTAGTTAGAATATTGTTAGTCATAGAATGTGAATATTTTCTCTAATACTAACAATTTATGCACTTTTCACACATCGCCTTTGGCAATTTCTATCTATTCTGTTTGGATTGGGGTCTTTTGAGATGCAAAATGCTTACAAGAGCCTGTTTTCACAAAGCTTACCTGAGTATATCTTTCATAAACCAAGCCCTTATTGATTAGTATTTCATAAAAATAACAGGACAGTGGTTTTTACACAAATACATTATACCAGATTACTGTTCTGTGTTTTATAGGTGACATCTAAATGCCAAAAATATATTTATTATGATTTTCTGCATACAGTATGCTCCCTTTTAAATTTTCCAAAGTAAGTACATTATTATCAAGATGCACAGGGTACATGGTACTGAAAGTAGAATCCAATACTATTTATTTTTATTACAGTAAGCCATCCCAGAGAAGTTCTCCATTAAGTTCAAAGGTTTTGTATTTTCAGAAGCATTTATAACTCTAATTAGGCCATTAAAAAGTGACAAATTTTAATTGACAACACCTTTAATGTGTCTCCAGCCTTTGTGGATTATGTTCAAGGATTTTGATATTCATGTTTTCTGTTGTTTGTGATTTGCATTTTAAATCTAGCAAACCGAAAGTGCTGTCCCTTAACACTGAGCTATCTTCACCTTAGGTTTAAAGCCCCCTGTACTCTAACAATTGATAAATAAATCCCAACGGCTGTGCTGTTTGCTCTTATTCATGCATTGTTGATTCAGCTACTGTATTTCAAACATTTGCAAAACAGAAGATGTGAGTCTGAAACAGAGTATTAAAATTTCATGAAAGGGCTGAAGATCATTCAGTCTAATGAAATGACTATGTAATGCACTCTGTAAATTTAATACAAATCATTACCTTTGGTAATTATTTTCCCTCAATGTTTAAGGAAGAAGATTTCAAAAGTACAGGAAACTGATGGTTCATTATAACAAATGTTATCTGAAGTTTCAACTGAATAGTGTGTGGTGTTTCTAGTTTTATTCTACACTGCTTTATTTATTTCTATGCTAGAATAATGCATCTACTAAACACTGCTGTAACACATGCATTTGCAAAATAATCATGGAAATTTTCCATTTAACTAGAGGGTGGGAGCTGAATGTATTTTGAGAAGTATGTTGAGAATTCTTTTAGCAGGTAATTCTGTTATTTCTTCAGGCAATAATGTTGCTTTTTTTCTTTGGCAGGCTTATTACATAGCTTAAATTAGTATTTTCTGAACACATTATTAACTGTATGGCTCTCATAAGTCCTGCTTTGCAGGCAAGAAGGTTAAACACATTTTCTTATTTGATTTTGCGGTCTTCAAAAGTCTTTTAGGCATAAGTGTGAGATTGAATTACCGGAGGCTATAGTATCTGTTCTGTTCACTTGAAACTTTGGGGAAATAAATCCACTTAAGGATATAATGTCACAATGGCATGTGGTTAATTGAGCCATATATAAATCCCTATCTATCTGAAATCCAGTAAGGTTGCTTAAAAATGTGTGACTTATACTATTATAACAAAATATTAGCACAAAAAAGCTTTATAATTTTACTGATTGGGAGTACTGAGACACATTCACTACATTTTAAAGTGTAAAACTCATTGTTTGGTTGCAGAAACAAATACAGTATGAAAATCTTAAATGAAATAATACAAAAAATTAAACACAGATAAAATTGCTTGACTGTACAGCAAAAAAATAACTCTTTTGACTTGGCTGTCCCAAAACCAAATATGTAGAAAGGTCTGCTATAAAGTATATATATATATGTGTTATTATTATTTCTACATTCATCTTTTAATATTGTAGATTATTTCCTTTTCAGGCATAATTGAATGAATTAATATATAAGAGGGTTTAATTACAAATTAACTGAAACTGAAATTTGCAACATCAAATTTATCATTATTTTATTTCCAAGGAAGGACAGTGATATTGTTAAAACACAGCAGAAAGAGACAGTCATGAGGCACGCAGTAGTAACTAATCTTGTGTGAAGCCCTTATGTCGAACTCTGTTAAACCATCTGTGATACATTTGATATTCAATCCATACCTGCTGTGGATCGTTTGACTCACATGCAGGGTGAAGAACCCCAAGAAGAAGCATTTCTGCTTTATTTCAGTGGAAGCCCTCACATGAGTTGAAATGTGAAAGTGATGAGAATGCAGTTTGCAGTCTTATGATGTTTCACCATGTGATTCGAGGAGTGTAAGCTTTTATTCAGAAGTCATGCTATTTAGCCTAACCACCGAGCTGGGAAGGTTGTAAAAACTAGAGGTACTGTTGGTTCACTGTGAGAAACAGAGAAGGAAACCCACATGCAATCTCTTAAACACAGAACTGAAATCTGAAGCTTTTTTGAGAAACCAAAGCAGAGCAAAAAAAAATTTTTTTTAACTTGATAATTATAAGGGTTAAGCATTTGTGGTTTGTTAATGTCTGTTTAGGAGGAGGTAGGCTTAACTTCTGATGTAAACTTCAGTGATCTGTTAAAGACTACTTTTAAATATACACTCTTTTTTCTGTCTCTTTATATCATTTGTCTCTTTGTTGCTTTGAAGTCAGTTGTGAGATCCTCAGTTGGACAACACATTCATCACTCATGGGCATGTAATCATCTTCTAATACCTTCATCAGCAACATTCACATGAATGAGACAACAATTCATTCGGATACTTTTTAGATGTGTTGCTTAATCTACTGACGAGCCATTAAATATAGCATTTCTGTACTTTGATTTCTATGAGAATTAAGAAGAAAACGTCCGTTAATTCCAAGCCAGCTAAGATGAAAGAACAAATAAGATAAATTCCTTCAATTTGCCTTGCAAACAGGGCATAGAATCATTTGAGGCAGCAAACAGACTAATGGAATGTGGAAGAGCCTGATTATAGAAATGGTTGAAGTCAGGCAGGAAGTAGTGATCAGAAAAGGAATTTGTTTATCTGGTTTCCTTCACTTTGTATAGAAAGATAACAGTATTCATTGTAAAAATATTTGTTTCCATACGCCCTGGGGTGGACTGGCGTCCCAGCCAGGGAGAATCTCTCCTTGTGCCCAGTGCTTCCTTGGACAGGCTCCAGACCATCTTGACCCTGAATTGGAAAAGCAGTCATTGAAAGTGATGTGACGTGACATTTCTTTCATTCTTAACCTTGACATCCATCATAGTCATTTACAATAAAACATTTTAAAAAATGTCCTTTCATTAAATGATTTCATTAAATCATTTTTGTCTTTTGAATGGCATAACACCTTGAGAGGCAACACTGAAATTTTGTTCTCAGCCAGATTGTGTGAACAAATTGCTGAACTTTTACTGTATATGCAGTCAACATGCAGAGAAACAGGGAAAGGTTTATTCCATGTCGAAAAGAAAATAAAAGAGACGCAGTGTTTCAGCTGTAAAGCCTTCTTCAGGTGTGGAAGGTTCTTCACAAGTGAAGAAGGCTCTACGGCCAAAACGTTGTGTCTCTTTTCTTTTCCTTTCAGCACAGAATAAGCCTGCACAGGCTGACGCAGCTCCCTGCTTGAACCACAGTAACTGTGGACATTCTAGGTGTCACAGATACTTCTGTGTTTCAGATGCATTGAAGATACAGTACAGTCTGTCAGGTACTGTATCAAGGCTTTTTTCCTTTTTTGTTCTTCTGACATTGAAAAAATATTTTTCTCTGTTCCGTACCTTGGTAGAGGGTATTAATATTAAAGTCCGGTGTGACATGTCAAATGGTACATATTAGTATTAAAATTATGAGATAATGATTTCGCAGACAGAAACAGGAAAAATTTTGATGTGCCGGATTCCAGTCTGCTTAGCAAGGTAAAAGAAGAGGGAGGAGGGCTGAGGAGGGGTTCTATTAGATCTAATTGAAACTAAAGGGTGAGTGGAGGGACTGGAAATGAAGCGAAGAAAATTCTCCCCAAAGCTCATTTCAGCAAATAGTTCGGGTGCGATGAAGCCATTCCGTTGTGTCACAACACCTCGAGATTTTGTCGAGTTTTACATTTGTGCTAGCTGATCTGTGAACACACAGATACCATTTCTTTCCAGAATGGAATTTAAATAAATGCCCCTTACCTCATTTATTAGGAGGTTCCCTGCCCTTTTCCTCAGTCTTGGCATGGTTGTCATCTGTAGAGCGTAGGGTCTTTACAGTGCTGACTGCATTAAATGATTAAACATCTTTTTCTTCACGTTTAAAAACTCGTCTTCTGAAACAAATTTCCCCTTGGGAAATCATGTGATCTTATATCAGTAATACTTTTCCTATGTCACTTTTCAATCATTACATATTGTACACACAATCATAACAGCAGTAAGGCTCTGTTATCAACAACAAAAACAGCATCTAGAAAGGTCTAGAAACTGAAAGACAGTGCCACTCAGAAATTATAGGGTGAAGATACTCTTACAAGGTTTATCAGAGAAAGAAATGCTCACAAAATACAGACTGAGCTCAAATACAGTACCAACTGTATAGCATCTACTGTATCTCAATCTCTAATTTTTGGCTTCCTTGCCTGAGAAGACTGGCCAGGTTATTTTATGATGAAAATGTTGTCAAACTTTACCCTGTCTCAGCTTTCCTATTGTATTTCAAGGCATAAATGATTCAAGTAAAAGCATTCAACAGGATTTATTTGCCTTATGTTTCAAATTTTGTAATAGTTTGGCTTCATAATTATTTTTTTTTACTACAGTGCCAAACCATTCATGGCCTAATGGAAAACTGAGTTTTGGTTTAGTTTTGGTTTATATAGAGGGACATATAAATGAAATTCCTTATGCCTGCTGATTTATTTAACTTTTACTCTTATTTAACAGCATTTAACTTTTAGCACAAAGTATAAGGCAACAAATATAAACGGAATTCAAATTGCACGAGAATCACATTGCATGCAGTATGCATTTAATGTTATTATAGTGAATATACTGTAAATTCAACAAAATCTGCTCTTATGGATATTATCACATTGTAAATCTCTTGGATACAAACTAAAGAAAATCAGAAGCAATGGTTGTTTGAGAAACCACAGTGTTGGTGTGTGTCCTCAAAAAGTATTGGGACAGCACAGAAAAAACTGTTCTGTTTGCTTTACATTTAAGACATTTGTATTTGTTATCACAGCATGAATAAAAATAATAAGAACACTATAAGCTGTATTTTGGGGTAGTTCCATGCATACACTTGATTTTACTAGAGTAAAACCATATTTTGTGCTCAGCAATCAGAAATATTATTACACATTAACCTGTATAAAAGTATATAAATGTATATTTCAGAGTGTGTAAGTCAGTATTAAATTGAAGCGATAATTAAGATATTTTTGTAATAACTTAGATGCTTTGCAGCAACCATTTTGAGTTTTTGCTTATTCTTAATTTTATAATTCAATTTTATCATTGTGTAAAGTGTATGCTCAATTGGGCCAGTTTAAGATTGTCCACTTTTTTTTTTCTTCTGTTGAAATCCTTAGTTATGCTGGCTCTGTGTGTTGGGTCATTGTCATGCTACATGGTTGAATGTTGCCCAATACTGTAGGTACAGTATGGAACCATTTTCACCTTCTTCTACGTACAGTACATAAGCAGACTAGATGTTTCTGTAAACTTCAGAATTCATTCTGCTGTTGACATCGTCAATGAAGAAGAGTTAGCCAGTTGTAGAGGCTGCCATGCATGTAAAAAATAAATATTACAACATACAAAATATGAAATGCTCAAAGATTTAGAGAAAAGGGAGGTTTATCCCTCCTAACTAACTTTTGCTATTATATAGCTCAACATGAATCTGTAATGACTTGGCTGAACGATGACTCTATTCCATGACTCCAGTTGATGGCAATGGAAACAGAGAAAATGACAAAACAGCTCTTCCCCATTCACCTCTACACAGATGCTTTCAGGGTGAAGGCGGTTTAAGCAACGTTTTAAATCATTTTGTGTAAAATGTACAAAAAAATATTGGAAAATTACAATAGAGTATAAGAAATAGGAGCAAAATCTCTTATGAAATATATACTGTATATACCGTATAGAATCCTATAGGAGATGGAGGGGGCATCTGAGGAATGGAGGAATTAAAGTCTACATAAAACTACGAACTCACCTTTCTAGAGAGAATAAGCATGGGAATTAAATTCCTTGAATTGTTGCCTTTAAGCACATGACTAGAAGCTCATCGTGGCAGATGTGGAAGGTCTCAGTGTACAGGGACTGAATGAGGAATTAGGAGCTGGCAGTGTAGTGTATGTCTGATAAAACATGGTTCGAATGGAAAGGATATACTGTACATGTTCCCTGCCAAAGAGACACAGGCGACCGATACATTTCGTTTAGCGGATGTTGGCGTTCTTTGTTGTTTTTGCCACCTTTGGTTGTTGTTCTTTTCTTGTTGCTGAAGTTGTATGGGAAAAAGACATTGATATGATTTCAATGTTCTCATACAGAGTATATCAATCCAGAATTTATAAATGGAATGCGTAGAATTGACAACACTACCCATAAAGAATTAACCTTTTAAGGCTATATGGCATATCTTGTAATAATAAATTCCTCATTACCTTTTAGCTTAAGGGCAGTTTTATATAACTCCATATGATCTGTGCTTTGATTTAGAATTATTCAGCCCAAATCCAAGTTCGGATTGCTGTACCAGGCCAACCAAGCAAACAAACAGTAAACCTAGTTGCTATTAACATAAGCGCTCTTGGAGGGGTGAGATGGGTGTCCTGAGGCTCTCTTGTCTCAGAGCTGTGAAGAGCGAGTGGTTTTCACCTGCTCTACCTGCACAACAGGTCGTCAGCCCTAAAAATTACCTGCACAAAAGCATGAATTCAGTCTGGTCCATTCTTTCGCCAGCTGCTCAGGGACATGAAAAATAAATGCCGGTTGCTATAGATGAGAAGCAGCAATAACTATATCACCAGCTCTACATTGATTTCTTTGTCAGTTATCTGTTACAAATGTTGTGTAGAATTCATAACAGAGCACTCTTTTGTCAAAAAAAGTACAGATATTGGTCAGTAATGCAATACAAAAGACCTGAATGAATAGAATTATTGATTAATAATAGGATATGTTCAATTGCTGCTTTCAACACCTTAATGCACTTGAACAGCAGGTGCATAGTAATATGTGCAATCAATGAACAAGTGTGTTAATTATTTCTTCAGGTCTTTGTTTCTGGATATGGTAACAAAATGAATACCTTCACCTTTAAGCAGAGTTCTTACAGTATATAAACACATATTCTTTGACTTGTTCATCTTTCAATTTGACGTCATTGTGTCCTGATGAATATTTGTATTTGCTGAAAATGAAAATGAAAACTTTTAAGGAATTAATTATTCAGGTTAGAGTAAATGTGTGCCAAGATGATTTCGCTCGCTGTACTGCTTCCTATGGGACAGCGCTTCAGTAATTTCACTTCAGTATGTTCTTTTTTTCTTCCTTCTTGTTTTTGGTTCTACCATGGCTCTGCAAACCCTTCTTTACAATCTTAGTAGTTTGGTAAAGGAAAAAAATAACAGACCTTTTCTTACTGCAGTTTTTTTTTCCTTTCATAATAGGCATGTCTACAGTAAGTGGATTAAAATCTTTAAAAGCCTAAAGTTGTCATCTTCTCATGAAATTTAAAGACATTTGCAGATATTCAAATTTACTTGATTGTGCCCAGAAACAAAACTAGAGATTGCACTTAGCGTAGTTTCATAAAATGCTTTCTAGACAGGCATTATGTGGAACAGAATTCCATTAAATGCATTATGATGAACAAAGTTAAGACAGCTGTAAGCCTGTTACTGTTTAGAAATGTGGAGAACGTGCGTTTCTGCACTCAGATGCTTCTCTTTCTTCTTTCAAGAGCCAGAAACCGTCTGTCTGGATTTAACAGCTCTGACCTGATGTTTATTTGCAACTCGACACTGTCAATTAAATTAATGGGAAATCCTTCTGGGGCTGAAACACTAAAGAGTTTGGGGGGATTTTCACCTTTTCGTTATTTTGAAGGGTGTCTGGAGACTCTTTCACTTGAAAGAAGGGAGCTGGAGGTTTGGCAGACAGAGGTAACTGTAAGGTACCCCAGAGAACTCAGACAAAACAAACAAGCGTGGGAGCTCTGCTGGCATGGATTTGCCACAGGAGCTGTTTCTAACTCTAAATTTGCTGTTTCATTCATTTCTTTTAACAGTTGCCCAGCCACTTCTAAACTTTTGTTTTAAATGGAGATCCTTAGTACTTTGGCCAGAGTAACCAGGGGAGAAGCTGAAACCAAGGTAGAGATAAAGTGGCAACATTTTACCTGCAGTGGAAAATCATGATGTTTTTTTTTATTCTCAACTTCGACATTCTTAATGCCTGTCTTATGGTTATGTTTTTAACACCGTTTACTTACTCTACCAAACAAAAAAAAACAACAACATGCAGACAGCAAAAACATATAATTAAATTCATACATATTCATTAGCTGCTCCATGAAAACACTTTTTTTCCCCAGAATGCATAACGCTTACGGAAGCTTGGCCTCTTTTATCATCTGCAGAAGCATAAAATTAAAAAAAGGTTATTAAAATGAAGGAAGAGCAAGAGTTGCTTGAATGTTAGTCATTAGGTGCATTCATTATGTGTCATAGGTGTTATGAGGGGAGGCGCCTAACCCTCTAATAGCTGGGAAAGTTCAAAATTGAATTTTCTAATTTTATGCAAAAAGGATTTTATAGCTGACTGATTAATCCTAAATGGTACATTTTAACACACTTTAGCTTTTATGTAAGGTGGGCTGACCTGTCATTGCTGGGTACACTTTAAGGTAATATGTGTTAATTTTAAAGCACTAGCATGTAACCGGAGTTTATTTCTTCATGGTTCAAAGAAGCCAACTGCAAAAATAATTAGCCTGAAGGTACAAACAATTCTGCATTTAAACAACATTATCAAAATTAAATTTAAAAAGAAACAGCTCTGCTGCATTTCTGTTACTGCATATTCTGAAGCCCAGGTATCCTTTACAAAAACAAGTTACAGATAGACTATACTGTAGGTTTGTGTAGAAATGTCGCACTTCACTGTGGACACCTTTTTGTATTGAGAATTTCATAAGGGAATACATTTTGAACAATGTGTGTTGTTGGGTGATATGAAGTATGACAAAGAAATTTGTTGATGAATTATAAATATAAACTATCCCATGAGTATTCATGAAAAGGAATATCTGAATAGGATTAAAGTAACAAGTACTATAAATTGTAATTCTGAGCAGAAGGGCTTATGCATTTAAAATAGTTTAGGACAATAGTAGGAAAAATAATCACCTTTGTAAATCCACATTTGTGCAACGTACTGTATAGAAGATACTTGTAAGGTACTGTATAAACAAGATGACTTAATTCAGCATTCCCTGTGGATGGAGATTATTTTCAGCAGTTCGAGTCAGAAGCCCAAAAATAAGATGGTAGACAATTATATGTAAAATGAAGCCAGTATTTTCAATGAGAATGAGGTCTCAGCTCCCGACAGCTTTGGTAGTCTAACGCTGCAAGATCAGAAGAACCTGCTGCTTTACTTCAAATGAAAAAAAATAGCTGACAGTCAGAAAGAGTGACAAGGAAATGGAGAGAAAGTTAGTGACTGCTAGTGTGGATAGAGCTGCCAACAGAAAATTTAAAGTTCATATTTTAAGAAATGAAAACATAATTCCTATTTTAGTTTGTTTGATCTGTGTACCTGTTCCAAAAACAGCTTCAGTATTCTAGTTGTATTTCCACTGTTAACATCTTAAGTGGAAGTAGCAAAGAGCTCTCAAAACTTTGTTTGAAAGAAGCACAGTGTATATTCCCATTTTGCATGCAGAATAGTCTGACAAGCTATTTTGCCAAGGCTCTTATTTCATATATTTCATAGAAACAGTATATCTGGATCCTAAATCTGACCTCCTGACAATTTACTGTATAAGAACTGTGAGGAAGTGCTTCGATGTGCACAGCCCTGCTGCTGAAAATAAATTACGATAAAAAGAGGTCAGAGGAATTAACATGAAAATCAGGAGACCCTTTTAAATTGGAAGGAACTTTGAAGTGTGGCTTATCTTCCTACAGTAGCTCTGAGAGGCGGTTCAGGAATCATCTTGAATGACGTACACATTGAAACTCCCATAAACATTTCTTGCAGGGAGCTTTAAACCACTCTTCAGGCTGTGGGAGAAGCTGATGGGTTAGATTTTTTATTTTTTTTTTAAATGGCTTAAACTACAGCTTAAAGTGGCTTAAACTTTGTTGAAATAGTGTGAATTTGTTGTGTACACAATCTACAGTATATACAGTATACATTAAATGTGTTATATATGTCTCCAAAGGTTTTCATCATTGATATGTTTAACATCCACTGATTTGTAGGAAATAATTTCCCTTTCCTACTTTCAAAACCATTAGCTGCTGTTCTCCATCTCTCAACTGCTCTGAGCTGACTCCCCAGTGCTAGACTTTCCAAGCTGAAAATGATGTCTCCTGCTTATGGCTATTGATTGTGCATTATCAGTGCTGCTCACACACTGAAAATTACATGTACCACTGAGGTAGCCATGACAATGATAACCCGTTTCCATGGTGATAAAAAGACCTATTGGAACTGCCGGAGCCTGCCTTATTGTGATAATCACCATCCTTATTCCATTTTAATTGAAATTTGAAATAATATTCACTTTAAAAAAGTAAATAGACCTTGTATTATTCCCATAAAAATATTGCAAATTGCAAAGTCTGTGGCTTTCCAATTTTGGGGAATTCCATCTTTTTACTTTCTGTTGTTAAACTTTATATTGATGAAAGATTTCTGGCAAAGCCACATTTTTTGCAACTGCTAAGCAATTCTTGGAGAATGTGGTCAAGTGGAATCAAATTGTTAAAGAATTGTATTTATAAAAGATCGGTAGAGACTATTGGATATACGCTTGTTATGGACTGTTGTGCTAAAGTATACAGTGAGTGTCAGATGTCTAAAATTATATGCGAACATTTAATTCTTCAAGTAACTCTGACAGGGTTCAGTGGTTTCCTTTATGTGTCTGCATTTCTTTGACAAAGCCGAACAGATGTCTCACAATTACATTTTTGAAAAATACAGCGGCTAAATCTCTTAAGAGGCCTCTAATCTGATGGGCACTTCCTGGATAGGATAAATTATTTGTTGGAATGTTAATATAAATCTATTTTCTAAGAAGGCTGTGTTGGTGATGCCAGAAAAAGATTTAATTTAATTGCAAACTACAGCTGTTTGATACTGAAGACCCACCTAGGAAACAAACACATTGGATAAAGACCTTTCACTCTGCAGGTAAATTGGTTGAAATCTGAAGGGATGTGATTGTACTGTACGTTGTTCTCTTAATGAGTTTGTCTGTTGCTATTGACTTCAGTTTTGCTCATATTTGTTGAGGGAAATACAGGTGTCGGTAATTAACTGGTTATTGTCACGTTGCCTTCTATAATGAAGTACTGTACCAGTCAATTCTGATAAGTAGCCAAGTGAGAATAAAATCACCCAGAATATAACAGTAGATTTTAAAAATGAACATCAAGTCAAGCTGAGACAAAGTTTTGCAACTTTAAAAAATGATGGTGGCAACAATAGCAGTTAAAATACTGTCATTTTATGTGTTAATAATAGTCAGAAACTCCTAATTAAATCTCAGATTTTTCACTGTTTTCTCCACTGGTTGTCCACTGTAAGGAAGACACCTGTCATTATTACAGCATACATCCCTTTCCTTTATCAGTGTACATATCAGTAGTAGGACATAAACGAATGGAATACTTTACAAATTTCCAGGCATGTTTTGCCTTTTTATTTTAGTCTCCATATTTATCTAAACAGTTCTTAAAACATACCTGTAGTTACTGGACATTACTGGGAAGTATAGTATGTTGTTCTGTACAAACATTTATATCATGTATATATATGTGTGCATATGCTGTATAAGCACAGATAGAATAGAACTGTTTAGAACAGTTTTATCATATTTCTAATTAACATGGCTTTCTAAAATCCAAATCTACAATCCACAAGTTCCTTACTGTGTGTGCTGGAAGCAGGTAGAGATTCGAATTTTTCATCCAGCTCTAATACAGTTGATTTGTGAAAATTTTGATCCCTACAAAAACTGGGGCTGGGCTGGAGATGTGGGTTTCCTGCCTCAGAACGCCAGCTGCCCTGTGCGCCTCACTGAATTCACACGGCAGCTTTGTCAGTAAAGGTGCTGTTTCCAGACGACCTTTTTCTGCCAGTACAAAGTTACGAACTCTTTCCTATGGGAAATAAGTCATCCAGATGTTAGCAGTAAGTGCTTATACACAAGAATTGCAAGAAAACTGCACAATGTGCAAGATCTATCAAAGATAGGATTTCACTGTGCATCTTCCTCCAGGAACATTTCGGTTTAAATGACTCATTTAGAGAGTGGATGTAATTGTCTTTCTTTAGTAAGGGGTATGCTTTAATTTTTAGGTGTCCTTTAGATAAGCTTCATTGCAGTAGCTGCACTCTAAATCTAGGGATGTATTACAGAATAGCTGAACAGTTGGATCACACTAATTCACCAAATACAATATTAAGAGCATAGTAGATAATATAAACAAGAGGAAGCCATTTGTTTCTTAATCATTTGGTAAATAGTAGCTAATTGATCCAAGGACTGCATCCAGATGTTTCTTGAAAGATGCTGGGTATCAGTTTCGACGTTAGTTGGGTGGTGTAGGACCCTATGTAATAATACCAGAGACAGAATGACAAAGTACACAGCTCATCAGCTATCAGGAAGCTCATTCCACATGAAGTAAAGACATGTAAAAGCGGCACTGTGTGCTGTCAATTTTTTTTGTCCAAGGGGTCATGTATCTGACTGGTAGCTCCTGATGTTTCATTTCCAGAGCCTGAAATTGCTAAAGAGAAGCAGAGTACATCTCCCTTTATCTCTACCAGCAAGAATTTATTCTATCTAAAGGATCCTGCCTGTAAATTATATAGATATCCAGCAGGTCTGCAGTAATTCCCACTGGAACCAATCAGTCGACTCCAGACACTGAGTGGGAACCAAGAGAGACAGCTTGACTTATCCTGAGTGTCTGACCTACAGCTGGTCAAAGGAAGGGGAAAAATGTTTGTAAAACCTGACTGTTTTGTATCGCATTGCTACAGGTATATGAAAAAACACATGCCCTCTCTGATGATCAGCACTTAACTGTTCATACACTTATCTTTTGTTTAATCTCATTTGTGAAGAAAAAGAGTACTCTGTATGACTCTGAAATCCGTTAAGTCTTACTCCCTTGTGAGCATCTTCTTATTATTTGATTTACGTTATCTAATCGAAATGAAACGTACAGTATGCTCAATGGGTCCAGCAGTAATTTGCTTGGGTACTTCCAGGACAGACAGTTTGCTTACTACAGTATATAGAGGAATCACCAATCATTGTCATCGCAATTTTGAATTGCAATATGATGGTAAAATATTTATTGAACCAACTTTTAATTAATTTAAAATGATGAAGGCACCACAAGGAAAAGAAATTGTTAGATTTTGAACTACTATGGGCAGCATAATAAACAGAACAGAATCAGAAATGTCTGATTACAGGAAGTTGGTCTGGGTCTTCATGCATTTCCTAACAGAAAGGAGTGCTTTAGAAGACTATGTGTCAGTTTCAGATCGGTTAAAGAGACAATGAATGCAAGGAACAGAGAAAACTTACATTCAGGTAGAGTTGCATGGACAGCAATCTACTGTATACCCTGGTGTCACTTGCACTTAAGCCGCTCCTGTATTAAAGTCCTCGGGTTGAAATAATTAGCTGCAGTCCTGATATACTTTCCTGCTGTCCCTTTTTCTTAGAGGGCCTGTGTTGGAGAGCAACTGTGTGGAGAGAACACAGATCTCTAATCACCTTGAAAACCATCACAAAATATTTGCATGTTATTGGGAGTGCAGTGTATAATGCAAACTAATTATAGGCCAAATAAAAGAAATTATAGCTTTTCCTATAGGTTGCCAGGTTTTCCTGGGTGTTCACTAGTAATAGTTCAGGGACTGAACAGACACTTGAATTTGTGAATATTATTTTTGCTCATTTTAAAAGGAACATCAAAGAAAAAAGAAACATACTAACATCTGTATAAATCAGCATACCACTTAATACCAGGTTTAAGATCCTTTTATAATCAATGAGAATCAGTTGTACTAATGCTCTAACTTCATCGGTTCACTTAGTTTGCTTAAAATAGACATATCCAGGACTTGACATTACTCTTTAATTCATCAGTACTTTTCATCCTGTATCTAGAGGATCTCCAGGAAGCTTGAAACAAACATTCATCCTAGTGAATTAGTGAGATTAAATTCACTGTACATGTACTGGGTATGTGTCTGCATGTTACAGTACATTAATTTATACATCAAAATACTCTCACTGTCACAGGCACATCCACAGCAGGGGAGGCAGGGTGGCAGTAAAATATGACAATTACTGCTAAAATAACCAAATTGTATGCAAGTTATTTGTGATGATTTGTTGACTGCTTTACTTAGCAGATACTGTATGGTATAAATAGGGTTCAGTGCTACAACCGTTAGCCAGGGCTAGTCACATCAGACATTTATTTCAGAAACAAAACTGTTTATCAAAATCCATTTGTTTGGTTTACAAAGTCTTTCACAATCTGTGAGGCTAACTGAAATGTGCATATACAGTATCGGTACTTTTACTTATTTCCACACTTTCTCTGCACTTTAAAAAGCATAAAGGGTGAGTGCAGCCTGCCGTTCCCAGCATGTGCCTTGAAGATGTGATCAGTTTTAAGTTAACTGCTTTAGCTTTGTAACACATCTTTGTAATTTTCTGTGTACTTGTTTTATTGTGAGGGGTTAATATAAATCAATTTCTAACAAATAAAAGCGCTCTCTGATCACTGTATGGAAATGTGACTGGAATAGATTGCTGTATATGTGGTATATGTGTCTCCTGACTCAAAGGGACAACAGTGCTGGAGGCTGTTCTCTCGTTTCGCCACACTTTGTCATGCCACGTATATAAGGAAATCCTAATGGTCTCTTACATGGCGTCTAATTGCTGTTGTCACCAGTAACCATGCATCATCAATAAAGAAAATGTATCCTACTGGCTGTCTGTTGACTTGCAACAACAATGAAATTTAATACAATTAAATTTACCAAAGATGATGCCTTGCACAATATGATACTGTATGTATTTTCTTTTTAGGACACCCAAGAGCATTTAAGAAATATTCCAGATTTACAATAGGTTTTTCACTTATCCCAAACTGATGTCATCTTGGCAGATATAATTTGCATTGAGCAAGTGACATGCCAGAATCACATTTCTTTAACACAAGCTACTCAGTCATGTTGCTGAAAGCCGATACCAGGGCTTCCGTCAAGAAATGACTGGATAAGATCCTTGCATTAAAATGCCATGATTACCAAACAGGTTAGATGGTCCCAATGGTCACTCTTGTGTGCAACTGTTCTTATGTTCTTACATACAGTAGGATTGTGACTGAAAGTATCTTAAACACTCTGGATAGAGTTTCCATTTCATGCTCAAGTCTCAGAAAGGGTTGTTATAAATGATTGAACTGAAAATTCAGGATTTTGATTTCAAACTCCTTTGGGAGTAATGGTTATGATAATAATTCAGCAAATGTGTGCTACTTCATAATTTAACCCATTTCAGTCATAGGATTTCAGAATTTGTTCCTTGACAGAGCTCATTAATTGTTTATTTCCTTGATGAATGATGTGCTGAATGCGTCATGGTATTCCTGTTCTATAACATACTGGCCACCCTGCAGGGAAAATCTATGCAATTCTCCTCTATTAAAGTCAGTGGCTCAATTAACCATGATGTGAATTTATAACCAGGCTGCAGAGATTTAATAAGGCTGGGATTCAAATAACCCTGGAGAGCAGATTCTGTATTTAGGTTTCGTTAGAGTTCTGCTTTATGCATTGCAAACCAAACACCTTCTCTTTACTTGACAAAAATCAAGCGATAAAATATTTTCTACTGCTGGAACTCTAGCTTTGTCATGTGGGTCCGTTCCAGCTTGCCTGTAGTTTTAATTAGTTTTTCCACAAAGATCCCTCTCTCTTTTCAGCTGTTCCAATCTGCATAATTAATTAACACAAAGGGTGTCATGTTTTGCTGGGTAGCGTCAGTTTTTCTGAAAAAGGTGACACCTGCAGTGTACTTTTAGATTTTTACATTTACTTTTTGGTAACATTAAGTTGAAATGGTTTTTGATCTATTTATTGAGCTTTGTGCCAGGAAGGGTTATTTTTCTCTAGCAGACATTTGAATCAGTTCATGTCTAGTTTTTAAAAATTAGACATTTAAAAAAATTCAACATTTTCTTCTTTGTGGAGACATACAGTAAGTCACTTCACACTTTTTTCTCCAGTAGCTAATGCACAGTACCATTAAAATGGTGTTTTTGTACATGGCTGATTTACTAAAAAGAGATTTTGTGGCACAAATTTGAATCCATAAACTTTGCTCTGGTGCTCATGTGGTTAATGAGCATTGTGGCAAGCTGGCAAAGAGCTGCAGAACGTGAGATCAATCTCAGAATTTTTGCAAGTTTAACATACCGCAATCACTTTCAACTTAACACCCTGTAGGTTATAATAACAGTGCAAGTCTCCCAATTCCAAGATCCATTCAGGGAGAGAAAGCAGCAACATAGTGATATGTTTGAAGAATGAGCAGGTTACACAAGCGACACCTGCCATTTGCATTGCTTCTGGTTTCACACAGCTGCCACAAGGATAGGCAGAATCTCATTCCCTCTTCGTGTCTGTGACAGCTATTTTTTTATACTTTGTTTTGTCTATGCGTCTGAACAGCTTCACTTCTTATAGCCTGATAAGCTAATCATATTGGAAAAGGCTGTTGACAGCTCAGGGTTCTTTGGACTCTGAAGTCAAATGTTGAAGAGCTAGTGGGGAAAAGAAACAAAAAACTGTGCCTTATTGTGCTGTAATGTCTTTGTTTGTTTTTTCACATTCATCCATTTTAATGTTTAATACACCCTTTTGGCTTATTACTGTATCACAGTCCCTGTGACTTGAACGCACTCCGCAGGCTGTTTTAAAGTGATCCTTTTCCAAAACAGACTATTATCTGCAGGAAAAAAAAGAATGTGCAACCATTTTGAAAGAGGCTATGAACAAGACACTGAAAAATCTGAATGTATTTTTCATGCATATTTCAATGCGTCTCTGTCCTCATAGCCTGTATAAACTGGAATCAGACTCTGGCCTATTTCGGTGTATATGGACCAGTGCAGACTCCATAGGCAGGGTCCTCTTGTCTGTGTAATCAGGTTCATAGGCTCTTTGATGGCTCTCCGATTTAACAGGTCAGAACAGCAGAGCCAAAGCACAGAGATGGTGCTGTGTTTTGTTTTCTTCTTGCAAATGCTGCTTCATTTTCTGTGTGTGGCATTCGTGTTTGATTAAGGTAAGGTCAGGCCTTCCTAGAGTTAATGGGCTACATTAGAAGAAACGTCTTTGTTCATCATTTACTTTGGAAGGAAAGATGCAGTTTTTTCATCAGTGCATCTTCCATCTAATTAATTCAGAATGGAAGGAAAATTAGACTTCATTTATAAGTCATACAACTGATTCATTTTTAATTTGTTAAATATATTTATATTTTAATCAATGCTGGCAGTTTTGCCTTTATGAGGCTGTGTTATATAATTTATGCCCTTTTTCATCTTACACTGCATAAGGGTAGGGCACTTTAAACTGGTAACCACATATAAGGTGTACAACTTACTGTATATCTAGGATGTAATAGTTAATAAATTTGTTGAAGCACCGATTAGAATGAGCTACAAGCAATGAGTAAATCAGATTGAGGAAAACTGTAGGACAAATAAAAGCCCAATAGTTAAAATACTCACTATTGAGGGTGAGTTAATTGCAGAAGACTGTTACTTATGCCTGAAGCTGAAGTGTTAGGATGCATCAAGTGACGTGTACAGTAACTTGCTTTTTTATCATTTGAGAAAAGTGCATGATTCTCTCATACATACAGTATATTGTAAGGATCCAAGTATCTGGAATTGTTCCTTCTCTACAGTTTGCCTGTTATGAAATCCTGATCAGAAACACACTATGGCGGCACTGTACGACATGATGTATGCTCTGGGAAAAAGACAGACGAACAAATATCTCCTGCTTTGAAAACATCAGAAAGGTTACAATCAAGAGAGGGGGGGGATTCGTCCCATCCAGCCCCTTTGGTAATCTTTTAAATGGACTTCTTTTTCTTATACATGAAATGTATTGTGTTCTTTGCACTTGAAGGAATGTGTAACACTTTGTTTTTTCCTATGTGTTCAGCAGACAGGTGCCTGGGAAACTTCCTCTTAGAATATGTGGATGCATTAAAATACCGCCCGTGGTTAGTGGTGCTGTTTAGCTCGGGGGTTGCAGTGGACACTTTATCAATCCTGTGATGGACATGCACCTAAGGGCGATGGGGGTGAGGGAGGGTACTTGCACCCTGCAGGCGGGTCTGGACCTTGAGTGAGTTACACCAGCGCCAGTGGGGTGATGAGGGGTCCCAAAGTGTAGCTCCAGGGAGTGTGGTTGAAAGAAGGGGTAATGTCACTGCCCTCACCCCTGTGTATTACCGTACATTACAAACGGGCTGCGGCCACTGAGCTGTACGTGAATTAAAAGTGTTCTATCGAAGAGCAGTTGATGGTTAAAGTTTTATTTGGCATTAATGGGATTCCTTTGCAACTAGTTTATTAAGACTTTAGAATAGTGTTTTGCAGATAGTAAAGAATTTTAAATTGATCTTGCAGTCCGTAATTCAAATTGTTCAAAATTTTCTCATTTTATTTTTAGAAAGCATACTGGTGATTGTACGGAAATAATGAATTAATACTGTACATAATTCACACTGTGTTTTTTGATCAGCAGTATTGCAAAGACAGTGTATTGATGAATGGTTTTTTTGCTGTGAAAGGATACAAGTTAAATGTATATGTTATGTGTACTGTACAGCTTTTTTTTACAAAATATTGATGGAAGTGGTAATTTTATTTTCCTTAGCATAATGGTCCATGCCAGTTAAGTGCCATTATTAGCATGAGTAATGACAACCTTTTGACTGGGAAACTTGATAATGCTTTCAGAAATTATATTGTTGTTTTACGTTTTAAGCCAGATCTGATCTGTGCAGTTTTGAGAACGAACTAGGGAATAAAATGAGCAAAGTGCTTAAATATTTGTATGGGAATCAATAAATTCATTTTTGTAGCACTTTAGTGAATGTATTGTAGAAACTGAAACAGTTGCTAAAGCATTGGTTGCTTGTATTACAGGACAGCTCCTAAAATATACTTATTTTTACATGGAGACTGGTGTTTTAAGAGTCCTACCATATGCAAGTTAGTAGTCTCGACATTGCAGTACTGTAATATGTACTGTACGTTGCACAATATCAAGCACACAACAAAACCAACACAAGCTGACTTTGGTGCTCTGTGCACACAATCAGGTACTACTGTATATAGTATTCATAGCCAGATGAAAATGAAAGACACAATGTACTGTATGTGAAACAATGTTTACTAATGTTGTTAAGGTTAATCCTTGCTCAATTACAGTTTCTCAAGGATTTTGGATTTTTTTGTTGTTGTTGTTCTCATTGCGGATTTTTATTGGATTTGATTCAGGGAATTTAATTTATTCCTAATTGCATTGTTCAATAGAGAAAGTTCAATCTCGAAATCAGCGACCAAGTGACAAAAACAATGAAGTAAGATCTTTTGCTAATCTGTGTTTTTCGATCACCAAAACAAATCTCTTACAACCCATACCTACATGATGTGTTCAGCAATTTTACTAATAAACTGTTTCATCTAAGAATGACTACACAGTTGTTCCAGTATTTATCATTTATCAGAAAGCAAATACAACTCAAATACAAATACAGTACGTGTACAATTATCAGGGAATGTGTTCTTCGTGAATTAAGCGTAGTGAGTTCAGGTTAATTTGATCTTTGGTGCAATACCAAAAGCCGTCATTTTCTGTGCCAAATATTTTTAAGTCCATTAATGTTTTTGCACTAATGAGCTGTTCACACAGTACAGTATATTGTAAAAGGTTAAATTATGTTAAATCTATCTTATACAATGACAGAAGTGCTAACATGCTCTATGTGATTGACATTAATATATAAATTGGTATGCAAAGCTATGTAGTGGTAGATAAACATGTGTGTTTATTTTTGTCCATTGAGGGAGTGTAAAGATACCAGCAGCTGTTCCTCATGATGTTAGTATAAGTGCATTCTTAGCCTTGGAATGCACTGTAGAGATTATGAAGATTAGTGGGATATTTGCCTGTAAACTGTGGAGGATTTCCTTCCCAGTTACAATTAAACACAAATGTTAATGGTGAGGTGTGCACAGTCATTACAAGTGTTCCTTCAAGCAAAACAAACCCCAGGTGTTGCTCACTCTGCCCTTTTATCTGTTGGACAGTGACTTCATCAAAAGCTGCTTAATTAATGAGATGGTAATCAAATGAACAGATCAAGGGAAATAAAAAAATGGAAGTATTGGTATAATTTTCAGGTGTTTGTCATAATTTGGTTTTAAACAACACATTTTAGTGCTTCATATAATGCTTATTGTAAAAGAATATTGGAGAGCAAAGAAACACTGGTGTTTTATGATGAGGTCTTGTTAATAGAGGACATCAGCTAACTAGACACTCAGTTAATCAGGACCACTATATCCATTTGAAACATATTATACATTTAGATGGATTGATACATGTGCTACAAGTACAAGCCTTAAACTTATTCTGGAGTACAGAGGTTTTACTGGATAAAGGATATACAGTATCTTATATTTCCAGACATATACCATCAGCACTCTTATTAAGAAATGTGTATAATAATGTATAAAAAAGTGCTCAGAATATTGTTATCCAGGGACATATTTAGAAGTGACATCCCATCTATATTTTTTGAAAACTTTTTTGTCTTAGGCAGTAAGACAGGGAGCACCTTTAAGATAAAAATGTAATGGATACATGAGGTACTTAAAGGTGAAATGCAAATTGTCCCCAGTCTTTCATTCTAAAGATATTCCTGAGTTTATGTACGGTATGATGTCCACAGTTGTCACTGTAGGGGGAGCAGTGTGGAGTAGAGTCTGTAGATTCACATCCTGGATGAGGCATTCTTGTTGAACGAAATTAAGTGAATTTCGTAAAATAATTTGTCAAAAGCGCAAAAGAATTGATCCAATTGAAAGCATAAAATAGTTGTTATCACAAACAGTATGGTAGCAGGTGATTTATCTTGCTGTTCTATATGCATTTAGGCAGCACATTAATCAAAACATAAGCAAAAAAAACTTTGAAGGTATAAAGGATAAGGACTGGAAATCAATTGACTAGACTGTTTATGCTCCCTGTCACCAGGATATTCAGAAATCAGTTGATTTCAATGCATTAAGTCATAACAGAATTCCAAATACAACTGCCTTAAAGCAAATATCACAATGTCTTGTGTACAGTATTTCACAAAGCATATTGGTTCTTACAGCAGCAGCGAACATTAAAATCTGCTGATTTTCTTTAATAGTCTTTGTGTACAGCTAAAAAACTAAAAGTGAGGTTCTCTGTCTCCTGAAGAACTACAGGGCTAATTCTTTTTGAGAAATGTTGGTTCTTGAGGTGTTGTTTATTTTTTTACTTTTGAAGTGTGCTAAATCATAAATAGATGCCAACTCGTCTCATCTCGTATTATGTGTTCTTAAGAAAAAGAAAAAAATGCCTAACCTAAAAATGAACTAAAAAAACTGACCTGGAATATACTGGAAGTTCTCTCATGAAAGTGCAGTGAGAGCCAACCAGGGTACCTTTGACTTTTGTCCTGAAAATACTGTATGCAGAAAGAATTTAAACCTGTGTTTTGGCAGCATTTATTGTTTAGTTGTCTCTCAGTATAAACAAGAACCCTAAAGGGACTGGTACGTTGAAAACAATTTTTATCTCAAAATCCTTCTGATATACAGTATTAGCCCAGAAACAGGTTATGCACAGGTGAAAAGATTTTTGAACTCTTCAAAGAAGAAGAAAAACCCTTGGGCATTTCTCTAACACGTCATGCAGTATGTCATAAAAACAGAAATATTTTATTCCATTTTCCAGTGACATGCAATGGTAACGGTACAGAGCAGCCCTAATAACACAGTCTTAGTTAATATTAACAGTATAGACAGTACATAAACTCACTCATAGAGTCACTTGTAATTGTACAGAAATATTAAACTTTGTATTAAAGACTATGGTGAGATATTTTAGTATTTATTGGACCAGGTTTACAAAGCTTTGTCCTATAACAGCATTATGCTGAAAGTACATAGCTTTAATATGTAATTTTTAAATATGCTATAATGAAGAGATTTAGAATGAGTGTACAGTATATTTGTGAAAAAAGGGTGATATTTTCAAAATATTATGGTGTAAATTAGATGCATATGATATCTTCAAAAGATAAATTAAAGAATTTTAAATTGTCAAACCATAGCGATGGCATTAAAGATATTAAGGCATTCCACTGGGTGAAATGTGTTATTGCTTTCTCGCCAGGAGGTAAAATTCTTATTAAAATTTAACAGATCTACACGATGTAGAAATGAAATGAATTCCTCATTATCAGGTTTTGAAACCTGGATTACATTCTGGGCAATGAAAACATTATGGACTTGCAGTTATAGTTTGAAAAACTGTGATACTATAGTACTGTGTCAGAAATAACTTACCCACAGAACAACAATGCAACAGTTTCATTTTTAAGTAATATCTAGCTTTCTCAAGGCTACAGTTTTTTTTTCCATGAGTTTGGAATGACAGTAAAGCACTTAATAGCTACAATATGCACGATGTGGAAAGAAATACAGGATATGTATGATTGCTTTACAATCTCATCTAATGGTGTGTGTCTTCATCTCTACTCGCATAAAGAGCATAGCACACACTCAAAGTATTTTACTAGGTTTTTAATGAGATTTGTACTAGGAGATCATGAAATGAAAAATAATTTGTGAATGGTACTTATACTTAGAACAGGAATAAAAGCATCTGGGATCCCCATTTAGAATTTAATGCATTTCAACTTTTATGTCCAGTTCTTTTTGAACTACAGCCCTCAGAATCACGACCACCAGTTCAGTGGAGTAATCACTTTTAAAGATTTGTTCATTATTTGGGTTATTGATTTTCTCTCAAGCTGCGCAGTTAGCAGTTTCTAACATTGACTCTATTTTCATGTGTATTAGTGCTGCCTATTGTTAAAGATTCTCAGTGAATGAGGAAGAAGAGAAGTAGTTATATTTTTCCTTACCTTAATTTTTTGTAGTAACTAGAAATGCCTGTCATTTCACACCATTCTGTAATTTGAACCTCTGAGGGCATGTTTTCATAATATTGATAGTTAAAAATTGTTTTTCACGCTTTTGTTACATTTCAGGCACAGTACTTAAAGGTAACTGGAAGAGTAACACATACAGTATACAATGAGGAGGTTCTTTTGTTTTTCTTCAACAAATTACAAACTCCTGTAATTGATTTTTTTTCCCATTATAATTCATGAACCTATTACTGTAAGCAATGAGAAATACTTTTGTGTGGCGTCAATAACAATTACAGTCACAGCAAAAGCATAGTCTTGTAAGTAAGGAAGCTCCATAGGGGTTTTACCTCGGGGTTGCAGTATTTAAAAAGAAATCAGGAAAGAAGTGAAGTACAGTATAATGCCAAAGCTACTGTATCTAAGCAAGGATGAATAGGAAATCCTTGTAATATCTGTGACTAGAAGCTTGTCTTTTCCCCTAATGTTTTTTGCTCACACAGAATGTAGCTGTGAAGAAAAATATTACCATAACCGTTTAAAACACTAAACCACCTGAGCTCCAGCATAGGTAAAGAATGTTGCTTCTGGTCATATTTGTCAGTGGTGCCCAAACTTAGGTTGACAGCTCGACCCTGTGCGTGGCCAGAGAGGTGGTTGGACGAATATCCAAAAACAAAGCGACGGTACCCAAATCGTTAGATGAGAGAGGAGTATTCGACGTAAAGCAAAAGGTCGCTATCGAAAGGTCGAGAGAGAATCAGGATCGAAGGGTTGAGTGGCTCTAGCTGAGAGAGAGTCTCAGTGGTGAGTGAGGACGGATTGAGGAGAGTGGGTTTAATTAGGAAGGAGCGTGGTATCAATTAGTGCACAAGTGTGTGCGGTGTGGAGTGCATGTGACTATGTGCTGATGCCTGCGTGCTTGTGTGCAATTTGTGACACTAGTTGCGGGTACTCTTGACTGTACCCTGGGGCTGTGAGGTACCGAAGGAGTCCAGCCACAAGAAAAGGCACTGATACACATATCAGGAGGCCATCGAATGCCACTGTTTAATTGTTTTTAAATTCATATTAAGCATTTTGAGGGTGTTGATATACCTGAAGTGTCTACAGCTCTGCTTGCAGTTAAAAAATCAATGAAACTGTTATGGCTTGGGGTGGAATTTAAGACGTTTCAGAAAAGCACTTCTCCAGAAGAGCAATAGCCAAGAGAGCTGCTCTCACCTAGGTGTTCCTTTGAATCCCATTTAAGTAATTGCAATAGCTCAGCAGCAGAAGTAACTGGATGTCATCGAACAGTTTTGCAGAATGCCACGACATTGTGATACGTTTGCAATTACCTTTGAGGCACAGCAATAGACGGACAGTTAGTGTTAGAGCACTCAGCCTCTGAGATCAAGAGATGAGCTGCTTTGAAGTGATGTCTGCATGTTCTGTTTGATGGAGAGGATACCGGAGAGAGCAACTACGTAACAGAGCTACTGCTGGTGAAAAAGGCAGCATAATGCTAGCTTCCTAAAGTGAAAATGTCTTAAATTGGGATTTTTTTAATGAATCTGGAACTTGAAGTTAACTCTAGTTTCTGAAATTGTCTCAGAAAACCTTGTTTCAGCTGAGTGTAGAACCGGGATTTGTTTTGATCAGTGCATTTGTAAAAATGATTAATCTCTCTCTCTCTTCTTCTGCAATTGTTAATTTATTGTAATGTATAACATACTGTACCCTGTGGAAAAAGTAACATTGATTGCTCCTGTTAGGATAAGCTTCTAAAGTATTTTGTTATATTTTCATTTCATGCCTTTGGTCAGAAAATGCGGTACATACAGTACGTCAATATGTGACAATATTGTGAATAATATTGTTTCTGTTAGAAAATAATGTTGATGCATTTTTTTACCCAAATCTTAAAGTCCATGACAGGTAGTATTCTATCACTATGAACATGGGTGCAAGTTTCTAAACTAACTTGTTCAAAAAATAGCACTATTGACAAAGCCACTGAATAGACTCCTTTTGCTAGTGAAGAAGCATGCAGAGCACCAAGTAAATGAGTCTTTTCTGAAGAAAAAATCACTCTTGACTAAAATAACTCATTTCTGAAAGAATTTCAAATTCCTTTCAAATTATAGACAAGTCAGAAGCCAGAGATACAGAAGCGGAGGTGAAATAAGAGAAAAGGGAGTGATTCTACAGCATGTGCTTTGTATAATCAGGTAGTCTTAGTGATGTTCCTTAACGCACAGCAAGAGAATGTATCTGTGGACCTAATTTGAAACAATACCTCCTTTTCTTTTTCTTTTTGTCTATTTTTTGCTTATCTTTATCTGTCCTATCTTACTCAGATCTTGAGTCATTTGATTAATGTATTTGCATAGCCCTTGATTCTTTTGATTTAAGTTATGCCATTACTTCATGAGCTGACTGACTCTTGAGCTGAACAAGTCCCTTGTTCTTGGATGGGTGTTCTGACATATAGTTGGGAGTATTTAGCTTTTATTGCACTGAATATGTTCATTTTATATTTAGATCATTCAGCACTACAATGCTATCCATCAGCTGCAACAGGAATAATAAAAGAAATGTCAAAATGGATGTTGCCTGGATAGGTTTTGGTTAACTCTGCTGAATGTTTTATGACTGTAGTTGAAGTTATGCATTTTGTCTCTCACTGCATTCTGTACCTTAATCCAAGCCCACATATCTGCTGCATAAATTGTGGCCAATCGGTATTATTAGGGATAATGCAAAGCTGCTCACTGTGCCTGATCATCAGCGGCACTGGAAACATAGATAAGTTTTGCCGATAACAGTTTGTATGTTTTGAGAACCTCTGAAATGCTCTTTTCTTGCCTTGATTTTCATTACAGTCCAAGTAACGGCACAGTATGCTTCACTCTTCACAATACTGTATATTTGCTGTTTTCAGATAGCATAAATGATTGCAATTTGAGCATTCACAACAAGTGGTTGAGTGGTTGGGGTTTACCCATTCATCATCCTTTCAGTGCATTAATCTGATCATGTACAGGAAAAATGAAGAATAAATTCTTGTTATAGAAGAAAATACAAATGAATGTATTAAATTAAAACAGAACAAAACTCTGCAAACATGTTATGGACTAAAATAAATATAAATAAAGTTAGGAGTTTCTTACTCATTAAATCCAAGACTTTGGGTGGTTATGTGGATATCAAAGAAAAAAATAGAAATGGTATTTCTGTCTATTTATATTGTTTTTAAATGAGTTCCAACAATGCACATAATATAGGATGACTGCACTGGTATGAAGATGATTTTGTACGACTTGGTATGAATGCTGTTTTTGTTAGCTATTCATCATCGGCGGAGAACTATTTGGTGGCACCTACAGATTCCAGCATTCACACCCTGAACACAACGTCCCTCGGTGCATCGTTGTGTCCTCTGTGGTGGAGTCGATTCATTGTTGTACGCTGCACAAGGAGGTGCAGGAGTGGAAGCAGCCAATCTGGACTCTCCGCTGGTCGTGAAGCGGTGACCTGAACCGTCGCTGGCTGAGCGCCTGCTGAGCTGAGCGTTTCCGTCAAGGGATCGCTCTGACCTCCAGGTGGCGCCAAAGCTCTACTGTTGGGATTGTTGAAAAGGTAACAAGTAACGCAACATACTGTATGCATTTATGTCCTACTATAATATGACAACTACCCTTGTTAATTTTTATTTAATATCTAATAGCCGAGGTCACCTCTAATAACTTTGTGTTATGTGTTGATAGATTCATACAATGACGTTTCTTATTCCCACTTGGATAAAGGACGATGCATCAGAAATTGTATGCTGTTTATGGAACCACTCAGTTTCTCAAATGCATTTTTTCTGCTGGATCCTTTTGTTTTGCTTGTTTAACTTTCAAATAACCCATGAAATGGCTAACAATTTGTATGCCCATGCTCTAGCATGAGAGAGGAGTTTGAGCACTAATTGTGAGCGTCACGTGCTTAAATGGTAGAGAGAAAATTAATGCTAATAACTCCTGAAACACTCACCTCACTTTTGTCACACTGATACTGAACACATCAGTATTTATTAAAGTTCCAGACTAACTTTAAAAGATGTGTTGTAGTCTTGTATTTTTAATTCACCCTGGGGTTTTCAAGATTTCCAAACTTTCACCTTTGGATGTTATACAGTACTTGGATTTAGTGTTTATCAGTAAGTGATTTACAGTACTTGGCAATATTAAGGGTACTGATTTATATCTATGGCAAATAATATTAGACATTTACACAAATCTACACCAGGCAAACTTTAAGTTAAATCACTAATTTGACTCTTTACATTTCACCACATTAAACTATTTTATAACATAAATTCTAGTGGAATGTTTTACATTTTGCATCATCACCAATACAGATACTGTAGTTCTAAAATTGACCATGCAGCTTTTTTTTCCCTAATAGATCCGAGAGAAACAGTAGCTCAGACAACAGGAAGGGTCGAAAGATTTTTCCGTTAAAATATCCCCTTGCCAGTTCTATTTTATCATTGCCAGGATGGTGTAGGTATGAGAATTGTGTTCTGTCGATGCCTGAAGTGGCTTTTCCTGGATTGAGGCTCAGCTTTTGGCTCTGCCTCTCGCCCCTCCCCTTCAATAACAGCAGCCTGTCCCTCTGCAGTGCATTTCAGCCTCACTGATTTGCTCTTCACACAGTGAAGATTTGCATAGGCTGGCCCATTTGTAATTTTTTATTCTTCCCATCCGCTTTGCTTAGTTTCACCTGAGCTTAGAGTTCCTTCTTCTGTCTGCGTGCACAAGCACACAGTACCTTGTGGTGGCTGTGGAGTATTACAGAGGCACTGTCAGGGTCCAGAACGCGCAGGGTTAACTAGCTGGGCTGGTTGCCGCTTAGATCTGTGGAGAAAAAAATGAAAAGAAGGCAGAATCCTTGCTGATGTACTCTGCATTGCAACACTTGGGGAGTGCTGTAGCCAAAGTGAGTGTTTCATACTGGGCTTTCTTTTTTTATTTTTTCTTGGAAGCTGTGGTCTCTCCTGATCAGCAACAGCATTTTAGGTCATAACCCTCTTGCAACTGAGTAACTCCTGTCTCTTCAGGGCTCGTGAGTGATACATAGCTCTGGGTTTTGGCATGAGCTGTTGTAACAGTTTCACACAGGGGTGCCACATCAAAGATCCAGCCCTAGTGTAATCTTTGATTACGGGAAAAGAAGTCCGTAATTTTTAATAGGAGAAACTAAGCTGGACGACTTTGGTCAAGTTCTGGTCAGTGAGGGGAGGACGAACTACTATGGGTTTTTCACCATCATGAACCTTGTCTTTCACTTGGAATTTGCTGAGCTGAATGTCTGTGAGTCTTCTGGGCATCGATCATGCACCTGAGCAGCATCGTGCCAAGTGGCTTCTGGACAGCAAGCCCTGTGCTCCACTGTAGCTGGACCCCCTGGATGTGGATGTGGTCACTGACTCTGGGATGTATCCTCTCTTCAGCGTGGAGTTCCTCGGGCACTGCCTCCTCCACTTCAGATTCCTCTTTTTCATCTTCTTCTTCCTCCTCCTCTTCCTCTCCCTCTCATAATGAGCATCACTTTCACGGCAGTAGGCATAACTCCGTCCCCATCTCCATCTATCGCTCCCCTGCCTCGTTGCGAGGGGGACATGGTGAGTCCGGTTTCTCTCTTGTTCTCCCTCTTGCCTGCATCTCTCCCTGCCCCTTGTTCTGGTGCTTTTGAGTTCTAATGCGCATCAGTACAGCATGTCAGTGGGAAGAAGCAGCCAGTGTCTGTTTCGGCACATTCCCTCTCCGATTAGAACACCAGCAAGCACTAATAGCAGCTAATTGTAAAGTGACTTCTTCAAAGCCATTAGGTGCATTAACTGATTAGCTTTAATACCGATTACAGAAAATGAAAACTGTTAGTGTTGTTCCATGCTAATGCAGTGGGGACTACGATGGGAATTAGTTTATAAGTGGAGCTGTTGTTGTGATCATTCAATATTCTCTATCGCTTGCAGTATCTCTCCTTGCAGTTTAATGACTTCTGTGAGATAATATTTCAGGAGCTTTAGTATAAATATCTTTCCATATGGGACTTGATAAGTGTTCAGCTATTTGACAATTACGGGATGTTGTGAAATATCTCTCATGATAAAAGAGGAAAACATTATATCAAGCAAAAAGCTGAAGCTGGACATTTTGTGCCTTTTCCGATCTGCAGTTTGTTTTGTGAGTTAAGGTACCATTATAGTAAAAATTACTGTAAAAATATCTAGGTCTCACATATAACACATACTTTACTGTACATTAGAATGCTAGAAAAATAACATATTTTAAGTTTTTTTTATTAATAAAATCCATCAGTTTTCAAGCTAAATAAGGGTTAACTTCATTCATTGTGCTCAAGTAGGTTTAGCCTTCCTTATTCTAATAGCCAGAACTGAGAGCGAAAAATATATGCATTACTACTAATCGGTGGAACTAATCAGATTTATGCAGCACAGTAACTTTTTTTAGAATAGACTTTTTTTAACTAGAATTTATTTTTATGTCTATATTTGCTTTTACCATTATCATTAAGCTTTCATTATTTTGCATTTAATAATAACAAGTACAAACTTTAATACACCTTTCAATTTTTTTTTCTAAAAAACAATGTTTGCATTTTTAACCTTAGTGTCGCACTGCCTTTAATATTCTTTGTGTTGTGTAAAAATTCAGCAGCAGAGACAGTACAGTACAGGCTATTTCAACATTTTAATTATAAATTCGGCTAAGACCTTGGATAACACACAAAGAATAGTTTTGGCTTACCAATGTATTTGCTTGTAGCAATTTGCATCTGGGAATATTCTTTGATGCATTCTCATATAGTTCATTAGAATAAAAGTGCTTTTTTTTTCATAACTGAAAAGAAATATTTATTACCGTAGAGGGTTAGTGATTAATTTCGGAATGCAGAATGTGTAGATTTATCAGGATGTTTTTTAGTCATTAACACCATAGGTTCTGGGTAGGGCAGTGTGAATACATGGGGTATGTATTGTCTGTTTGCTGTAAAATTTGTGCCTAATTTCATTCTACAGTACTCAACTAGGAAGACTAATGGAAACTGGCCAGAAAGAAAATATGATTGATTTAAGTAGTTACACTTTTAAATACGTAGTTACAAGATTTTAGTGTATTAATTGAGAAGCAATTGTTGTAGATTTTTTCAAACTTGTGCAGTACTGTACATAATAATAAAATAATGCTTGCTAACTATCGCACAGTATGGTGTTATTAAACTCCTCATTTAGATGTTTAATTTCATCCTATTTCTATTGTATTAGGACTAGGTTGGAAGAGATTGAAATTGGAAAAAATATTTTAAGGACACTCACATTTCTAAATATTTGCAATAACCACCAAAGAATATGTAAAGAAAAAACAATCAAATACAGTGCTTACTGTATTTCTTCAAAGTGCAAACTGCAAAGAATGACATTGTGAAAACGGAAAGCAGGAGTTCTGATGAAAATGGCTTGAAAAGTTTACCGAAGACGGGCTGCAGCTATTGTGTGTCTTTCAGCATTGCCTACATGCAGTAGCAATGCAGAGGAGATCAAACGGGAGATTAGTAACATACCTTATCTAACTGATTTGACTGGATCACCCAGTGGAAAATAATCTCTTTTATTTTGCCAAAGAGAAGAGTATAGAGAGACGGAATTAAAGCCTTCAGTGAAAGAATAAATAAGTCTTCAAAGACAGATGAATTGTGTGAGAGCACAGGTTAACTTGCATGCAAGCCATTTCTTCAGTCTTGAAAATGATGCACAGTACTTTAGGCTTTAGAGAAGCTGTTCAGTTTACCTTGGCTTTTTTGTTACATGAATATCGCTGCTTCTGTATCATGAGTTATATCCATGTCCTACAGATTGGTATTTTCATAACAGGAATATATCAGTCTGTCATTTTAAAATGATTGCTTGAGTTTAGAAAAACTGAGTACTGTACACATACAGTAAAATACACAAAAAAATCTATATTTTACTAGTACTAATAAAGCACCCATCTTTACTCTTAATTCTTGTTTAAGTACAGTACCTAATGCCTTAAAGCTCTAATATTGTTGAAGTTCTTCAATGGGGAGTGCTGTCCTGTGTGTGAAGGGAAAAATATTACAAATGCAAAGAGAATACATAAAAGTACGCTGCTGTCTTGGGAAAACTATCTCTGAGGAAATATGAAAACACAGGTGTGTTTTACCTGTTCACCCCTGTTTCACTTTAAAGGAGGGTTCAGTCACACATGCTGTATGGGCTAATGTAGCATACTGTCACCTTACAGTGGCAATCTGCTCATCCTGCACCTTGCTACAGTAGCAACAGTGATTACTCTCACCTTCCTGTTCCTCTGGCTTCATCCTGAATAGTGTAATAATATTCTATAAATAATGAGAAAAATCCTATTGTACTTTATCTTTCTTGTTTTTGCCCTAAAAGAGAAATTTAGCACCTGCAGGACTATTATCATACTTAAATTATAATTTGTTTTCAAATATTAACATGCATTTATAGTCAATATCAATATCTCCGTAAATTGCAGCACCTCAAAAAAACAGAAGCAGGAAAGCACCGCAGCTCTGAAACACCGCTGATGTAACCTTTATTGAACTGACATAAAAATTGGTTCTTTATGGCATTGTTACAGAGCTTGCCAGTGGAGTTGATTCAAGTGACTGTTCAGTATGCGTGTAATAGTTCTTTTTTATAAAAGGAAGACTTATACACATTCTGATTTGATGCCTTGGGAATATCTTCTGTTTAAAACACTCAGAGTCTCTTTTAATAAGGTGGTTTAGGTATTGTAAGTTCTGGGATAAAAAGATTCTATGCTCTGTTGAGCAAAGCCATGAGAGGTATATGATTGCATTGGAAGATGACAGCACAGGACCATTGGTGTTCTCAGTGGACAGCTTTTTGCAGATGAGATTCTAATAAGGTACTGTATAGTCAGGATCTTTATCTGCAGGTTAAAATTTTGTTTCACATTTTGTTTGCATTTGTGGTTGCGTATAATGCTGTGCTTAAATGTTTAATGCCAAACGATGTTTCAGCAATAATTTTTTGTAGTATTTTGGCCCAAAAGCATTTAATGTTTGATTTTTTAACATGTTTTTTTTCCGAGATTAATCAAATTTTAAATAGACTCCTGAAGACAGAAATCTGTGCAGTACATTAAAGTTTAAGAGCATGGGGCTTGAGCTGTGTAAAAACAATGGAGCTAAAAATATGAATCTAATTAAATACCTAGGACCGTTCATTTAGAATTTATTTATTCAGATATTTTTGCAAAGAATTTTGTCTTCTAGGTTTGCTGCCTGCACAGAGATGTAGTGCTCCAGCTGTTGATAGCTGAAACAGAGGTGGCAGTAGCATGTCTCATAACTCTACAGGACAGATGTCATGCGGGGATTGTTGGCTTTATTAATCGCCACTGGAGATGTTTACGTTGAATGTGCAAGACAGGCAGAGCAGTATTACCTTTTATTGGTGTTACATCACAAAACCTGTAATATGGCTATAGGTAGTAAACATGGTACTAACCTGTAAAAAATTAAAGTAAGATAACATGTTAGGTTGTTTTTGTAATTGCATGGACTTGGATGGCGAATGTTCAGCTGCTACACTAAAAAAAAGGTTTAAGGCTGATGTTGTTCTTCATTAAAATGTACTAAACTCCATTCATCTCACTATAAAACTAGCACAACAGAGGTATCCAGGGCCAACCACTTTGAAGACAATGAGCAAGTGTGGGGGAAACCGACTTGTAAAGTCATCTATCACAGCTGCACGTTATGGGTGTAAGAGATTGCTTTTTAAATAAGTTGGGAGGCTCTTTTTAGAAATCATCAGTTACAGGGTTCTACATTATGTGTGTGGAAGGTACTTAACATGTAATGAAACACAGTACATCTTAAAATAAATGTGCCCTAACTTCTTGTTAATTTAAAAAAGTAATCCCCTACACAGGCAACTTGTAAGTGTAACGGAAAAGCTTTTTCAATTAACTTTCCCAGCACTAGTAATGGAAATCTTGTGCAATATCCAGGGCCTGTTTAACACAGCACATTCTTGAGCTTCTCTTCTAGCCTTGATCGGAGTTGGACTCATGAACCGGTGCACACAGAATTCACTATATCGTTTACACAGCAGCAACTTATTCTTATTATTGCATTTCAGGCTTGTGCAAAAAAATTATTTGTCATTTGGAAAAGACAGGTTACTGTAATGTGTCTTATTTCCAGAAATTTCTTTTCCATTTTCCTTGTGGAGGTGTGAACCTTTGCTTCCAATCTTGTCTTGAAAGAGAATCACTAATTAAACTTGGTGTTGAGTCCTGCTCACCTGCAGGTGAAAGGACACCCTAACAAGAGCCACTAAAATGGCTGTTGCTGTTGCACAACATCAAAATCCCTCATCGCATCATCACAAGAAAAGTAATCACATCAATACTTCTGTTAATTACTTCAGTCTGAATTAAACTTGGCATCCTAAATTGTGCAAATTACAATCAGCTTCCTCTGCTATCTGGCACCAGGAATACATGATTGTGCATGCATCTAAATATCACAAAGCTAGCCAGTGAACCATTTTTATCTGATTCCTTGTAATATACCACAAAACTCTCCTTGCAAAAAAAACCTGTAATGACTCGATGTATTAAAAAACTGCTGTTTATAGTAAAATACTCAACCTCCACGAAATCAATATTACAGACAGCTTATGTGATAATGATTGGTACAGTCTGACAATGATTGGTCCTGTCAGATGCCCATGAAACTTGAACTGAACTTCTAATCACCATTATTTCATTCTGTCTGGAAATGCATAAGAGGGACATACTGGACCTTACATGTTACCTAACCAGAAAAGGTGCAAGACTGTCTGAATGACCTCTCATTTGTAACCTTTCTTAAGATGTTAAGAAAACGTAAAATCAATTAAGCTTGTTCTTAGTCTGAATACTGCTGCAAGTATTTACTGCTACATGAACAAAACTGTTCAGATATACATCATAGGCATATAGTTCAACCTGTGAACGTGTGCTGTCCTTGCTGGTGGCAGGGACATATTCAGATGTTAAACTACAGCTGAACAAGGACAGTTTGTGAGGTGTTAAATACAGGGAACCGCTGCGAACTGCAGGCTTCATTCTTCAAAGATGGGATCTGACAAACACTCGTGTAGAGTGATTTTTTCACTTTACCCTCCACGCTACGCGCAAGACAAGGAATTTGTATCAAATTTACATTTTAAAGCTAATTTCTAGTTGTACTGTTTTTTTCCTTTACCATCAGACAGTCCATTCTTTCTAAATACTCATGAAAACAACAAAGCATTCAAGCTGAAGTGGTTTTCTGCCCATGTAAGGATGAGGATGAGTTTGCTGTCCTGCAGTTCTGACACTACCCCCGTATTTTTCCAGTTGGCATTAATCTGGATGGGGATACTTGAAACTACCTCTGAGGCAATTCGAATTTTCTGAAAATTTGGGACAGGGAATTCAGGGAATTATCTTTATGGTAATAGCCTTGCAAAAATAAATGAATAAATGTGTTTTGGCATTATTCAGAGAGAACTTTAAATTTTGCTCTTGTGTGCTTTCCCTTCTCCCTGGTGTTACAGGAATTATTGCTTTATCAGTTTAGATGTGAATGCTGCTCAGTCATACAGGTTTTTCTAAGAACAACAGACCATGTTGTTCTCTATCAGTCCACTGCAGGACTAGTCTTTCTCAGGGGAGGTCAGTCTGCACTGCCCTCATTGGGCCTGCAATCCGTCCTCTATTACATTCAGAATAATTACTTCTTCATGCAAGCCAGCTACACCCCTGTGCACCTTGATGAATTAAATGTGGATCAAAGAATAGTTTAAGCCTATATCCCCAGGACGGAGAACTTCAACAACATGAATCACTGGAAAGGGTGTTCCAATTATCCAGCCCTTTAAGGAAGTGTGAATAAATAAGTAAAGATCACACATTTAGGGCTCTAGACCATTCCCAATGGTTATGCAATGTTTTCTTGTTATCTTGTTTTATTTTCTTAATGTTTTTAAGCAAATCATTAAAACAATGAAACAACAAAATAATATCAGCAGCAAGAAGACAGTTGACTGCAAAATAGATCATTAGGTGTTTTCCCTTTTCTGTGGTTTTCCTTTCTGGGCTGCCCAGAGTCATGCCATGTCTGAGGACTTCAATAGTACAGGGAGCACCAGGATTTGTGTGATGACCTTGTGACAGGGTTCTTCCACTTCAGACACTATGTAAAAGCAATTTTCTTCTCTAAGCTTATAGACGTAGAGTACAGTGCGATATCTGCATGCAGTGATTCTGTAGAGCTTTTGATGTCATTTCACTGTTTATTTATTTAAGAAAAATCTACGTAAAATCAGCACTATTATTTCTGCAATATGTAGAATCCTTGAGAAATAATATCTGGGTAAGAACCAAAATGCATGATCAGCTCATTTATTCTAAAATGTTTCCTCTGTGAATATAACACATTGCTTTTCATACTGTAGTCCCCAGTTGTACAGCTAGATATGTACAGAGGACTGAAGCCCAGTTCTCTTAAGTCTCATGACGGCAGAGCACCTTTTCAGTTTCATCTTTATTCAGTTTGATCATCTCTGTGTAAAAATCACATTGCATTTTACATTTCAACTGGGAATTGAGTAAAATTGCAGCAATTTGATGAAAAGTAATAGTTACAAATATATAGATGCACTGAGTATCACTTATACCATATGTTGCACAGTAAGGACTGTTTACAATTTCCTCAAAACTTTCCTTTGTCATCCATAAAGGTGCACAAACTAAATAGGATATGTACTGTACATAAACAATTACAGTGAAAGGCAAGCAATTTAATTCAGTTTGCTCTTTTTTCAGGGGGTCGCCAGTAAATTTTACTGCCAGAAAAAAAGATGAATGTCTTGAATTTCAGTGTTGGCAGCATTATCACAATGTATTCAATATAAGACATGGTGAACGTTTTCTTTGTAATCCATCATTCTTAATAACATCCAAAAACATAAGCCCAACTGTTTCCTTAACCTGGTCAGTATATATTTTAAGTATTAATCTTCCAAAGAATGTTTCATTAAAAATGTGCTGCTCTTCTGGATTTTCTTGTGTTTCAGATGCATTTGAGAGTTCAAAGGTTCCTACTCCTGTGAGCAAAATAAATGTGCAGAAGTGCTGGTACAGTAGTAGGGGCATGTTAAATGCCCTTCTGTGCACGGCCCTCTGAGGTGCCCCTCACTTCAAGTGACATTCTCTTACAGCCCTGACAGATGCCCCCTGGGGCTCTGAGCAGCTCCACTCCTCCTTATACAAAGTGCCCAGAGTGCTGCCCCCATCTGGCAGCCCAGCTAATCGCCCCTGCTGCACCTCTCTGAAGAGGTCTGTATCCCCGCAGGGTGTCCTGGGCAGGGGGAATGAAGAGGTCTATATCCCCACAGGGGGAATGAAGAGGTTTGTATCCCCACAAGGTGTCCTGGGCAGGGGTAAAGACAGCTCCCGATAGCCATTATCTAGAATCCTTTTCCTTGCTGAGTGACTTACAATATTGTTACGCTTACACGCAATAAAAGATTGGAACCATAATGTGTGGATCTGAAAAAAGGTTATTCAATAATATATAAAGTTGAGCAACTGGAAAGGCGACCTTAATTTTGTATGAGACGCATTGAGTGGGTAAGAACCCAGGAGCAGGGTAGTTTGAAGCCAGATGTGCTATCTATAGAGGGAAAAGAGTAAGGACTTGTAACATCTGAACATAAAACATACATGAATTCAGACCCTTCCTACAGTCTTCCATTTGGTGAAATTACAAAATGATTAATGTTATGTTCAAAAACAATACGTTCAAGCTAAATATTTCTAAGGGTAAGATAAGTTACATTAAATGATACCAGAAACCAAAGAGAAACACTGAAATATGTTGATGGCATACTGTAAGTTTTCAGACCAGTGAACTCCAGGTGTGGTAGGAGCACCACTGGCAGGGATTACAGCTACAGGTGTTTTGGGGTCTGTCTCTAACAAATTTGCACACCGTCTTGTTGCCTTTTTACCCATTTTTCTGTGCATATTTGCTCAGGTTGTCCCATGTTGCTTGGTGCCCGCTTTTGGACAGCAGCTTTCAAGTCTTTCCACATATTGTCAGTGGGGTTCAAGTCTGGACTTTGACTAGGCCACTGAAGGGCATTCACTTTCTTATTCTTGAGCCACTCTTGTGTAACTTTTGTCTTTTGGTTTTGATCATTGTCTTGCTGAAAGGTGAATATTTGTCCCAGCTTTTGGTCTGAAGCAGGTTTGCTTTAGACCGGTATTTTGCTCCATGTTCCCATCAGTCTTGAAAAGCTTCCCAGTCGCTCCTGATGAGAAGCAGAGCTTCTGCAGTATTAGCATGTTGCCACCACCATGCTGACAGTAAGGATGGTGATGACTTGGTGATGCACAATACTTTATTTTTTAATTTGATTGTATGGAGTATGATGTGTATGTAATAGATTTTAATTGCTGCTTGAAAGGAAAGGATCTGAATACTTTTGAAAGGTAAAGCATTTCACCAGTCTTGACTTGCATTCTCCCTGTGCCTCAAGAAGGTATGAGCAAAATAAAGCTGCATGTTCAATAGAGCATGCCCAGGGAGAATCAACCGGTGGCTGTGTCTTTTCCAGGTCACTTAACCTACATGTGTGGTGACTGTAGAGAGAAATTAATTATAGTTCCTAACCTGTAGCGGCTGGGATGTTTGGCATTGGACAGCACTGGGACTCTGCCATCTGTGTGTCACAGTCATTTTGACATTATATTGTACTTCAATCAGTGTATGGGGGTCAGTCCTGGCCAGTGCCAAATGCAATGGACTGTTGTTGTGGTATATCGAGTATGAGTTCAATCAGTCTAGTCCTGGGGATACCACTATCAATTACTTTATATAGTACCAACAATGTGTAACTGGTGTTACATAATTTGGTAATATATGATATACAGTAGTTAATAATTGATAATTGGGTTCTACCCCAAGAGTTTATTGGTCTTCTATGTTTAAACCTGATACAAAGCAACATATTATTGGACAATACTTTAACCAACAAAGGCAAAAGAGTGCTTTAGTCTTCTTGTTTTAGAAAGGTGTTGTAGTAATAGGCTGCCCATTTATCTTCTGTATATGTGTGTGTTGATAGCAGTTAATTCATCTGGAATTTAAAAATAGCTATGGGTAGCAATAAACACAGTCATTTGTTTATGGCTCTCATTTATGGAAAGGATTCAGGCCATAAGATTAATCACAGTATGAATATTCTCATCACATTGCTTGCAGGGGGATTCTCATTGGATAAAATGAGCTGAAAAACACAAGATGTTTCTCAACACCCAAAGCACTGTTCCACAAAGCATAGGTCAGCTCCACAACCCAGCTGCTTTTATAAGAAAATGGGAGTGAACATGACTAATGTAAAATCAAATGGAGACAGGAGTAGTTAAGCATACTGTATACTGTAGCACACCTACTGTATTGCATTTGTCGTTAAGCTTTTAATCAAAAAATGCATACATTCTGGAATGACCTTAGTTGCTTCATGTTATTATAAGGTAATTAGAAAATGGTTGATGCATTGATAACTATTATCTCTTAGACCATTCACTGGTTGATTGTCAGCGTGATATTTTTGGATTGAAATTCATAGGATTGGCTCTTTCTAATTCACCAGGGCTCTGGGGTCAATCACAGAGGTAACTCCAAAGGCCATAAGAGGTAAAAAAGCAAATAAAAAATTCAGTGAATCTATTTTTTTCATGCTGACCTTTGCAGGCCAGATGAAATTTTCAGTAGAATATTTTCTTCAGGTGTACTGAAGACATAAAGTGAACCAACACTGACTATAGTTAGTGTATCCAAAACAGGGCCCCTGAATAATCGTAATTGTCAAGTGTAATGCACATACAGTATGAAAATAGTATTGTTGTTGTTTCCCTGTTAATATAAAGACATCTGTTTGATTAAATATTCAGTGTTAAATATTCACAATATATTATTCAATATATTATATTACAGTACATATAAGAAAGGTATACAAATAAACATATTAAGAAAGAGATATTGCTTTTTTATGTTTTTTATTTATTAAATGTAAAGCATTTATGGATTGCCTAGTTAGGAAATCACATTTCTATTTTTATTTGCTTGAAATGTGACATCTATGAAGCATCAGAAAATGCTTCAGGTGAAGAAGGCTCAACGGCCGAAACGTTGTGTTCTCATTCTTCTTTTTTTCAGCATGGAATAAACCTATTACTTGTTCCTTTTCAGCCTACGCATGCTGACGCAGCTACCCACCTGAACTATCTACGAAGGATAGGCACACAAGTATTCACTGCTTAAAGAAACCATTAAAACCACAAAGACCAAGTCTTACTGTTAATGACATCCTTATCCCTGTAAATTCTCTTCAGATGTTTCATTTTCTTGCACCGCAATTGTAGGCACTATTTGAGAGCCTTTGCTTTGGAAAGTTCCTTGGTGTTCTTCTCAGAGGGTGACCTGACATCTTCTACAAGGTATTATAAAACTCTCCTAATGACAGCCCAGAAGGTTAAACTGATTTGTTGTGCGATTACTGCAATTGTGGTTTATTTTGTGCTAATTTAAAATGGCAGCGCTTGTTAATAGAATAATGAATAATGTCTCGAGACTGCTATATTTCCGTGATGCGGGTTTGGCATCTATTTATGCATCGCAGATGAAGAAGTCGGCTGCAGCCGCAGTGGAAAGATGTTGTTTTGGTTCAGCTCAAGCTGTTAAAAATGATTATGATTGTTATAATTACAGTACAGTAAAGATCAAAAAGTTCCCTCAGGTAGTCTTAAAATGCTTATTTACAGGAACCCAACCTAATGAAAGGCAAACTCTGTAACATTAAATTAATAGTTCCAGTACTGGGTTTGTATTTTGACATGTAATTTAATTCACAAATAAAAACTTTAAATAGGTGAAGGAGGATTAAGAAATGCATGTGTATTCCAGTTCAATTATCACTTATAGTTGCTCCATGATTATTGTGTTCTGGTGTAGAAAGAGCCATATGTTTTTTCCCAAGTAGTGATAGCTTTCATATACTGCATCATGTTAAAACAGTTGTGTTTCAAAACTCCTTGTGGCAATTTTAAGCTTGACATAAATCATGCTTCAAAATTCACTGTGGGTTTGCCTCTCAAGCTCTGTTTTCTGTGGAACACAATGCGGAGATACTACCTATTTCACTGTCAATTTCAGCTGATTCTGTACTAATTCATAAATATTCACAAGCCTCCTAATGGCATTACTTCCAAATGTGACATTTTGACATTTTTGATGCAGTTTCAATTCATTTAGTTAGCCTGGTAGATGATGCCCAAATCTTATGAGATACTGTCAAAGGCTTCAATAAAAATATCTATTGCATTTGCATTTCAACTGCATACAGTACATTCCAATGTAGGGACATTTGAAACCAAGTTAGCTTTTCTAGAGCATGGTCAATTAATAGCTTTTTTTCCTGAGGCACAGGCTTTGGAAAAAAACCCTGTTAGAAAGAAATAACTTTGTTATGTACAGTAGGTTTTGTACTGTCATCCATGGCTCTAGACAGAAATTTGACTTCAGTGGTAGCTGGACCACATTTTGCCTTCTTTATACTAACATGAGATGCCAAACTGATGACAAAGATTGATCTTAATATTGCCATTACACTATGTGAGAAAGATAATATTGTCCAGAGACAATATTTGGTTTCCAAAAATCCTAATCATTGAAAGATTCACTTTCTTCACAGGGAATCACAGTCTTCAGAAGAATAGAAGACTAGTCCCTAGTCTAAACCTGGAAGTGATACCACTAGTGGCAACACGTGGGGAGGATATGGGGTTGGACCACAAGGTCTTTTTGGGTGCCTTATGCATTTTTGGTTTGCACTTGGTTCCAGAACATCTGAGTGGAAACTGACAGCAGTCCACAAGCAATCTGTAACATTTCTCATCCCCACTACACTGAATGCGCATGAATATTTTTGAAGTAAAATGTCAGGAAATTCAGGGAAAAAAAGGTGTTCAATGTGTTTTTGTCAGCCAAGCATCTCAACGGAAGGTTGAGTTGGTTAAGATTCCTTATCCATGCTGTGAAAGGGAAATTATCTTGTGGACATTGTGGGATTATAATGCGACTCACTGTCTGCTTCCTCATAATCAAATATTCTATCACTGGCTTTCCAAATCAGTCCTAGGAGTAAATTTAAGATAATGTTATCAGTAACAGCTCAGGCAGCCTTGCAACTGACAGTACATTTTTTTATCTTTAAAGCAGATTTCACTGGTTGGATTTCTAGGGCTGAGACCCACCTGCAAGTTGGATACCTTAATACACAGCATATGTGCATCGACTCCCTCAAAGAGATCTTACTGTATATGTTTTAACTTTTGTGTGCGCTGTTGTATTACCCAATGTAAGTAACCTAAAAATTCTTTTAGTTAAAGTACAATGGAGAAAGAAATACATCACAGCATTCTCTTTTCTTCACACAGCAAGAAGCTCATACAATTGTCAGTAAATTCTGCAAATCTGTAGAGAATCACAGAATCATAATGCCCCAGGAATAAAAGAGCTTCACGTTAAGGGGGGAGGGGGCTCTTGCACAAGATTACCCATAGAAAGTGCGTCATTTTGCAAAAACCTCCTTTCATGGCAGATGCTATAGTTAGTCAGGTTAGAGCCGGATTTGTGACAGAATTTGAATAAATTACACGACTGCAGTTCTGTTTTCAGGAAGTTATTGCATTAGAGCTACACAATGGTCGGATTGGCAAAAGGCACCCTTAGCCTGCAGGAGGCCAGGTTATTATGGCTGACTTTCTCTCACAAAAGCACTGCTGTTTGGGGTTCCCTGTTAGGGAGGAAGAGCTGTTCAGATAATAAGGGTCAGTGTGCAGGCAGATAATTAAATGTGCTTGTCAATAATGTGGATATGGCAAACTGTGGTTCCATTAACGTCTGCTTTGTTTGTATGCCGCACGTTAAAAGTATTTTTAATGGGACTCCTAGCCTGCACTCAGGTACAGTCTGTTATTTATGCTCTTTATTTATTTTTTTGCTATAACGCTGTGCATTTAATTGCAATGGGATCCTTTTCTTAAGCTTTGAGCAAAAAAAAAAACAATAATGGGCTTGTGTTCCCTTTCTGATTAAGTTTTTTTAAAGTTTGTATAATAATGAGTTAACAATATCGATGTGTCTCTGGCAAATTACATCTGATGCTGCTGAAGTTAAGATTTCCTGGCATTCAGCTTTCAAAAACTTTTTTTTTTCTTCTGGCTGAATAATTTTTTTTCTTTTTTTTTCCCCCAGAGAGTTGCATAGTTTTTAATACATTGCAAAAAAATCTGAAAACTGTGCTCATTGATATTCAAATGTGATGCCCTGCTCAGATAAACTTCAAGGCTTTGGCATTCTTGTAGCAATTCCTATTTAGCTAATTCATTTTCTTCTAATTCGCTTTTTACTAGACCACTTTGCCAGCACTTGTTTAATAGCTTGAAGCACATGGTAATGCCCCCCAAAAAAGACCTTTGATTACAATCTGAAAATGCAGTAGGACTTTATAATCAAGTGTCGATCATTCCAGCACTTCTCCATGTACGGCACAGTGAAGATGAGACATAATGCCGCTAGTTTAATTCCTCTTTGAAAATTAATGAGCTGTTGCTTTGTAGAGACGGCTCTGCATTAGTACAGCACTCGTATGCATCAGTTTCAACCTGCCGGGATGGGTGTGAGGGAAATGTCAATGTGCTGAGATTGCAGTACCCCCATTAAAATGCAACTTTAGCTGGTGGGGTTTGTGTTGTATTTAAAAGGCCACCTAATTTTTATCTGGTGGATTGAGCCTTAACCGTCTAATTCAGTGAAGGCTTCATGCTCTGAGAACCTGAGCACTATTTAATGCATTTAATCGTAACGTCTTGGTGCTCAGCCATCCAGAAACCTCTAAACTGCCTGTCGCGTTACTGATATTTGTTGCACCTCTCTGTCTCCATGAGTGGTAGTGGTAGCATCCAAACAAAAGAAAGAAGCTGAAGCATTAAAGTACAGTACCTCTGCAGTACTAATCTCATGCTGTATAGTACCAATGTATGGTGAAGTACAGTATCTCTGGTCTGGAATGATACTAAGTGGGTCAGGCACTATATACAACAAGCTTTTCACTTCATTCTGGCTTTATTGGATCAAAATTAAAAAGTAAGGTTCTCCACCAAATAACCTCAGACATTTGTATTCAAAATACGATGAGAGCTGGCAGACGGGCTGGAGTTCAGCCCACACTCCCCTCTGACAGGCTGCGGCAGCGTTCCCTCAATTTAGCCACCAGCATTTTCGGTCGCAGCTCTCAGAACATTTTTACTAAAAATAATTTGCATGACTTTCATTGTAAAGGCCTCCTCAGGAAGGGAAACCTGACAGACGCTGTTTCTCTGTTTTCTCTGAAGCTGCTTTGGAAAGACCCCAGTGCTTGCTCAGTAGACGACTTGTCTTGTTACACTGTAGATCCACCTGCTCCTGCACACATGCCAGCCCGGGCAATACATCTGGGGGGGTGGGGGGGGCAAAGGTTCAGAAGGATGTTTTTTTCCCAGACCTCAGTCAATGGGAACTTGAGATAACAAATAGTCTGTGCCGCCTGCTGTACTCACATGCGGATAGAGCACATGCAATTGTGCTGAAATACAGTCAGCTGCAGTCGGAAGGCATGGTGCTAAAATACAGCCCTCGTGCAAAATAAAGAAAACAAGCTGAGCTGTACGGGGATTCAGCCCCACACTGCCGGCCACTATTGTTGTCACTGTGAAAGCCCATGCGTCTGGAAGCTCACACGCTGTCCTCCATGTGGGGACATTTCTCGATGCTTCTTAGACCGAAAGAGGGGGGCAGAGGAGATGGAGAATAATCTATCATCCGATAGTGGATATTCTGGATATGCAAGTTGCAATGGACATCTCTGGGTATCTTGTTAACCTTACCGGCGATTTCTGTTTCCCACACTGGCAGCACTGGCTAAAAGTGCAGCTGCCTGCAGAAATCTGAGCTGACAGGAATTCATTGCTGGGTGAATAAACTCCAAAGGTTTTTCCTCCCACTCCTCTGTAAACATTTTCAACTAGGGTGAGATTGGAACTTATGTTCCACTCAAGGTTTTTTTTATAAAAACAATCAGTGCCTTATGAGCTCCTTTTCTAATGTGCTGTCTTCAATCGTTAATTTGCGAATGACTACATTTCTTACTTTGGACAGCATTATTGCTATTATCATGAGGTTCAATGAAGACATGAATAAAATAGAAATCTTAAATGTTAACATGTTCATCTCACCCATTAAAAACCTTTATAATTGCATCTATTAATGCGCATGTAATTACAGTAAGTACATTGCCATAATTATTTTGCCCTTTCACGTTAATGCCGATCATTGTTTTACAACCCACCTTCCAATGTTTATTTAAAAAGAGAGTGCAAAAAAGAGGAAGAGTCAGCATTCATGTAGAAATGTTAATACCCATGTAGGAGGCTTTGACTTACCCAGTATCTCCCAGTGGCGTCACTAATGTGGGGTGCTGATGAAAAATGTCCACCCTTGATTAAATATTGTCACCCTCTTGATAATTAAGCTGATGGTATGATTCTTTTGGAAAAAATGAAACAATGGATTCAGTGTGGTTTTTAATTTTCAGCTGTGGAGAAGCAAATCAGTTAAAATTAACTCTCAGAATAAGATAAGCTTGGGAAGCTTATACTAATATACTGTATATAATCCCCGCATTCAAATATTAAATGATTTGTAGTCACTAGTCACTGTAGTTTTTTTTTATTCAAGGGAGAGTTAAATTATATGGAATTCGGGTATGCTTGGTTTTTTTTTTCTAAATATTGTGGCTTCTTGAAAATGACTTGCACGATATGAATAGTCTAAAAGCGCAATCTAAGATTGTGATATTTTCTTATGTATGTTATATATGATGTTTCTCCTCACCAAAGAAGAACAGGGGTTTTTCTCAGGTCCCTTCAAATTATGTGTTTTATTTTAGATTTGTTTCTTAAGTTAATGGGTGAAAGTACGTGCTAGTTCTTTTTGAGAACATAGTTGTCAGCCATTTCCATAAATTAAGGTTAAGTGTTCCGAGTCTTGAAGACAGAGATACAGTATAATGATTGTTGTCAGACAGCTGTTCCTTTGCCATACTGGTTTCATAAAAGCTTACCTTTAAATTGATTTTTTTAATGTTTAAAAGAGATGGCAGCTTTGTATGAGTTGATGCAGTTGATACCTCTCTCACAAAGTAGAGGAGGCTGGGAAGAGTCTTTGTTTTGGGGGAAAAGGCAAAATTGCATCTTCCTGTGAACTGAAGTTTACTTTACATGAGGGAGCCCAGAGGAGATCTTTCTGACTTTGACAGAAACCATCTGTCTGACAGAGTCAAATCCTTGGTAAATATTAACTTTATGATCGCAAGCAGTTTTTGTATTTGGTACTTTGAAAAAAAATGCAACCCTCTAGTTTGTAGCTCTGCAAAACTGAAGAAACTGAAGAAAAATGATAAACTTTAAATGTTGACAGAGCACATGCTAAATTGTATGAGGATGCTGTCAGAATTAAAGTACGATATCTCTGTGGATATTTTCCTATGTGTCATGATTAGATCTATTAAAAAAACTACTTGTTCAATACTTCTCAGATGGAGACCTGTCACTGATTCATATTTGATTTGTTCTGATTTAAAAATGTCTGAAAATATTTTTGTTATGTAACTAACTTGTGGAGGTAAGGAGATGCAATGTGAAAAGTGCCTTTTCAGTGTTTTTTTTTTTGCAGGAACACTGAGGATGCAAAAGATCATCTAAGCAGCTGCTGTATGATAGGAAGTTTAATTAGAAAGAAATACAATACTGAAGTTCTGATTGTATAAACTAATCCATAAAGAAACGCTGTGAAAAGAGATACTGTATCGCTCTAAATTCCAAGTAATCAGGCACAACTAAAAAGTCCGAAGATTCCAGTGACTAAGTGCAATGCAAAGGGAAAGCTGAGCTTCCATGGACAAGCCCTTGGCAGGCTGTATCACAGTACTCTCTTCTGTACGCCCAGAATGCCCACTGTTCTCTGTGTGGCTGGCTTTAGCTGGAGGTGCAGTGAACGCTTTGGATGTTTCTGTCAGTGATAACTGAACCACAGAGATCTTGCACGGTTAGCTTGCAGGGTTTTTTTTTGGGGGGGGGCTTATTTAACAGTGTAGATTTACATCATGACTACATGTTCAAGCTCTCTCTCATTCATACATTAAGTATTGCAGTCACTGGTTCCAGTTGATTCTTATTGATACTGAAGTGTGCATTCTCTGAAGAAATCATGTGGAATTCTGTGAAGAAGGATAGATGCTGCTGAAGAAAAGCTATGGTGTGAACACTGGGTTTTGTTTTAATTGATTATTAATCAAATGAACATATATTGTTGGAATTCAAATAGAGTATAAAATAGAGTAGGTAGAAAAGAAAAAAACGAAGTTGTTTGTAAAAGACACAATTTATCATTGTGATGTCAATAGGATTTTAGAGAACGTGTCTTTTTTGAGAGGTTTAAAATGAGATTGCATCTGAAAAAAATCTTCCTGTTATGAATTTCATATGCAATCGGGCTCTGCATGTTGTTTTAGTAGCCTCAGGCCATGATTTGCAATAGAAAACTGGAAACGTAACCTGGGAATAAACAGGTAGCCCTCCTGTATTCAACTGTGAAATACCATGTTTTCAAGGTGTGTTTTTTGATAATGGCTTTAGTAGCTGTAGGGTTATGTGAATAACTTTACATTCTTCATTCTGACATTTTATCTTTAGCAAAGCAGGAATAAAATGGCCGCTCCAGGTGTTTCAGCCTTTGCATCTCAATTTAGTGCTGAGCAAACGTAAAAATTAAAGGGGTTATGTTAGATTTTTATCATCAAAGAGAATTAACTTCTTAAAACGGGAAATATAAATCACCCTCAGGGGTTTTCTTATGAACTATTTTTCATACAGAAAGACTACTTTTATTCATGTCAGGAAATGAAACATATATGCAAATGTAAGAAATGAGATATAGACTACAGAGATTCAGGAAACTGAAGCGATATTTTGCCTGTTGCTAGCTGCAAGGATTAAGTCATAGCTAATAATATTAGACGTGAAGTGAGAATATAAGAAAAGCTGAAAATGAGAAGAGGCCTTGCAGCCCATCTTGTTTGTTTTGTTCGTTTAATAGCTCAAGGAATCTAAAATGTAATCCAGCTATATCTTCTGGTCCTCAACCACCTGGCTATGATGTGCATTCCAGACATTCACAACACATCACCTAAAGAATTGTTTGCTATTCTCCAAGCTGAATGAAATTCCTTTTACTTTCTAGTGCTGACCCTGTGTCCTTGTGCATTACTGAATAAGAAATAACCCCCTGGATATACGCTGTCTATACCCCTTAGAATTTTATATGTTGTATATGAATCAAATCTCCTGTCCTCCTATAGCCTGGCCATAAAAATATCTACCCTTTCCACCATTCTTGAAATGGCTTCAAAAGGATTTAAAGTTCTCAATAGATGAAGAAAGAGAGAGAGTAAAGGTGTGAGAGAGAATGAATAACCCACAGGTTGAAAACATGTAGAAGTTACATGTTTGTTTTCCTGAAACTGTGTTACTAACCTCTGTTATTGCTCTTTAATATACTGTACCTCCAAAAAGGTTCCTATCACAAGCCCCTATGTATATTTCAGTGCCATTATGTTATTGGAAATATTGGGCCTCCCCAATTCTCTCTCATGAGCTTCTGCCTTCGGTTTTTCCTCGCCCAGCTAACTTCTGCTTAATGACTTAATGCTGTCTTCTTGTCATGTGACAGGAGGTCATCTTCTGGGTCAGTATGTGTTCAGTCCACTGTGAGTCTAGCCCATTGTCATTTTGTAGCGGAGCTAGTTTGGACATGGTGACATCATTGCCCTCCCTGCGCGGAGAACCGCGACGGTCACAACTTCAGTGTCTTCTGTCTCAATATGATGTCATACTGTATAGAATTGGTTGCACTCTAACCCTGCTTTTATTGGGTTATGTCAGTGTCCATTGTCTCATTGGGCTGTCTAGAGTTCTTGTACATTAAGGGTCCATTTTTCACATCGTTACATTATGTTTGTCCTGGAATTGGTTGAGCACCTCCGAGGAACAGTTTCTCCTTTAGACAACTACTCGAGCACCTTTGCTGTTTATATATTTGTACCTTACTGCAGTCTTCTTCTCTGGTCACAAAGTGTTAAATGGTAAGAAGAAGATCTTATGGAGAAATCAATTTCAGCTGCTGTGCAGTGCACAGCAAAAGTTGCTTTTATGTAGGTCATATTGGATCTTGTTCAGTGTAGCAACCAAGAGAAAAAATACGTTTCACCTGAAATAGATGTCCATGAAACCAAACTGGGACAACAATATATTCTACATGCTACCACACATTCAGCAGTGCTCAGCATAACTGAGTGGAGTGTTCATGACTCAGGCCTCAACTCCTGCCTTGTCCAATTTGTGCTACTGTCCGGTAGGCAATCTGTGCTTCTCTGTAAGTGGATTCTAACTGGGGAAAACAATTGATGTACAAATTAAAATTAAACCCAGTGCAGTGTGTTTTCAGATTTCGTTTTTAAAAAGTCTTTCTCCACTGCTACATTGTCACAGGCATGTTTTTCTTTTACCAAAACTGAAGTTGCATAAACTGTTAAGACTATGGTCAACTAACAAAAGCAGAGTACACTGCCTAGTTTAGAAGGAATTCCTGGTATAATGCTCAGTGTTAACTATTGTGTTCATTCTCTCAACCTTCAGTAAAAATGTTGACAAGTCAATGCTCTCTTGCCATGCAAATTACTGGGTATTAATTCTGTGTTGAGAAATTATAAGGCTGATACTTCCAACCAGCAAGTAATATAGTGGTTTATTATCTCTATAACAATTTGATTAAAGTGGAATCCAATACAAGTCTTTAATTGAAAGAGAAATTGTGTTGAGTCAGAAAGAACATGAGCGTGATAGCAATGATATAATTAAATCCTCCTCTCAAATACCAGTTACAGTTGTTGTCAGGAGTATTTTCTTTGTTGGATTAAGCTTGTTTCTGTTTGACAACATTAATAACTAAAACTCTTTGCTAAGTCTGAATCTATTTGAATGTTTCTCAGTTTTAACTAGAAGAGCATCATGGCTACTTCCATTCAAGTTGAAATGTTTTGTTGTTCATCTACAAATTTTTCTTATTTATTAACTTTTATGATAATGCAAGCCTTCCATAGAATAAATCCTCACTTGTTGAAGTGGATGTTTAACAGCTACATCTGTGTCTGTCTTGGACACTGTGCAATTTAAATTTTAATAACATGAACATAATGTCTGTAAGACTTATAGAATGAAACATTTCCCTTCAGAGCTCTTAGGAAGGTTTCAAACAGCAAGATTTGATTTTAATCTTAGAAATTTCATTAAAATGCAATCCAGCAGAAATACCTTCTCAGAAACTCTGCTGCCTTTCATTGTTACAGTCTCATTTTGTCTTAACAGTTTTATAGTAAGTGGTCTGAATTTGTGTATTGTACCCTCTTCTAGGCTTGAATTCTCTTCCTTAAGGGACTGTGCTGTCAGCGTGCATGACGATGCTTATGCCTTGCTCTCAGCTAATGCACATGCCATAGTGTGTGTAGTGTATGTATCCCTTTTTATTAAAGTGCTGCAAAAACATCACAGTGCACTGCTGTTTCTCTACCGTCGCATTAAGAGCTGGGTCTCTCTTCACCTCTGAGAATCTCATCAGCTCAAATGTGATTGTAAAGCTTGTCAAGGATCATGCTTATACAATGATATTATGATTAGAATGTAAATGTTTGCCCAAGGCAATATGTAATTATGTAGCATTAATCACACAGACCCCCCCCCCCTGCCAGCACATGAACACCAACTTAAAGACTGTAAGTAAAAGATACTACACTTTTCAGTAAAACTGCTGAGATAAGAGCTCTAAGCTTTGACCGGCTGTTTTAATTTTCTGTGTTCTCATGCAGAAAATTGCAAAATAATGATCTTTCTTGTAACTGTAAACACTGTATCTAAGCAGTATAGATTACTTTGGTTTTATTATTCTATACAGCACATTAATTCTCCTTACTGGCATATGAATTCTGAGCATTTTGTTGAAAAGAAATGTAGCTTGGAGTGATCAAGGTAATGGGACATGTGGCGATGCAGAATTGTAGTAGTGCTTTGATGTGACTTGTTTCATGTTGGAGGGACTTACCTTATAATGGCAGGTCGCAGTAGGCTTTGGTCGAAATTCCCCACATTTATGGGGTTTTCGGTTTAGTGCTTGGCAATGCATTGCCTGTTTTCCTATAGGACATGTGAGACTGTCTGTGAGTGCCTGGAGGGCCTGGAAGGGCCTGGAGGCCACAGAGGTGGTGGCAGTGGCTGACATGAATGGCAGACGGTTTCAGGATTTGCTTTCCTCATAGTTTTCTACTGCTCTGCCTGCTATGTGCTCCTTCATTGCAAACCTTTTTTCACCCTTCAGAGTTTTCTAAAGCAGCAGGGCTTTGCTAATAACACAATCTTAGATTATTCCACTTAGACACCCTATCGACACCCTGCAGACGTATTGTGGAAATTGTGGAATGTACCGAGTACTGATTCACCATAGTGAGTAGCAGTGGAACTAGTGAAATAACTAATTATTAATTGATTTAAATTACTAATTGATTATTAAATACCTTTAGTTTCCTCCGTATCTCCCCCAGTGATGGGCAATTCCTGTTCGACAAGTTACCTGGCAAATACTTGGACCCAACAGAAAAATAAAATACTAATTACAAGCAGTAAAAAGATCTAACATGTTTCAAAGCATCTGTTATACTGTACTACCCAGTTTAACAGGTGCCATTTTTGTACACAGAAATTCTCAAATGTTTTACAAGCAAGCAGTCTTTTTCATGCTTTATTGTCCACCCATACAGAAGAATATATACTGTACCTGATACAGATTTCCAAAGTAACATGAATTTCTGTTTTGCAAACTTTAAAGGTGAGATTCAAATAAGATGATGTTTCTTTTAATACAGGAAATATGTTCGGTTCAACAGACTTGACAGATGACAAATGACCACCAGATTCAGTTTTCGTTTTGTTATTTAATGGGGGAAAAAGGAAATACCAAGGTATTGTAGTTGCCATGCAAGTACATTTCTCTGAGGAGTCATTATTCGATCACGTTGCAATATTGTTAGTCTTGCTCCATTCTCAGATGGATAGCTCACGACCGATATCACACACTTATTCAGTTTAGCCTGGATGATGGATGATGTCATATATCCTGATATTGAATAAATTTGGATTTTCAATGTGAAGCTCGGTATTTTCTCTCTGCCATTCTTCATTGTAATAACCTAATACTATTGCTTTCCTAAACTGGTTTTAAGTTATGGAATTTTCTGAAATTTGTGGACAACTTCATGAGTGTTTCTACAAATTTTAAAATGCTCTGACCAAGCTACCTGTGCTTTTCACTACAGGAAGTAAATAATACAGAATTGGAAATCCTTATTGCCAGATACTTTGTTTACTTTATTAATTGAATTTCTGCGCTACCATTCTGTATTTCCTTTCCTTTACTTGACATGAGTTGTTTATTGTAGCATTCTTGTCTTCAAACACAGAGTCTCTTCTCAAATGAAATGTCAACACAATTTGTTTCTGGTTGACAAAACACATACTGTATATCAGCACAGGTAACATGACAAACGTGAACTTACATAGGAGTAAATAAAAAATATGTTTGCACAGTATAAAGCTGAAGCTGAAGTCAGAATATGTATGAGCGCAATTACATAAAAAACCAAACCTCTAATTTCGAATTTCAAGAACATTTGAAAAAATGAGTACCATCCAGATAGGAAATAGTACAAACATGTGGTAAACTTTTCAATGCATGTGAGGCTTTTTACTGCTAATCTTTTCAACTTCACTCAGATGATGATAAACTGCAACAATTCTGACTCTTTTAATACAAAAGACGTTGGTCGATTTGACTTTCTGGCACTGGATGAGGTAATTAGTGCTCTTCCTCTGTCATATCATCTTATGTAACAGGTATGTGCAATATAAAACACACTTTAAGATTTAATTGGTACAAATGCAGTGTCTTTCAAACAAATTTAATGTGTAAAACAGTACAATAATCTGAAAAAAAAACCTTGTGGTTCCTAAATGATAAGCTGAGAAAGAAAAGCATTCCCTTTGGCAGGTACACTTCCCACATTTGATCTCCCTAGTTACCCTGGTGTTATGATATTTCGTTTAGATAACAATCTGTTTGGTTTGTACTGTATAATTGGCGTGAAAGGCGGTCCTCCGAAGCCCTGTCTGAAGGTGTAGCTGGCCAGGAGGTGCCTGCTAGCCCTGGTGAGAGTGTGGGCAAGAGACTTTACCCAGCCAGAGCTGCTGTCGCCCTCCTTCTGAACCGATTCTCAAACATGCTTCCTGCCCCCTGCTTGCCCTGTCTCGATTGCACGAATATCCGCTCAAGTGGAATCAAATGGAGAGCTAAAATGGGGAAACAGAACGTTCCTGAAGGAAAAAAAAAACTTAATGTAGCTACGTGCTCAGAATTTGGGTGACCACGGAGCAGGTCTCCAGCGAGCGTGTTGTCCTGCGTCTCCTGAGGTGTGTAAGGCTGCGTGGAGTTTAGCTAAGCAGGAGTAGTAGTGTCCGAGTGGAGCAGCACTAGTGCTCTTGTGCCGAAGTCAAGCCCACTCATCGCCCATGTGAAACCACTGCTGCTGCACAAGCTGCATCAGTGCTTCCGACTGGTGTGGACACAGCCAATCAGGTGTAAAATCAGCGTTGCCACGGCTGAGATGTGCAGTGACAGCTTTTCATGCTTGGTAAAACTCACACGACTCCCCCTGCCCACTGTTAGGAAACGGCACTCTCATTTATCTCCATTCACATAGCAGGGTGAAGCAGCAGGCTGGTGGGAAGCACGAGACCTCATCTCTGCAGTGACTGATAGATTTATTGATACGGGACAGTTGGCCACTTACACTGTGAGTTCAGGATTATATAACCACCATCTTTCGGGACTAATTAAATTTATAACCTTCTTATTTGTAGTCATTTGTACATTATATCTGGCACTGAGAACATTAAAAAAGGGATCACTTTATATCTGTGTACATTGAGGATGCCTTTCAGACAGGCTGTGCTCGTATGGAGCGCATGGTTCTATCAAAATCAATAGGCCTGATCATTATTTGTCACTTCAATGCAGAAGGTGATGTCTGTTATTTCTCTCAAATCTAAACTGGCCGTTTGAAAAGATTTATTTTCAATTCGCTCACAGAGATCTATTGCCAAGCCAGCTTCATTTCTTTTTTAAGACTTTTTTTTTTATCAGTTGGACGAAGTAGGTCTTCAAAGGAAGCTCACTTGAGTGAGAGAGACTGCCTTCCTCATAAAAAGGAAAAGAAAGAGACACACAGGTGCTCTCATTTACATGCAGCCCTTGCTTCGGGGAGCCCTTTGTTGAGCGAGAGAGCCCATATAGCGAGGCTGTGCTATCAGGGGCTCCCAGGCTGGGGCTGGTGTGTTTTTGTTCTGTTTAATGTGACGAGTGCTAATGCGATAACAGCCCTAGCACCTTTCCTGCTACATGCTCCGCACTGCGCACACCACGCAGCCTGCACCTGCTCAGACTCCCAATGGCAGCTCCCTCATTATAATTTAGCATTCTTTAAGTGTTCGGCTAATTATAGGTATCCAGAGAGACATTTAATATTGATAAGTGCTCCACTCATTTCGTCTGAAATGAAGCAACCCAGGTATTCTGAAGGAGGCCATCTTAACAGCAAACATCCGAAAGCCATCAGAAAATGAATTATAAAAAAATACATTTTGCTCTGAAAGTAGGGGGCTTAATACCTTTCTATTGAAAATGCTGAGCCACACGTAAAAAAGTATGCGAAAAGGAAGCAGGCAAAGAAAGCAACAGAAACAAGCAGATGAAAGCATTCCTGATTTCTCTTCTGCTCTCTTCAGAGAGAATCCCAGAGCAGCCTCTTTGTATCTGTTCCTCTGTGGCCTGCAGTTTTGTATGGGAAAGGCATTTGTTATAGCAGGAAGGTGGTTGGGTTAGTTTATTCAGGGAAAATTTAAGTAATAAATCATGGTGTGGTGCAATGGGATTTGGGAGTGACTCCTGAGAACCCAAGTAATCTGCACTCTGTTTGTCAGGGCTAATAGAACTGCTTTGACTTACACGGCCATTTTTATCATTAAATGTAAAATGTCAAGATAAAATCCAAACATTGTTGCTTTTCCTCCAGCACACTTTCCTTTGTCGACACGTCATATGCGAGCTGAATATAGCCCCAGTGGAATAGTGCACAACAGACTCATCATCACTTACTGTGCGTCAGCTGACACAGTTACTAGCCAGCAGAACTGTGGTCAACTCCGTCAGGATCTATGCACTCGTGGTGTGTCACGATCACACGAGCCCAAAAGAAAGTAGTCTGACTGTGCCACCAATTACTTTTAACACAGAAGTTCTAATCTGCTTTTCCAGTTTAATTTCCTGTACATATAAAGGCAGGTGCACTACTGCCACTCAAGGAAAGCACTCGACATACTTTCGTAAGAAGCTAGAAAATTAGAACCACAAAAACAGTATAAATAAAAGGAAAACATGACAGCTCGAATAAAGAATGTACCATCTTCCCTGTCATGTTTTATCTCACATGAAAACGGCTTCATGTTGCAGATTTTCTTGCTTTTCATTTGAGTTTCCTTTCCTGCTGCATTTCCAGGCTGCCTTCTTTTTGCACTTCAAATATTATTGCCATCTGTAGAGTTTTGGGAGATTTAGTAGATAAGACAGCGCATTAAATCAATATTTTATGTCACGGGTGAATAACGATAAGGTTTTTGACAGCTTCTGAAGTCATTGAGTGGCGCGGATGTGTTCTCTGAGGTGACATAAAAAGAAAATCCTTATTAATGCAATGAGAGTCTATTTTAATTAGTAATTTTTTCCAAAACCAATATTCAATTTTAACATGAATGACCAGTTTTTGCTGTTGCTCAGAAGTATACTAGGAAGAAATCCTTGCAGTTCACAGCTGCTTTCCAGCTTATCGACTTTTCTGGTAAGGACACATATATACTGTATACTGCATTTTAATCATGTAAAGAGCAGGGATTTTGTGCAACTGCTACTCTAGATCTCAGTCCTAGTTTGGACTAACACAATCATTTTTGTTTTTTTAGCCTGTTTGTGTCGTTTGAAACACTTTGAGTTCACAGTTTTTTGTAGAAATGTTATAGAAAATCCATTTTACTATATAAACCTCTGTCGTCCATTTGCCTCAGTGTCTTAAAGTCATTTCTCTGCTTTTCCCTCTGAACCTAACAGCTGTAGCCAGGCCTCGTGGAAGGTGTTTTCAGACACAGATTGTGACAGGATAAAGTTTAATGTGTTAGAGCTCCAGACTGATTTCACTAGCACGCTGCTTGTCCCTTTGAAGAAAATAGCATTTCCATAAACAAGCCAAATCCAACAAAAGAAGAAACACATAATTCACTGTGGCATTGTCACTCAATATGTTAGAAAAACTGTCATGCCACCCACTTATACGAACAGGCAGTGAAACTAAGAGGATTCATCTCTGACTTCCATATGATCATCAAGTTCATAGCATTTCCCTAGACAACTGTATCATATTTCTGCTAACTGCATACAGTGAAGTGGGTTGCCATGACAACAAAAGGACTAAGGATTGTCTCTTACCTCCAACAGGCCAGTAAGCCAGAGTAACTAGGATTTATAGCACATTATTCAGGAAAATTGGGAGACAATTGCCATAAAGGCTGACGTTATAGAACAACAGATCATATAAAGTCGAAAATCTGTCTTCTTAATTAAAACATTGAACTTCACAGAGAAACTCCTGAGAAGCTTTACCTTCCGTTTAAGGCTCTTTCTTGTAATGCCCTTCCTTTTAAAAGCAGGTACTAAAATGCAATAAATGTGAACCTTACTTGTCTTTTGCATTTAACCTTTTTGTTTGAATTTTTAAAAAATGTTGTAAGCATTGAAAGAAAAAGTAAATTGAAGCTGACATCCAAGCCAAACTTTCCAAAATTAAACTGAGTAAAAAATCCACGGCATCACTTCTCTTGGGGTTTAGCATTGCATACACTCCGATTTAGCTTTGTACTAGATTTAATTTCTGCCCATATGTAACGTACTGTACACAGGTCCAGGTGTGTGAACAATGGAAGTCAGTGCTCAGGCAAGAAGCTCTGGTGACTGATCAGACCCACTACATCCAGTATCTCTTTTCCTTTCCACAGCTTTTAAAACAACAGATATACAGAATGTCACATGTCCTGGCTACTAGTGGGTTAAACTTGTATCTGAAATATACCTGTAGTGTTCAACAAAGAGGAGTACTCAAGAGTTCTCTGACCTTTCATAACTGTGATGCAAATGAGCAGAATTGTAGAATGATTTGTCGTGTTATAACCTTATCAAACCCAAATGAAGAAAATGAGTAGAAAAGTAGAAATAATGGCCAATTATATAAGGTGAACAATCAGAAGCACAGGGGATTTAAAGGAAGGCTATAAAGTGTTATAAATGCTAATCTTGCGAATTCCCACTAGGGTTAGAACATTGCTTTGAAGAAAATTGAAAAGATTTACAGCTAAACTGGTTTAAATGATTGCACTTCTTAAATATACATACACAGCTGTGAGTAAGTCTTGGACGTTTTAGACACAATTAGGAGCTGCAGATATACGTACAGATATATAAGTGCTTAATAAAGGTTACAAATGAGAGGCCCATATAGCCTTTGTGTTCCATAGTATCGACTATAACAACATGGATCTGTAGCTTGTTCCAGACTCCCACAACCTTTTTGGTAAAGAAGTGCCTACTGTTCTCTGTTTTAAATGCACATTAACTTAGTTGCCCGTTCATTCACTGTTCATTCGGAAGAAATGGGTTGTGTTGTATACTGTACATACATACCAAGCATAAATGTGTTTCGTTCCTTCAGCCTGTCAGTGTGGGACAGTCCCTCAAGCCCTGGAATGTTTCTGATTGGTGTTTTCTGGTCTCATCCCAAAACAACAATCCTTTCTACAACATGATGACCAATATTGTGCTCAGTGTGTTCTAACTAAGGCCTTACTAGCGTGTTACGCAATTTTAACATAATACCCCTTGATTTAAATTCTGCTCTGCTAACTGTATATCTGTATATCCTAGCTTTGTGTTTGTCTTCTAATTGCTTTGCCATTGACTAGAAGATGTAAATAATGTCTCAACATGAACACATACGTTTTTTTTGTAAGTAGCCTCCTCTACCATTTCCAATTTTGTATTTAGAATTTACGTTTTTACTACATCGCTACACATTTACATATAACATCAGCTTTCAGTTGTTTGCCCAGTCATTATATACAGTGTGAATATTACAGTATGATCATTAGCAATTAAGTCAAAGCTTCCTCTAGTGTTTTTTCCTGCTGCGACTGTTACTGATACAGTATATCTTAATTTGGGTGAAAAGAAACTAAGCTTATCATTTAATACTAATTGGTATTAATCCAAATCTACAGACATGACCACAACAACAAGGTAAACTATGCATGAACAGTCCATAATACCGTATAAAGAAAAACACTCAGAAAAGAGCAGAACAAAGCAAAATGTCGAAGACTTTTTTCAGAGCATAGACTCACTGTGCCGTGAGGATTACCGTCTGTATAACAATTATAAAACATTAAGTTATACAAATATTGATCAACCACTAAATATGGAAAATATTTAATATTTAATATATTAATATTTAATGGAAAATAATAATGTCCTAAGAAAAATTGCCCACAGAAATTATGAATGTAAAATGAAGATAGATATACAGTACAATCCTTACACATCAAAAAATAAAAGTCAAGCATAAATGATATGAAAGCCTTTTCAATTCCAAGATTTCTATAATTTTGTCATCTGCTTAATATTATAATAATAATCAAAAGAAACATCTATGTATGTCTGTTTTTTAGAAAAACAAGAGTTTATGTGAGATCATGTCAAATCAATATCAAAATACTCTTAATATCCAGAGATGTTGATTCAGTGTTTTTAGTGTCGTTTTAATTGATCATTCATGACTGACCATATTACACTCAAGTAACTCAAGTGACTGTTATGAACAGTGAGCACTAAATGAGCTCTTTGGTACAAGAGTAAGGGTGGTTTAACCTGATGAAAACCAAGAAAGGAAAATATATGAAAGTACCAATATGTCACACCCAGCAAGTTCTAGACCAGCTAAGCACAGTTAAGCACATGACAGGCCCCAAAATGGGAGCATGTGAGGAACTCCCTCCTGGATTGAAAGGGAGGTCCCATGTGCTGGTCTGGTCACTACAGAACTGCACCCGTGTGACTGCTGGCAGCCTTATTGAAGGTGCTACATACTGTACAATCATGTCTTGGCATCTCTACTGCACTTGCTATGGGCTCATCCTGACAATCCAGTATCCCAGCAGGGCAGTACATCCGCCTGCTACTCGTGTTAAGAGTGTCTTTGTTTGCAGGCGGACAATGTGAGAATCATGCCATGGATGTCCCATTGAGCCAAATTGAGCATCTCCAGGTTGACTCGTGTCATCTAGGGCTCAGAGACCATGGGACAAGAATGCTGTGTCTAGTCTGTACAAGAGCGACAGGACAGAGTCCCACAAAACAGCCTCTGCAACCTGGTGCAGATCATGTCTCACAGATGCACAGCTTGTATTGCTTCCAGTGTTGGCCACTCTACTAGCCTATAAATGTCTCAGAAGACCCCCTGTTGTCCATCCCTGTTCATGAAAAATGTTAATCAGCATAATGAATTTACCTATGTCATGTGTTCAATAAAATGTCAGTGCACCTGCTACATCATTTCCCTCATAATAACTTTGTGAATTTGTTGCAGTTATATGTTAGATACTCAGTTTTATTTGTTCATTGTGTTTCTCTGTGCATAATCCCTAAAGCGCAATGAGGACACAGATAGGCAGAAGGTCCTTTTGTTTTGACAGGTTTGCTCTAGTCCTTATCCCCTGACATAATCTCATTACATTTTGGAAAATAATCTCCCTGAAAGAAATAGAGGAAGCGATTTAAAAAAAGGTTTGTGTGAAGATTTGCATTCTGTATGATTATTAAATCTGTTTTTGTTTGCTAAAATTAGGACATAAACTGAATAATGCAATGTCATAAATTCATGACTAACTCAAGATGAAGGAGTCACATAGTCCTTGTTGAGTAAATGTGCTTTTTTTAGATGCAAAATGATATACGGTTTTATTTATGTATAGTATTTATAATTTATTTTTGTGTGGCACTCAGTTTTCCCTTACAGTACCATAACTGTTTGCAAGGTGTGGTAATGCTTTTCAGAAATTGGGAAAAATTTATGTTCTAATTCTTTGAGATGAGTTTGGTGCATCAAATTCAGTAGTCAACATCAAGATCCAGTATAGCAGACTTTGAACTCATCAAAGTTATATTGCTCAAGTCTTTTTATAGAATTGTTATAGTTCAGAGAAAGGTTTATTTATTGTATCATGAATATATTATGTATACATGCAAGTATTGCCTTAAAATATACATACAGTACATTTGTCCTTCATATGTATAAAGTTCTAAATTCAAAGTGGCGCTACATGATGAAAAGTCCTCCCTTACATCACAACTCCAAAGGGGAGAGGAAGACCTCTGTTACCATTGTCTTAGAGTTAAAAAGTATTCAGAAAACTTAAATAATGTTTAAGCATTTGCACTCATTTTTGGAGGGATTCCAACATGTAATTGTTGGCATGGTGCATATATTTTCTTTGCTTGTTCTAGGGAAAAAAAGGGTTACTCCTTTTTAGTAATGTCATCATCAATCATTGTTCTTTATAATTCCCATAAATCATATCATATCATATCTTGTTTTCCAAGACATTAAAATCATACTTAAAAAAGGAATTACATTGTAACCCAATTCGGTTCATAAAGATACACACAGTAAGCAGATAACCATGCAATTTCACTTGACATTTATTTGGAAAAAACATGTTTTCCTATTTTCATTATTGAGAGATGATGAGCTCATCACATTGGGCTTTGCTTTTTAATCTAGCCGATTTCTATCATGGATGCATCTTTATTGAATTTACACAGTACGATAAAGGATTGAAATGTAAAGCAGGCAGCACATCCCACAGGAATATTAAATTATAAATGATGCTTCTAGTGCAATTGCCTTTACATCAGTAATTTATTATGTGTATTTTTTGTAGATTGTCTGCAGCTTGATGTGAGACCCTTTACAATAAATTAGCTACTGTGTACAAAACAATAAGAAAAACCTTACAAGATTGTTTAGTTTTACTGTTCTACAGCTACATTACTTGTTTGTTTAATGCATCTACTGTACATAAGTTTCATGCCACTCTTTGTGAAGTTACAGTATTTCATGCAAAGGTAGTGTTTATATTTAACTTAATTATTTCTACAGAAATATTAGACATAGTAATCAGATTCATTCAAATGGTCTTCAAGTTTGTTTTCACATCTACTTATGATGATAATTATTCATCATAAGTCAGGTTTGTTATTGGCCTAATCTCCAGAGAGCATTAACTTTAAACAGCTTTTACTTTTAAAGGATTAAAAATTTATCGATATGTTTTTTTTTTCAAACAAACACCAATCACAAAGTGCTAAGTTTGTAATTTACAATCAGTGAGTTTAATCCATGCCTTAAAGTTAGATTTAATTTAACAGGGCAGTTTGTATTAAAACAAAACAGGAAAACTAACAAAAATTAATGAGATACTGTACTTTCTACTAATAAAACTTTTTAGATTAAGTAAATTTCATTATTGGTTATCTTACAGTATGTTTGCAATCTTGCTTTCAGACACCCAGTACCAGTATTTACTGCATATGATAACAGCAGATAGTTCAGCAGCTTATTTCTTTGTTTGCTAATTTCCTCTGCTTAGTTTATGAAATCATTTTCTTTTGACGACTTCTCAAAAATTGCCTTAAAATTGCATGTCACCTGGATTTCTAAACCTGCAGTCAGTTCTTTTATTATGAGACAGTTTGAAATTCTTCATGTTAATTATCCCAAAACTGTTCTGCTGGTGTCACACAAGCTTTCTTCCACCTGACAACAGCCTGCTGCACTGCAAATAAAGACTTCTTCCTTCTGTGATTACTGTGCCATATGGGAGAAAAACAGTTTTTAATGTCCCCAAAACTGAAAGCTTGGCCACTATCCAAATTCAATCTCTTTTAATTGGAGGAGCTGAGTAATGTGGAGTTTCGGGAAGAGCACCTGTTCTTGACTGACCTTTCTTTAACACAGGAAAGATTATACAGGGTACACCCCAGCACAAGCCAGGTCTGGCAGCTTTAGTTTGCAGTGAAGAAAAGAAAACCTTGAGATGTGACCAACATCCTGAAGTAGGATTTAAACATGTTTCCATAAAGTTAATAAAATTACATACAGTTTAACAAATACTGTACATTACGCTCTGGTGTTCTGGTGGCAAACCTTATTTATCTTTTAGGTATTTTTACAAGCTACACTTTTCTTAGAAAGTTTTTCTTGTTCCTTATGCATGCCTGTATACTCTGTATACACACAGCTGATCAGAAACTTCCTGGGTCTGATAACATGTATCCACTGTATTATATTTATATTCCCAAGGCCTCCAGCACTTGTAATGTTCCTACTGCTGTGGTAATTCCCCGAGGATTAAAGCTGACAGTTCTGAAACGTATCCATCCTGAGACAAGAAAGGCTTCCTTTCTGCTGAAATGCGCGGGAGTGTGTGGCAGTAGCCAAACTGACTCGGTCCAGCTTTGCTTTTAATGATTCCGAATCTTCTGGGAGCACCAGCTGTTAGCATGCGGTGAATGAGAAGCTGGGAATCTCTGCGTGTGCAGACTGTTTGAAGCATCGGATTGTGAATATATTTGAAAGGGACTGGGGTTTAAAATCAAGTTTTCTAGCTTTCACTAACAGAACCTGGTAAAGTATTTGACAGAGAAGAAATTATATTTGAATTATTCATGTGAAATTAGCACTTCTGCCAACAGGTGTGCAGGGAAGCTAGCAATTGCCCTTTTCACCTGGTGTACCAACAAGGTTCTGTTTTGTTCAGCCTCACAGTTTTATTTTCCTATGCAGTTTCAAAAGCACTAAAAAATATATTTCCCTTCTCTCCATGAGCACCTGTACTGACTTTTTTTTCCCTATGCTTTATCTTATTAGAAATCACTAGGCCATATTCTGACCAATACCTGGACCTAAAAGTAGGACCTTCATAACAAACCATCAGCTACCATCCTATTTTAATCGTGTGTGTGTGGGGGGGGTAGGTTCAGACAAGATGCAGATTCTTGTCTGAACTACATTCCCCAGAAGGCAATGGGCAATGACCTGGTTTTCCTCAGTCACATGACCAACTGGTGAATTGATAATTGGTCAGATAACACTTAATACCAGGAAGCTGAGGCTTCCAAGGGTCTGTCAAACTGCTGGCTGGAGTGCATTTGCACCCAAGGTATAGGGGACCAGAGAAAGAACTGATCTATCAATGAGCACATGGACAAGAAAAAGTGAGTTATGTTTCAGAACCAGTAAGCAGCTTAGCTGCTGAGTTGAATTTATTAGGTGCTGAAGAAATCAAGTTAGAGCTCAGAAGAGCTAGACCTTTGTTTAGGTATGAAAGTGTGAATTGTATCTGATCCTTTTTACCTCCTAGCAGAAGTGGGATGTTTTCACATTCAAAGGTCTCTGATACACACTACCAGAAACAGGTACAATATCTATCACTGTCTATGTTTTTCTGCTTAGAGTGTTCACAGAGTTGAAATTGTAAATATTGCTAGAGCACAGAATCAACTCTGGTGTTCCACCCTTAAAATACAAAAATGATACAAAATTCTAAAGTCATTTACAAGTAAAATTAACCTACTTGTTCTTAGTTTGATCCATAAGGGAAAAGGCCATCAAACCATAAATCACTTTTGCAGTCATAAGAACGCTGTTCATGTGGTTGTCATCTATGAAGATACTCCAGGAAGCACATTTTGCAGTAATAGGCAGTGTAGATTATTTGAGTTACTGTTTCAGTCATTTTTATTCTGCAAAACAAAAGAGTTTATAGGCACGACATACTGTAAATACATGTAAAAAAGTTTACGTTTTTCCCCAACCAGTTGTGTTTTATTGCTAGCGTAAGGATTTAAGTTCACTAAAGTATCACCTAGCAATAACCACTATCAGTCATTCGCTTGCTGTTTTTCTTTAGTCACACTGTATATGTCACAACTAGATGATATATACTGATACTGATGATGCATACTTAGATAGCAACTCGTTGTAAATAGGACTGTTATTAGCACTCAGGATGTTTTGCCCCTGAGATATTTCTAAAGTAATAAATGCAATTCAGTTGCCTTTTTCTACGTTTCAGGATTCTTAAACAATCATTGAGGGAGCTAATATTTGTGTTGCAATGTCTTGTGCATAGAACCAAAATGACTACCAAAGTCTTTTGTGAGTCATTTGCAATGCATCACCAGGTCGCAATTGAATCCTGATTTATCGGTTGTTTGAGGTTGTTACAGTGTGATGGATTATGTCTGATTCATGTAATGGCCACTGTTTCACATACAGCACATCTATGACATTGCAAGAGAGCTGAAAATTCATCCCACAGAGAAACCAGAGATGAGAAATTATCTGAAACCTTAGAACTACAAATGATGCAATTGTCAGTTTAGATCTAATATAATAATTTTCACTTGTCGAACATAAACATAAAATTGCGTTGAGCTGTACGGTTTATTTAATTTTATTAGACCAGAGAGAGATAATATGATTGAATAGAATCCCTCATTTTATAAAACTTAACTGTCTTCTGAGCAGAATCTTTATGAGGCATACTGATAAAAATGTTTTTTTTTAACTAACAGAAAAAGGTAGCAGCATTATTGAAGCATGAAAGCAATAAATAGCTACATCCAAAAACTGGAGTTTGCTCTTTTTTTTCTAATCAAATCAATGTCAAAGTAATCTTAAAAAAAGTGGCTCAGTATGGTTGTAGCTGGTGGGTGAGTTCTTGGGTAACAGCCTGTAGAAGTACAGTACGTGGTGAGCCCTAGCACAATAGATAGAAAATATGCATAATTTCAGTTTTATTAGCATAAAGGCAGGAATGCGGTGTGTTTATCTGCATGTGTGCACTATACTGTATGTACCTTTCTCTGTGTGTATGTAAACACTGTCCAGGCATCACCAGCTTTCAGGCTTCAGTTATTAAATATCACTCCCTGTGTTTGAAATAACCTTTCCTGTGGAGTCCTAAACATGCGTTTCAGTAGTTTACTCTTCTAAAGCTGTTGTGCTTTCATAAAGGATGTAAGTACTCTACATGTCAAAAGTCTTAGTTCAGTATTTTCTATACGGTATATTGACTGTCACACATACATTTAATATCTTGTAGCTCTTTATCCATGTTCCCCAAAACCGAATTCCATGGGCCAATATTGCTCTGGTGTGTATCTCAAATCACTGCTTCGGCATAAGGTGATAACCATTTCACAAGTTGTAACAGGGCAGCACGTGAAAGGCTGGATTCTACAGTGTGTTTCGGGTTCAGACAATTGGTTTGCAAGCTTAGTCTTTTAAGAGAATGGTTTTCACAGTACTTCTGCAAAAGATAGCAACAGATACAAGACATGCGATACACCTATGGAGCCACAAGTGCTTTTCTGAAAAAAAGAAGCTGTGAAACGCACAATGCAGACTCCTTGGATGCTGCAGGTTAAATAATAGGAACTGTACATGATGCCAAGGTCATCAGCTGAGAATGGTCTTAAACAGCACTTGTCACCGTGGCTGAAAAAGGCATTTCCCTTGTACTTCATTTACCTGCACTTTAATAAAAAATGAATCAACATATTATGTGTTACACATAAAACTGCTGTGGTATCTGTTAATTTGAACCACCAATTTGCTTTGACTTCTTTACGCACCAGTCTTCACATAATCATCTTAAATACTTCTTGCAAAAACATCTTTCGGATTTCAGAATAGCCAGGGTTTGAAATTTCAAATTGTCATTCCTACTCCCCATTCTGAAATCCCAGTTTAATCACCCTCTATCTAAGGAGCTGAAATCCAATTGCTCAGCAGATAGATTTCAATCCCCTTGACTCTACCCTTTCAGAATAGCACAGTACTGCAGTGCTTCTTTCAAGACGTCCCCACTGGGAGTCCTGAACTGCTTAAAGCTTGCTATTTGAGATATTACTGGGGAGGGGTGAAAACCTGATAATAGTGTCATTGATGAGTGCATGATCAAAGTACAAATTTGTGGTGTTTCTCAGCTTCAATAATAGGAAATGCATTAAGCCCCTTGATTTACCACATAATGAAAATACAGAACATAGAATTAAAACAGTCCATGAATCATATTAATTTACTTGTTCCTTCTATCTTTTAAAAGTGCTTTTGAAAAAGAGTGCTTTGGATCCTAAGTGTGCGTATGAGCTCACCATAGTTTAATTTAGAATAGTGTACTGTACCATTCCATGAAATGCATTCAAAATATAAAATATGCGTGTATATGTTTGTATGCACCTACTGTATAATGCCAAGCATGTATTTACTTTCTGTTTTAATTATTAATGACATTTGATGTTACTGAGACCATGATCCTTTATGAAAAACCCATTGCAGATGATCTATCAGCCCTGATTGTGCCTCTCACTGCACATCAAAAGAATATGATCTCTTCAGAAACCTCTTGGCAGATGGCCAAGTCAGACGCTATTGCAAAGCTGCTGGTTGTCACCACAGAGCTCAAGGTGGAAGGGGTTAAAAATTTAGACTTACTGTACCTACTACATCATACAGATATGAATATGAAGCTCTTTTGCAACAAAGTCTCCCATAAGAATATTTGTGATGAGCGTACTGTAAGTGATTGAAACATGACCACTGGGAGTGTGCAGCAGAAGACTGGTGTTACAGTTGCAGAACGTCTAACTTGGAGATTCTCTTTTTGCTTTGAGTGGAAGGCTTTCTTTCTGCATAATCTAGACATGTTCCTTCCACATCAATGGAGAGCACAATGCAGAGTTTATCCAGATCTCTTTCTTAAAGCAGTGCTTGTATTCCACCCCAGTATGCAAAGGCTTCGTTACTGAGACACTGGAATTTCTTTACATTTGAGACCTTTGCATGAATTCCAGAAGGTGTAAACACGTCTTTGTACAGGAACTGAAAAGTAGATGGAAGAAAAATCACCACGCCTTGGCTGCAGAGCATTTTGCAGGTCTATTTTTCAATGAGATTTTATTTTGCTTTTCAGTGTGCAATTAGCCTCTGCTTGTTCCTCATTCAATCCAAACCGATGTCAATATACAGTATGTACCCTACATCGTAAGGTTAGATGTATTATATACAGTAGTAGCAAATAAAAAAATGTAAAACTGTGGCATCATAAAATGAATGAAAATAAGTCTCTAAATGAAAAATATTTTATGCCAAGCACAGGAAAAACTAAGACAAGCCTTCTTTTGTTTACAGACATCATGTACATACCTCAATTGCATGAAAATGTCCCTGAATACTGATTGTATTAGATCCCAGCATCTATAGTATATCACAGGAGTCAATATTAATTACTTTAGCTTTTGTCGTTTCACAAGACTGAAAAGCAGGATCATGTAAATAGACTTCAAATTAAACTGCTGTTGAACGTGATACCATGGCTTCGTTCAAGAACCGTTTGGGTGAGATTCCCCTCATTTGGAATCGTTCTTACATCTTTCTTGTGAGTTGCATCAGATGACTAGTTTTTAGGATAGAACTTTGATTCAAACAGTAGTGCCATATGTACAGTAGCGTGACCTTCATGGGAATTCCTGTCTGAGTTAAGAATCCTATTAGTTCAATTAACTTTGGTGTTATTAAATACTGCTGCAGTAGTTGGGGGAGGAGAAGCTAATTCTTCTGTAAGTGTGTAAAAAATGTTTTTGTAATAAAGTACACACTTTCTGCATCAGTTCTTCTTTTGATATAAATCTAGAATTAACTTTAAAAACTGAAATAGTGTATAATGTGCATAACCAGAAAGAGGTTGTGCATTACCGGTCATGTAAATGGTTAAAAGTTAACTGTTATAATTGTAAATTTATAAACGGCATAATTCTAAAAGCCTCATGCAATTATTCCAGTTGGTTCTTGTGAAGTATTATTAACAGCTTTAGTGGATGAACTAATGCGTCTGCCTGTTCATTACAACAGGTTAATAATTGAATTAAGCCCTAGACAGTAACTGTTTATGAAAACAAAAAAAAGTCCTCTTCATGATTTGAACTAGAAACATAAACAGAACTAGAAAACAGTGGTAGTGTAGAAGTAAGGGTTAACATGACCTACAAATAATTGTGCATGCAGTCAGTTTTCTAATGGTTATGTGAATATAATTTTCATGTGACAGTTAAAAGCTGCTCAACATTTGTTATTTGCGGCAGTTCTGCTATACCCCTGAAATGTAATTTGATTAACAAACTCTCAAATATCACTGCAGGCATTAAAAACATTTGATAATAATAATCCCTTAACTCTTGGCAAATTGCTAACCTTCACTACAATTAATTTTCAATCCTTTGCATTTGCAATCCTTCAATTCTTTGCATTTGCAATATTGGTATTGTCTGCTGTATATACAGTATGTAGTCCCAGAGTTAAAATGTTAATTTAACTCTGTTAATTTAACTAATGTTAATTTAAAGAGATTCCCTGGTTTTTAAATTCTCCTACACATCTCCATGCCTTCCAGGATAAATTTGATTATTAGCCGGGGTGTACCTTAGTGTTGCCCTGTATTTAATATGACTTGTGCTGTCTTACTGTCGGGCTGTGTCAGCATCATGCCTTGGCAATCATTTTCAAATAGATATGTTTGAAACCTTGTTATATACAGTAATAAAGTGAATACATTAAATGTGATAATTGGACCCCTGCTGCAACAGACAGCAGCATGTAGTCCATTCCTGCTTTTTTTAAGTGGCAGCGTGTATTAGACACATTAAGAACACAAGAGAGGCTACAATCTGAAAGGAGGCCGTTTTGCAGGTCCAGTCGTTTCTTGAGGGAAGACAAAGCAGCATCTTCAGGCACATGGCTGGATAGCTTGTGCCACACTCCCACAGACCCTTGTGTAAGAGGTGTTCTCAGCTCAGCACCGCTGGGGGTGTGCGCACACTGGCTGAAGCCCACAGCAGGGGACGGTTTCACAGCCTGCTGCTTCAGCTCGAGAAAGCAGTGCAGCACAGAGGCGTCCCATAACTTCAGAATGACTTTCGTTGCTATTATTGCTTTTGGCACTCCATTGTTTTCATCAAAGTATTACATTATTTCACGTTACCTAGTTTAAATTTAAAATGTTTCTGAAAAGCACTGACTCTGGTATATGTGTCATGCTGTGCTTATTATCCTCATTATTTTTGTTGCCATCAGCTTCTTAATTATTTAAGAGGAGTTTAATTACCAAGAGATGGGAAAACATTCTCTGAATGAAGAAGAGGTTAGGAACTCTTGAGTGGGTTTGGTCAAAGTGTTTTTTACTGGAGAGTCTGTTGCTGGTAGCAGATCTCTTTAATCCTCAGATGTCCCTAACCCAAACTCAGATGTCCAGGTTCACTATAGCGCAGAAGAGTGAGACTGGGACTGAGACTGAAAAGGATTCTAATTGTGAATGCCACTGTCAACCGCATCAGTGGCCGAAAGTGTTGTCTTGTAACATACAGAAGAGTATGTTTTGTGCAAACATGTATGTATTTTGGAACCCATGACAGGAGTCATTGTTTTATTTTGTGATTAGGGGTTATATTACTTTGTTATACCTACAGGAGCGAAATCTCATACTCTATACATACTGGCTTGTAGAGGCCACAAGTTTGTAATAATGATGCTACCCCTTATTTTATGCTTGTGCTTTCTTAAAGTTATTTAATGCAGTGTGTCTATAATACATCCATTTATACACTGTAATTTCTTAAGTGATGTTTCATATTGGATATTCTATATAAATCTCCAAACATGGTTAAAATATGCTTACATTTTCAGAAGGGAGAACATCCCAAAATCTATACTAAAAATACATATACCCTTTATCTGAATACAACACTTATACTCTTCCACTTTACGTACTGTATATATATATTGTCTGTATGGTTCACTTTACTGTTTAATGTATTAAAGTGTTCACAGTAATTTGAAATGCACTCAGTTGTCGTCTTCATCCTCTCTCCTCCTCTTCAGTCACAGAGAAGATCACAAGTGCCCACATGAATGATCATGGCTGCTTTTGTCATTCTGCTGAATTTCTGAAAACTAACATGTGGTATCTTCACGATATCCTAGTGTCTCCATGTAACAACACAATAAGAATCCTATCGGTTCACTTATTACCTGAAAAATAGGAAGAATTATAAAGTAATTCCAAGATTCTGGTACTGATCAGAACCTGACTTTGCCAACTGATTAAGTCTATTGTGATGGTTTCATGATCCACAGTAAAACATGAACAACAATAAAGGTTGGAAATTGAGGAGACTGATTTTAGGTTTGAAATGAGGAGGCAATTCTGTATACAAGAAACTGACAGAGGTATGCAAAAACTGCTTGACTGTGTTTTTTTGCACTTACAAGGAATGGTGTTGACAAGTATTTTGGGTCAGTCCTGTCAAGGTTAGCTGGTGACTTGCTTGTAACATCTGATCTTCTTGTAATTGGGAATAGTTGTGTAACATGTGACCACACTGAACTATCATATCAGATGCAGACAGAATGCTATGTCTGTTGTAGCTGCAGCTTCTGTAAATCTGATATTATTGTTCCTCTGTCTTACAGCAAGGCTGAGATGAAATGAAGTATGAGACGTCAAGAGTGAACCCATGCCCTTGTTTTGTTGTAAACTTGTCTTTGAAGGCTGATGGCTGTGGGCATACCTCGTAAAGGCCTGTTAAATTGTTCTGTATGTCCCCACCAAGTTCCATGTGCAGTTTTACACAGCTAGAGGGAGGACAACTGATTGGTGCACACGCACACTGATTTAGAGTGGAGCATGAGGGCCAGATGCTTCCTGTCACTGGGGAGTCAAGAAAGCAATAAAGCCAGCTGTCTTTGAGCTTTAAAAAAGACAAGCCATCTTTACCATTCCCAATCTGAGTTAGACTAGATGCTTTAAGGTGGATAGCTCACTGCTCTGATATTAAAAACGTTTGTGAGGTACAGTATCTGTCTTCAGCTGCCACTTTGATCAGCTGCCCCCCAGATGAGCTTCACGATAAGTCATGTTCTTGTTGGCTTGTCTTGTTACATCAGACCCATTATTCTAAACCTATATTACAATTTTCTCTAGTGAACTTCATTTGTTCTCGAAGCTGATACCTTGGCTCCTTCTAAAAAGCTGCAGTTGGACAAGATCATCTCATCAGCTAGGCACTAGTAACCCAATGATCTAGAAGGTCTCTTATTGGTAGCATCCCTACAATCCTTAATATACTTTTAATTAAAAATAAATCCTGATTTAGCTGGCTCTTAATAAATATGTTTGAACACAAGCTGTTTTCTTTTGATGATTTTTGATAAAATGAATTTATAACTACAGTTCTCAGAGTTTATTTTACTACATCATTCTCAAAGAGTGATGACTTTCTATCCCAGTTCTGAGAACTTCTCTTGTTGACCACTGAACAGCAGTGCCACAGGGTACAGTAATGGAGCCCACAAAACAGCCTGCAGTATGTTGACAATGAAATTACAGTAGCTGATTGTTTAAAGAGGTGGCAGCACCAACATCGCCATCCGGCTAAGGATCTGTGCCTGTGGCTGGAAGGTTGCTGGTTCAAATCCTGCAGCCGGCAGAGGAATCCTACTCCGCTGGGCCCCTGAGCAAGGCCCTTAACCCCAACTGCTCCAGTGGCGCCGTATAAATGGCTGACCCTGCGATCTGACCCCCAGCTTCTCTCCCTGTCTGTGTGTCTCGTGGAGAGCAGGCTGGGGTATGCAAAAAGACAAATTCCTAATGCAAGAAATTGTATATGGCCAATACAGTGATCTATGTACAGTATATGTTGTAGAGGCCAGGGATGAAGCAAGTATAGCGGGCAATGAAGCATTCGTCTATGGAGCCCACACAGATGTTGGGCCCACACTTGTACCTACAGCAACTGCGCTCACCAGAGATCTATTGATCTATTGAAAGAAACTATATTTGGGTTGAGAACCAAATCAGCATCTCTTATAAGGCTGGGAATTGGGGGATTCAACACTGCTCGTTTGTGAAGTGTGTTGGAGAGCTGTTAGGCTGTCATCATGGGGAATGACTGTGTATAAGGGTGTGATGTCCATGGTGAAGATAAAAACTGGACCTTGACATTGAATGTTGTCAAACTGTGCAAAGAGCATGGTTAGTAAGACATGTCCCCTGCACTGAAGGGCAGAGAGGCAATAGCTTATCTTTTAAATGTGAAAGGGAGAGCAAGATAGGATATATTGTTTATAATTGGTAGATTTAGAATTCTGATACATTCTGCATCTTCTCAGCATCAGCATTTTGTTTGCTGTGCGTTTTAACAGCTAAATGTATGATTATACTGTCATTCTTCCCATCTTTCTGAGTGAGACAAAAAAGAGATAAATATTAAAGAGTCCCTACAGTTTAGATTGAGTACTCTCCTTATCCTCCTCTACATCAACACTGTAGTGACTGTTGAAATTAATACCAGATGTGCCTTGTCTATGACTCTTTCTTAAAAAAATACTTTACTACAGTAAATGGAAAGGGAATGGGGAAAAGTATCAAATGAGCTTTCTGTGTTTTTTCAGATGGCTGAAAACAATTATTCAGTACCTATTGGTGGGCATAAATGCTGTCATTATAACTCCCTTTCCTCTCAAAATTGAGGTTGTCACTTGCTATTCATGATAAGAAATGTACATACTTATCTACAATGGAAAGTAACTTTGCATTATGCGAGCTGGGAAATCATTAAGAAGCAAAAATGTTTTGGATGTAAATGTACAATGTGTGGCGTAACCACTGCAGAATGAGTCTTTGTTATGTGGCTGTTACTGTAAAGTATATTGTTGTGTTTTACTATTGCTAAGCAGAAGGATACACAGATAACTACTGTATAAGGTTGATATGTCTTTCTGCTTTTATAGACTTGTGTTTAAATTTCCATTAATCAAGTTTCTTATGTTTTTTACACTCTCTGTGCAAAGCGCTTTGGAATCTATTATTCTGAACAAATGTTTACTGCCTACAGTTGTCTGAAGATGCTTCCCAAGCCACATATCGTCAATCCTAATTTAAAACCTTATGCTAAATAAGACATCTTGAGGAGCGTAATCTGTTTGTCTACATTCAAGCAGATGCCTTCATGGCCAGACTTTTGAGTTTCAGATGAATGCTTTTTTTTAAGATCTCACGGGCATTTAAACATTTAGAGCTAAAATAATATGAGATGCTCCCAATTACTGTACATAATAAAAACCAATAAAACCAATAAGCTCTCAGATGCAGCGCAGGATTCAGTCAGGTTGCTCTGTTCCTTTCAGATCAGGTTTCCTGACGTCCTTCTGTTTTTCTTGCAGCTGGGGCGACATACATCTTTGGCAAAGGGGGAGGACTCATAACCTTCACATGGCCTTCGAACGACAGACCCAGCACTCGCACCGACCGCCTGGCGGTGGGCTTCAGCACGTCCCTCAAGGATGGGATCTTGGTCCGAGTGGACAGCGCTCCGGGGCTTGGGGACTTCCTGCAGCTGCACATCGTGAGTCTACAGTATCTTCCCCAATCGGTCTCGGCCAGGCCACAGGAGAGCAGCAATGTGATAAACCAATGTGCAGCAGGTAGTGAGGTTGTGTAGGTAGTAGAAATGCAACAAATGAGTAGTGGAGCCAGCAGCACTTGTTGCGTTTTCTGTGCCTCTGAGCATTTGCATAAAATGTTTGTTTTATTCAGTACATATCCATCGTTCTCTTCCTAATAAGAAAATTCTTCGTGCCTTGAAAAACAGTACGTCTAGATATTTTCACCCAGCCGGCCCAATCTTCCCATGGTTCCAGGGTGAGAAAAGAGTCGCCTTGCGCGAAAGCAGACATCCTTTGAGTCTCCGGGGAAGAATAAAGGGCCAGATAGGATTCTCTCTGGGTGATACAACATGGTGGTGTTTTCTTTTACAGAACACAGGGAGATGGGAGGCAGACGTAAATGTCTGCTTGAGTGGCAGGGCTGCCAGTTTGAAACTGACCCAGACAAGTCGTCTGTACACAGACCCCCCGTGGTTTTCATGCTGTTTTCCCATTACCTCCTCCTACGATCTTAAGCCACGCTTCATCAAATCTTTCCTGTAAGGTTATAGGAATGCAGCCTCCAGGAATTTCCAGCACATTTATACCACACCTAAAGGCATAGAAATGTCAACAGAAATAGATGGAATTTAAAATTTGCAGCACTATACAGTATGTACCTTTTGGTTTCAAAAGCACATACCTACCAAAATGGCACCTTCTCAAGGGAAGGTTTCAGCGATAGTTATGTTAATTGTCATTTTCCTTCACGCTATCCATAGCACAGATGTCGGATGAGAGTGCTTATGAAAGGCTGTGTAACCTTATATTTAACCCGTTTCTCAGTTTGAGGCTGATGTACGCTTTGATGCTAGAAAAAGAGAGACAGTAACCTATAATAATAATCTGTGCTCAGCATTTCTTCATCTGAGATTCAAGATCTTCAGTGCCTGTGGAGGTAGAGGGGAGGAAAAGCACTCTTTAAAAATTCTCAATATTAAACGAAAGAATAAACGAGACAATTCCAGTACTGTGCTGAGTTAAGGATTATGGGCAGTTAAAATGGTGAGACAGATGAGGTCTGCTAATTTGAAATATCTACCAATTAGACAAATCTTTGGTGCCTGAAGAAGCTGTAATTGGCATTGCCCTCTTCTCATGGTAATCCTGAATGTACAGCCTCACCCATCCAGTGGACAGTTCAGTTAATCCTTTCCTGCAATGTATTTACTGCAGTTCATTTCTACAGTATTGTGAAAGAGTTGGCCTAGTGTTAATTAGCCTTCCTACATGCAGATCATTTGGGTTATAATTGTACCATTATTCTGCAGTTGTAGCTTTCTGTTCTTCAGCATTAATGCAAGTCCTTAAATTAGAAAAAATGAAGCCCTGTGTGTATACAGTGAAAGGAATGATAGATTTATTGAGCATTTCTTGATTTTGGTGTTGTGATGAAGACAGGTTCTATATTCATCTCATGACCTATCAGGGGGTCTGAGGAAAAGAGTCTTTATTATCCCCAAGGGGCAATTTGTTTAAATATAAAGAAAACATACAAACTATACACGTAAACATGAATAAGAGAAGCATCTGTTGAGCAAGGTTGGCCATACATTCCCATCCTGTCCAAGAACAAGAACTTCTCCAGATGCCCATACTGTACATACTGTAGGGTTGGGAAGTCTCTGTTTAGTTTTGTCGTCTTCATACTGATCCTGAGTGTGGAGGATCATTTTCAATGATGAATGTGATGAGAAATATTTTGCCAAGGATCTTTGAAAGTTTATAATTTAGCATGTCTCAGTTGTAGTGCACTGTTTCTCCTGGACTCTGAAAGTAACACAGCCCTTAGCTGAGATGTGATAAGGCCTGGCCTTGTGGAGGGAACTGTCTAGAACATACAGTACAACTTAATGATTTTTTAAAACTTCTGTGTTTTCTGTTTTTTTTGGCAAAGGAAAATTAGATCTGTGTGAAATTTTGTTTTTGAATTGATTTGTTTTAAATCTGAAATGTAAGATTTTAGATCTTGAATCATCTGATAATCACCGTTACTTAGCTACAAAAAATAGAAAATAGAAAATAGAAAAATAGAAAATAGAAAAGTGAAGAAGATAGTGCAATCCCTTCATTTTCAAGCACCATCAAATTTGCCTAAACAGTGCACAGTATCAGACTCTTGGAATATTTCATCTGAAAAGCCAAATGCTGGGGGAGTGGACCATGAATGATACCTAAAACTTTGCTCTTCATTGCATATTTATGGCATTAAATGGTCAATTTATAAATAATTCAGGGACTCTATAATACTTGCTGGCTTTGTTATTAACCTTCTGTTTAGAAAGACATAAAGAGACATTTTTAAGCTATGTGTTTTCGACAGGGGGTCTTCCCTTCATTAATAAAATATGAAGATACAACATAAAAAGTACCTGCTGGATTTGGATTGAACAGAGCCCTGAGGTCGTATGATGTCTAGGTATTGCAGTATCCACAGGCAGGGCTGCAGTTGATCAAAGGACATTTTGTCGTTATTCTTTCCAGTTTGCAGTTTTTTCTTTACTGCCATAATTGTCCCGAAACAATTCTTATGACTAACAAAGACATGTGGACCTGTAAGTCTCAAGATAATGGGTTTAAAAGCCTGAATAGAACATTCTACAAAATGAAGTCTGAGAGGAAAAAAACATTTTAAAGGATTTTTTAAATATTTTAGGGAAACATTTTCTTTATGTACATAATGTGTACATAATTGTTTCTCGAAAGGCTCGTCATGTCAACAAACAGGCCAAAACTAATTAGATTTGCACAGAAATTAGTGACCTTGTACTTTAATGAGTCTCTGCATCTACTAGTAGCTCTTTTTTCATAGGATAATTGCCCTGCAGCTTCATTCACACGTTCCATCTGTCCACCAGTTTTATTGAGGCTTTTAGCCGGTGTCTTCTGGGAGCTCTTGAGACCATTGATACACAACAAGACCACTGGAATTTCCAACCTAATTTTTCCCCCTTTGTGTGATTAGTTTTAGATGCCAACAGTATCCACTTAATGACAGCAGACCTGAAGAAATGAGTGTAATGAATGGAGCCATATAAGTCACTTTAGGAATGTTGTACTAAACGCCTCATGTTGCATGTCGATAAAATGTTCATTAGCTGTTTTGAAGGGTCCTGTCCCTTGCTTTAGAGTTTTTGCTTATTTTACTGATTCTGTTGTTGATTTTAATAATTGGATTTAAATATATATATATATTTCACTTGGCTTCCTTTTGAATTTTGAATTTTCCACATGTGAAAGATGCGAAAAAGATCACAGTTTGTTCCTAAAATGTATCTTCTCCCCAGTCTTTGCAGGATTGTTGAAGATTTCTTTGTTGAAGCTCCTGTAGACCTTTGCCTCTTCACTATTGCCCTGACTATTTGTTGTTTGTCATGGCTATTACTTTTTTCACTTAGTTTGTATTCAGAACTGCTTCCAAAATGCTGAATATGAAAGCTGTGCAGTGATTTGAAGAGCTACATAATGTGCTTTCTTTGGCTGACTGAGTAAGTAAAGCTGGAATGTGTCAAATGTCATTCAGAATACTTTAAAAATAAGAAGGCATTAATATCCTAAATTTTCTTTGACATTTTAAATGCCTGGCATATTTAACTTAAAATCTAAAATAACTTTCCCTGTTTCTTTAAACCCAGTGGATTATAACACATTTTGTATGGTTTGAAGTTAATGACAATAACATCTTCACTTCAGACGTGGAAATAATCGGTTTTCCTAATCTCCCTTTTCCCTTAAAAAACAGTCTGAAACTTTCATATTTTCTGTCACAAATCTCAAAATCATAGAAATGTATAAGTGTCTTCTTTCCTTAAAAGGGACTCCCCCACAGGGGTATGATTGTATATTGCTAGAGAGGGTACTGATGTGTTTGCACAGAGGAGGGCTAATCTAATCAGATAGGAGTCTCAACTGAGTGGAGACCAGATGCCTGAACAACTGGAATAAACTGGATTTATAAGACCAGACTTTTCTAGGAAATTCTCCAAGTCATCAACACTGTCTTTAAAAAAATGAGGATGAAAGATAGCAGAAGCCTGGAGTGAGAAACTTGCAGCATCAAAGATCATCCTGACCCCTCTATCCCTGCTTGATTAACCAAAACCTGTCAGGTGTTGGGCGCTGAAGAAACTCATATTACATTTAGAAAAAGAAGGTATAATGAATTCTTAGAAAAACTATATTCTTAAATATTCCAAGCAGATTTTGTCACATTTTTAAATTATTTTTGGATAATTGTTTTGGATAGCCACCTTTGCTTGTTCCATTTTTAGGACTGTCCTACCTGTGCAAAGATTTACTGTATGTCTGTCTCTCTTTTCAACCAATTTAGTCTATCCTGTATCTGTCGTTTTACCTACAGTATATTTGCTCTATAATCTTTTTTAATTATAAACTCTTTGTGCTCTAGCATGCGCTAGAGATGTTAAAATTCTGACCAGAAAGGAATGGATATGAGTCCAGATTGCAGCTCTCCTCTTAGAGATTTGTAACATTAGCAAGTCCAAGCCTGGTCTCTCTGGGTCCATGCAGAACATGCCATTTAATGAACAATCATCTATCCTTTAACCTTTTTGAGCAAGGGTCACTGGTTGCACAGTGGAATACCTTGTTGGACAAAGTCCCAGAGCAAAGTAAATGTCAGCTTGAATGCCCTTCAAGTACTAGCTAAATGGCATTCTCAGCTGAAGAGTTTGCACATCCCTTGTAGAGAAAAATGAATGACATCATTAGAACTTTTGTTTTTAGTGCTTTTGTTATTCATTTTTAACTCATTTATGGAACCCTGCTCTTTATGTAAAGGGATAGCAAAATGTGAAAAGTAACCATATACAGGGCTACTGTAAATATCTTGTCCTTGGAACTAGACTGTGTCATCTTGGATGCAGTATAAAAACTGTTATCAACAAGATGAGCAATTTTCAGCACTATAATACCAACAGAGTGTCATGCTTCTGGGTAATCTAAGCTCATCTCTCTGATGAGAGTGAGAGATGGTCTGAGAACTGCATTCCCTGAGCTACCAGACTCTTTCTGAGGCATGAATGAGTTAGACTGCGGTGAGCTCTATCCTCATGGGTCCATTAGGTTGGCAGTATCCAGCTCCAGCTGAGAAATGTGTCCATCTGGTTCTAAGCAATGAATATCATTCTAAATCATCAATTTGTGAGTCTCAAATGTTTGATGCAAGATCAGATTTAGAAATGAGAATATAACTGTTCAGAGCTGACAGATCAGATATTAGTGAAACAGTCAACAGAGCATAAGTGTTTGGATAGAGAAAATAATATATAAATCACAAATGTCCTTTATTTTTGTCTGTAATCAGACGGCTAATGTGAAATGTCATTTCAGGGACATGTAATCCACACTGTTCAGAAAACCACCAAAACTACTATGTCAACAGACTGCTCTTTTTTTGGCAGTTTGAATGCTTTTAAACATCCTGGATCTTATCACCCAGATAGGCTCACCTTACTCTATGAAATCTGTTCCATATGCATAGACTTGTATAAAAATAAATAGCACTCTGAATCTTCTTATTTAGCGGTGACAGTAATGTAGTCTAAAGAGGTGCCACAATCCTCTGAGCAGACTGAATTTATGGTCCTCAAGCTAAAGAATTTTCATAACTCTACAGCAACTGCAGAACACTCTGTTGTTTGTGCCCAGAGTCACCATCTGCTAGGAAATACAGCTGCCAAGACTCTTTTACATGTTACTTTACTCAATGCAAAAACACAAAACTGGGATTCTCGTGTGAGGTAGAAAATGCTGTGTATAAATTTAACAACTCAGCAAATTAATTTAAATGCCTTTTTCTATTTGAACTTGCAAACTAATTGGATAAACTTTCACAAAGTAAGATATTTACATGATTTTTCACGATTTTTCTCACAGAATGAATATTCATGCAATTGTGGCTTTTTGTGACTTTTCCATTTTTCTTTTATATTAATTATCTACTTCTTTCTTGTTTTTTTGTTTTAAATGTGAGAAATAGATTGTGTATATAACAAATATTAATTGCTTCTTTGAAGTGTCATGACTGCAAGTTTTAAAGAAACAAAATGTGAACACCGTGCAAGGAACTGAATACTTTTGCAAGGCAGTACGTGTTACAAATGATATCTAATATCAAATCCACTTAAGATCACTCAAGAAATATACTATTATAACAGATAATACATGTAAGAGGTTGATCAAAGCCATACTGCACATAACTCATTAGATTCATTTTTTTAAACACTGTTATTGATTTAAAGGTAAAACAAGTCAAAGAAAGACTAAAATAATAGTATCATACTGTATCTATCCTGAGTCCAGTCATTTAGAATCACTAACAGGTTGCTGTTCTCACATTGACAGCACACAAAGTATAAATTGTCCATGTGCTGACATTCTGTGCCACTTAACCTGTTGACTGAAATCCTATACGAGAGAAAGATCTAAAGGTACAGAAAATCAATGGTGTTGATCCCTTTTAATCATCGGGCCCATAACTACATATTGCTTGTCGATTTTCAATTGCATGCGCCTTTCTTTAATCATTGACATGCAAACAGCTTTCCTCAGTGCTTTAATTTAATCTGAGGCTGCTTAACAAAGGGTGCTACAATTACCTTTGCTTGTTTCGGTTACCACAGTTGAAATGAATTCTGTCACTTAACATTGAGACATTTGCACAAACTTCTGTTCCAATTACTTCTAGACACTAGAGAATCCAAATGACATGTACCACACAGAAACTTCAGAATTTTCCTTCAAAGGCCATATTTTCCCTGGTCACCATCATTTTTTCAATATTTTTTTCGAATGTTTATCTATGACAGCCATCAAATAAAACACCCTGCAACTGCAACATAGAGTCAATGGAGCTTATTATTTACCACATCAAAACACATGAAACAAAGTGATTTTTTGAAACAAAGGCATCAGAAGGTACTTTGTTAATGTTCCTGTTTATTTAATACTTTCAAGCATACATGCAATTCTGATTGCTTCTTGTTAAGATATCTAATGTAAATGTGTGAAACTGACATTGTATTGATTACAGAACATTCAGTATACTGTACTATAGAGAGAATTGTCTTCATTCTCTGATTGCTGTGTATTAAACCGATATCATTCTTAGTATTTCTAAAACCTGTACTGTACATACACAAAAGAAACAACACATTAAATTACATTAAAGAGTCAAATAAATACAGTATGTCATAGAGATAGAGTTTAAGGGTCGAACACAGCCCTATTACAAGGCTGTGCAACATTTAGCAGCAACAGTCAAAACCTGCAACGATACTTAACTCAGCAGGCTGGCCTTGTCGCAGGTCAGAGAACCAGCACACGAGAAGCTCCAGAGGAACTGTAAAAATGATCCTGGAGTCAGATTTGCAGAAGCGCTGCCATTCTGAGAGGGTGTACAAGGAACACAGTGTATCCCACAGCTCGATTTCCACGACCGCTGCTGTAACAGAAGTCCTCCAGGGCGTCCGTGGGGGCGTGAGCGAGCGCGGTGCGCGGGGAGGGAGGCAGCCGCCGCCGGGGGCGCTCGGGGGGCCGGCTCCCTCCAGGCCCTGGCAGTGCGGCCCTGTGGGCAGACCGCTCTGTGGCCACTCTGTGTGGTGCTGCAAGACGGGCTCTGCCCAGCCGTGACGTCCTCAGCTCCAGTCCACCGAGCACAGACCATAATTCTTAATAATAATAATAATAATAATAATAATAATAATAATAATAATAATTGCTTACACTTATATAGTGCTTTTCTGGACACTCCACTCAAAGCGCTGTACAGGTAATGGGGACTCCCCTCCACCACCACCAATGTGCAGCCCCACCTGGATGATGTGACGGCAGCCATAGTGCACCAGAACGCTCCCCACACACCAGCTCTCAGTGGGGAGGAGAGCAGAGTGATGAAGCCAGTTCATAGAGGGGGATTATTAGGAGGCCATGATTGATATGGGCCAACGGGAAATTTGGCCAGGACACCAGGGTAACACCCCTACTCTTTTCGAGAAACGCCCTGGGATTTTTAATGACCACAGAGAGTCAGGACCTCGGTTTTACGTCTCATCCGAAGGACGGCGCCTGTTTTACAGTATAGTGTCCCCGTATAGTAATTCTTGAGGCCCTTTTTAGATAGCAAGTCTCCTCCTGAACAGCCCTTTTACTACAACAGCAGCAGCGAGTAAGGGGACCGGCAGTGATTCTCTTTTTATTTATGAACACGTTTAGCAGCCCTGACTTCAACAGGGAAGTGGGGAAAAGAAGGGAATGTGGAGGTTTACTCCTCCCTGTGGTTCCTGGGACAACGGTGTAATGATGTCTGCATTGCACAGAGGAGGTGGCAGTTTTAGAGTGTTTGGCAAACTCCCATGGAGGAGTGAGATCAGAGATGTGTACAGGAATGTAGGTAGACTGAGGGTCACTGAGCTCTTTAATTTACACTTTCTCTGCACAGAATTAATAACATCCCCATTGAATAACTATGGAGCTTGAAACTTGCACATAGTGTGACCTAATCCAGATAAGCTGTGCCTAATCCTTCTGGGCCATTGGTGCAAAGTAAATGAAAATCCAGCAATCATTTGAATTTATTGAGCTTTTTAATGGACCTCATTTATTTTCTACCCCTTGAGACCAACTTGAGATTATCTGAAAAATGTTTCATGAAGGCTCATTTCACAATAATTCATTGATAATTTTTCTTCTCCTAATCAAATTCAGTGTTGTTGTATTGAAGCTGTTAGCTCTAATATTTTTTGCCAAAATCCAAAGCAGAAACTAAAAAAAAAAACATTCGATTTTGATTAAAAGACACGACTCTTAAGGAATCCCAAAAATTATTTGAACGTATTTTGGATTTAGGAGGGGAGAGTTTCATTGTACACTTTAAGTCTTAAAAAGTAGAATATATGGATCAGATGCTTTCTATGAAAAACTTGTATTCTCTGTGATTTGATTGTTTGCTGATCAATGTACTGTATACAGTAGGTGTATGAAAGTGGGCAATCTGAATAAGTATTCTTTTTTACAGTGTAGTTCTAAGGTAATGAACAAACGCAGTTTGCTTAAACAATGTTATCTGAGAAGAGTTGTTACTGTGGTGACTGCATAGTTAACAGACGTCTATATACTGTAGGTTTCTATTGCTTTTGACTGAATATCAGGGCTTTCAAACCATAAATGTAAAAGATACACACGTGTTAATCGGTTCTGTGAGCTTCATTTACTTTGGCTTTGACTGTGATAATGTTCTCCTGCCACTACAAGTTTAGTATCACCTGATCACCACTCTAAGAGCACACCAGTACACGCAGGCCATTGTTTGTAAATCAAGTCTCATAAAAAATAGATCAACTGTTATGAAGGAAGTCTGTCTTTGACACTGTTCCCAGAACTATTGTAGAAAGTTTCCAAACTCCATGTCATGTCAGTAAAAGCTTCTAGGATGTCTTGGAGTTGGGAAAGACTCTGGGACTGTAGTGTATTCTTTCAGAGTACTTAAACTACATTCTCTTACAACTCTGTTCAGCGGAAAATTGTCTTAAATATAAGGGCTCCTGAAACCAAACGCATTTAAAACAATAAAACATGCTTGCAAACTAATTACTAGGTTTTCAAAATATATCCTACAATGTATGGTTGAGGTCATCCTATCATCTTGTTTTTACTTGTTCTCAGAAGATTACAAGGTAATTATCTCAGAAAGATTTCAGAAAATTAAGCCATTATCATGAAATAACAAGACAATGTAATTTAAGAATTTGGGGAAAAGGAATAGTAGAACATTTCAACATTCAAAGATTAGATTCTATTAACATAAAACGATAACTCTCATACACTGAAATCTCTCATACTGAACTGAAATTGGCAAATCTGTGCTCAATTGGGAGATCTGTTATAATGAAGCTGGTTAAGATTTGGTATCCGAACCCTGAGGAACACCAAATATGTAAAAATACATCCCAGTCTATAATGTTCATAAAGTGTTCATTTCAAAAGCATATCTCAGAGACGACATAAGAACTTTGTTACAAGGATTCCTGCTGGGAAGATTTCAAATAATAGTCTGGGGTTTCAATTTATTTTCATTTAGAGCCCATATACATAATTGGTAAATAATGCATCACTGTGTATTCGTGAATTTACACAAGGCAGTGTTAAAGAATTTGTTTAAGGAAGGGTCTCTGTGGATTTGTAAATGATACAAACCTTATTAAATCTTTTTCTGCTGTAGGAATTTGTCATCCTGCATATTATTTGTGCAGGTGTCCTCTCTGGGAATAATACCATAATGCATCCAGACTGTATGTACAGTACATTTATCTGTTGAGATGGATGTAATTTGTTAATTTTTTTTGTCAGTTTTGCTGTCAGTCAGTGCCATGCTAGAAACAAAAAGTCAGTATGAACGTTTCATATAACCCACATGCATTTAGCTGGAATGATGGAACAGACCCGGGATACTGCACTTACAGTCAGTGTCTTCAGTTTCTGTTTTAAAGTACATATCTACACATCTCTAAATCCAACAATCAGTCAGTGGAGCCCTGTGATTTTATTTCTTATAATGGAGTTTTTAATGAAAGTTTGGGAGGAATGAAGGCAGCTGAGCTCATTAGACACAGCTGCTGCAATTCCCACTAATTCTGACGCACGCAACCGGTCTCCATATATACCAAACGTCACCCTCTCTTCTTCCTCGATCGTTTTCTGCACCCCTCCTCCACCTTTGCAGCTGCCCAATTGGTCACATGGGGGTCCTATCCTCCCCGTGCAACGGCCAGGAGGTTGGCCCTCAGCCAGGCGGGTTAAGCCAAGTCTCCACATCCCAATAAACGATTCTAATTTCTCCCAACCTTTCAGCTGCTGTCATTCCTCGGGAATTTCTATAGATGTTGCATTTCCACCACTACGCTGACTTACATGCCTAACTTAGGCTGAATTGTAGCTTAGGAAGATTTAAATGACTCAAAACAGTCTGAAGACAAGAAATGAATCATATACAGTATAAAAGCTCATGAATGCTATGTGCTTATTCAGTTTGTAAGATGTGACTATGACAGCACAGCATTGGATGAAAGTTAAGTCAAAATTCCTGTAGGACTTGGCAGTTGTTAATGGACATGTAGATGTATCTTGTCCTATTTTTTGGTATTTTATTGTTTCTGTAAGAAAAGCTTTTCATGGTTGAATAGATTAGCAGCAAGGATTTTAAATGTATTCTGTTTCTGTAATTGGCAGCTTTACTCATGAGTTCTGTTTCGTATTTTAGTCACTGCATTGTCATATCTACATTCAGATGTATCAGAAAAGCCTATTGAAAGTATATAATCACAGTAATAATTATCATAAAAGCAATTAGGTAAACGTACGTCAGCACCATACGCAAGATAGTTTATTTTCCGTAGGCTGATTTTGAAAGGAGAACTTGAGCAAAATACACTTTAAATTAAAAATGACAATTCCACTGATCGTTTCAAATACCCCCACATCAGAATATGACTAAGTAGTGTATGTTTTAAAATATTATTCTGCTCAGAAATCATGCACAAGATGTCCTGCACAGGATAAATAGTGATGTTCTGATATAATGTTCTCAGACTGTAGCTGATTTTTTAAAATCAATTTTGTATTAATCTTTCTCTCACATTTGTACACGATTATCTCATTATTTATTAACAAAGTGGTTTTAGATTTTAAAATATCAAACAAATGGTAGACTGAATAAATACATGTCTCTATTTAACCTGCAGCTAAGTCTTAATGATACTGTACTTGAAAGGTAAAGTTTTTAATTGTCCCCAGAATATAGTATGCACAAAGAGAATATACTGTATGCATTGTGAAGATCTTTAATCTTTTGATCATGTAATCAATCGGTGCGTTTATGTACAATTACCTCAAAGTGCTGAGCAAGAATGAAAGATAATAAGAGAATTCTATAAATACTGTAAGTGAAAAAAACAGTTACAGTTTGCAATATTAATAAAATGCACAACATAATTATATTCATCCTATTGAATATATAAGAGAATCATTCCCAGTTTCCAAGGAAAAGGTCTATAAATGCATTTTTAATCTTACTTTTAAAACAGCAGAACAGCTTTGGTTGCACATCATTAAATCAGCTCAGTTCTATAAAGTCTGCCTATATATTTTTCTCCAAACCTTTAGGACACTGAACATGGCAGCATCCCATGTCCTAACAGATTATTTCTATTAATCCTTTATTTAACCAGTTAAGTCAATGGAAAACAAATTATCCTTCACAATGATGACCTGGAGACCTGTTTACTGCATATACAGTAGCAGGGCATTAATTAGAGTGAGGGACCATGCCCAGGGCGATTGCAGCATGTGCTGTGTTTTAGGTCTGTGGTTCCATACTCTTTTCAAGCTGTATTTACCATAAAAGAAAATGAAGGAAAAATACAGTATGTTTAAATGTCTTTTGTTCTTCTTAAGATTTTGGCAGCAGCATGTTGAATTTGTGAAATATTAGGACCAGAAGTATCATGGAAAAGTAAAGTATTTCACAATAGCCTTAATGTTACAAAAGTGTGCAAAATTCTCTCAGTGCCAAAGAGAAAGTCTATATCTTATTTTGGCAATGTTCCATAGTGAAGAAAATACCTTGATGACATTTTAACTACGTTGTTCACATAACAAATCTTGACAAAAATAACTAAATCTCTCATCTCAGCCTTCCAGTTAGCAAGGAACCCCCCACAAACTGGTAGTAATTTTGTATGTTTTATTGATTACAAGGTCCCAATAGCATCATCTCCATTCAATCAGAATTTACGTGCTCATCTCATCCATTTATTAATGTCAGTCACACAACTCATAAAGGTCTCAATTACAGAGCTATCCCCTGTAATTAATAGGGCTCAGTATCACCAACGTAAAAAGGACTTCCTTGTGTTTTCACTTAATAATTCTCAAGGGATATTGGACCAAGAATAAATACTTGAGGAACCACCCAAGTATCTTAAGATAAAAATGAGGGATATTCCTCTTCTTTAACAAACTGAAACCATCTAAAATTGTTAAGGTGCTGCTGCTTTCACATTTGAATGCATCTGAAAACGTCAGGGAGTGCTCTTAAAGTCCTCCAGCTGCAGACATTTGTGAGTACAGTATAACAATAGGCTCTGGATCAGAAGGTCATGTGTTCAAGATCCCCATCAGAAGCTACTGTCATGTCCTTACTCTTACCTACTCTCTACCGACAAGGCTAGATGGGCCAAGTGGTGTCATCTTGTTTGTTCTTTATCTTTTCAGGAAAACGCTACTCACTGATTTTGTTTTGTTTATTATTCTCATTAATAATGAGGTTAAAGACAATAAGTTAAAGCATAAATCACATTTTGACTTGAGGATTTGAAACCAAAGTACACCCTGTATTCTAGCTTCAGTCATTATTAATGACACAGATATTAGTTTGGTGGCTCAATGATTACAAGTAATTGCAAGTACTGTATATAGTTTTTTTCATTTTGCCTGTGATTTTCTGCAATTCAGAATCACATTATGAGTGGAATCCTGCATATCGAATTGTAGTTCTGAGGAAACTGATCTTTGTGTAGCCCTAGAAGAGTCCTGGGGGCTATTTACATGAAATGGCAGGGAAGTGAAATAGTTTCTGTTTGTATTTGTATAATCTCTTTCGTCTTCTAAAGTAATTAATCAAAAATTAACTCAATGTCTGTTTGAAAATGTGTAGTCTTTGATTATTGAAACATTTTAAAATGTGCTTATCTTAATCCACTGTATTTGTTTTATAATGTTTTAAATTATCTAAAGTAATCCTTACTCTCAGCTCCTTTTTGATTCATTTTACAGAGAGTTAAACAGACATCCATCATGGCATCACAAGTCAGTGTTTGAAATGCAATTCTTGATCATCAAAAACATGTTTTTTTGCCGTCAAAAACATGGCAAGTTCTTCTCAGCTTGCCATTCTTCCTGAAGTGTTACAATCCTATTACCTTTGATTCCTGAACCAAAATGTTTCATTTTGATATTACATTAGACACAAAAAAAACAAAAGTCCTTAATGTTAAAAATTATGTGTGCAGCTGTAGATCTGCTTGATTTATTCTGTTTATTATAATCAAGTTCAAAACCTGAAGAAAATCCCTTTGGCACCTCTCACAGTGTGATTAATTAAATCAATTTGGAAAAGAGTTGTAATTTCATGTTCCCCTTTTCAAGAATGGTTCAGATAACTTGCCCAAGGGCTCCTCTGTGGCTATGACTGGAGACAGAAACATTGTAATGCAATCCCCCTAAGGTATTTCTGATCCTGAAGTGTGTTAAATTGGCCAGGGCTAGCAAGCTGAGCTGATAAATTGTGGCCATATTTAAAATGGAATGGGATTGGTCCTTGTTGGAAATCGAAAAATGCAGATGCCTCTGAAGGTCAGGCTGGTCAGAATCATGGTCATTGAGCACTATGTTAGATTTTGAAACGTACAGCAGCTTGTAGGCAGAAATGCTGTTAACTGTTCTCCTTACTTAATAAAATATAATTTCAATAGATAATCAATTATTACTGGCACTTACCAGACAAAAAACATTTACAGTATTAATATTATCATTATTATCAGTTTGTGTATGTTGCTGTTGTCTATAAGTGACATTATGTGCTAAAAGCAATATGCATTAAACCATAATAACCCATCATATCAATACTGAGTAATGCTTAGTGCGACATAATCATAAAACTGACTCAGTAGTGAAGTACATTTGAACGTCATTTCATTTATAAAACATACAGCACTTGGCAGCATCAAATGTAACATTTGCATAGACAGCAGGCACGCAATCAGACCAAATATTCCTTCTACACTGGAAGGAATATTTGTTAAACTGTTAAAAATAAATGGCTAGCTCAGGAAAATAAAGATTTTCCAAATTACTGCTTAAGAGAAAGATACAGGCTTTTACATGTCAGCTGTAGTCCTGCTAATTCATCTTTTTTCCTTTTCATACTGTATAGACAGCAGTGCCTCATTAGTAGATAGGAGAACATTAATAGTGTATTTGAAAAGTGTTCGAAGGAAAAAAAAATAGTAATAATTGATCAACTTAAGCAAACAGTGGAACATAATTACTTGTTCCCAATTGGCTTTACTCTGAGTCTGCGTCCTTGATGTATATTTCATGTAATAAGATAAAGAATTCAAGGAGAAACACAAACAGCTTTTTTATTCCCTGACAGCTGTTCCTTAGGGGGCTTGTTGTATTTCCTGTACAGCACAGCGGATTGCTAGCTTTTTATTTTTTTCAACCGTAATTTATTTCTTCGTTATGAACAGACAGAAAAACAGAATGTAATGGAAGGCTAATCAAAAGAAGCTGGAGGTTGTGGCAAAAGATTGACAGTTTCCAAAAGCTATTGAAGCACAAGAAGATGGGGAGACCCACTGGGTATCACAGGATGCTTCCCAAAGCTACCTTTTACCTCCCTCAGCTGTCCAACACACATTGTAATGGTTTTGCTGAAATACCAAATTCACAATTATATAAAGCCTTCTGCTGGAGATGTTTCTGCTGCATTTTCTTTTGTGGAAGCCTTTTTGTCCCTTTTGTCTTTTAACAAAATATTGATTGTTTTATTTCTCTTGATTCAATGTTCCAAAAAGCATTTTGGTTATGATTAATAACTTGCAGGATGGAAATATATTTTTCAGTTTCATTCCGTGTTGATCGTTAGGTACTGTAAGTGGCAGGACTCAAAGGCATCAGACAGCGTGAAAGTAGAATTTCCTGTAGATGACTTCTTGATGACTAGAGATTTGGTCCTTGCCTTCCATCGTCCTCTTGTGTAAAGTTCTGTTTTGTATCTTGAGTGGCCTTTATCCTATTGCCAGCATAGATATCTAATGAAAATTCTATTAATGATAATTATTATAGTTTTGCTGGCTCTTCATGTTGTTGCTCACCCTGAATTAATCTCCTGATTGGATGTGGTCAGTAGCCTTTCAGGATTTGGCTGTCTGAATCCCCATGCAGTCTTCTCAGTCCTAAGCTAAAAACACAGAGTTCCCTGGCCAAACAATGTGTCCCAATGTGAGATTTCCTTTCAGAACAGGAATAAATGTGGTTGCTCTCCTCCATTCTGCATTGATATCTTTCTTATAGTGTTGTGAGGAAAAGTGAACTCCATGTTCGAACTAAAATTTGAACTTGACTGCCATTGATTGGATTTCTACCACCTTAATGATCTTTCTAAGAATTTTGTCACCCTTTCCATTGCTTCATGCACTGTCTAGGTGACGAACGTGAATCCACTTAAACACATATGTCATTCTCACATGTTGTTTCTTCTAGTTCAATACCAATATAATATTTGAAAAGCTAAACACTGTGTCGCCATTCTGCCCACACTTATTCATGTTAAATTGAATTTTCCAAGTCTGTGCCAAGACGGTTTTTCTCTATTGCCCGTTCTGCTGTTACACTTGTTGCAAACTATTTGCAACAATTCTGCTAATTTTACACATTTATAAACCGGAATAACTAAATTATTAGTGTCGATTAGGGTGGGAAAAGCTAAAGCCAAAATCAGTAAGTGAAAATCTGATAAATACTATAGATGTAGGGCTTTCTTTATCTCATTTTTTAAGTACAGTAGAAGTGCCTCATTAATAAATTATACAGGCTCCAAAGAAATTGTAATCTTACCTTATTTTACATCTGCAAGATAAAAAGGTAAATATATTAATTTAAAGCACAAAATGTACTCTATAATTTAGCTTTTGCGTCACGCAAATGGAAAGTAATTGTACTTGCTGGGAAAATTACAGGAGGTGTCATTCAGACTGACCCCTGCGCCAAATCATTTCTGTCTGTACTAACTTCAGTCAGGGTGGGAATTTATTAGTTCATAATGACCTCCTGGTACAACATTACCCGCAAAAAACTTTGAATTAGTGAAGAAATAGGCTTGCAATTCTTAGAGAATGCAAAGAGTATAATTCATAAAGCAGGGCTTGTCTGCAAGTCCTGAAATCCCACTTCTTTGACCTACTGTAGATCACTGGACATCAGAAAGTAAAGTCCAAGTATAGCAAACAATTCATTTCACAAATGAATGAACGATGAATGAGCCATGAGCTTTTTTCAAAACATTTGTTTCAATAAACGTTATTTTTTAATCTAGCATATTATTGACCAATAATATTTTTTTTTATTTAATATGATGATTATTAAACAGACAACTTCTTTTCACTTCGCATCTCAGACTCATTGGGTTTTACCTTATCTGTCCATTAGAGACAGTGCGCAGATGACATCGATCACTGATCCCAAAGCCCGCCTCAACCACCACTTATCAATTGCCAGTTATGTATTTTCCTAGTTGTGGAACAAGAAAAAACACAGCTACAATAGTTAAACAACTAAATGGTAAATATTTTTAAAAATAAGCTTTACCTTGGAGGACAATGGTGCTAAATTTGCATGTAATGAAGAAACAGTGACAAACAGTTCAAAATGCCTGTTAAAGGGGAATATGATGCTATAAAATAAACACTAGTTATCAAAGACTCAATAAAATGGATGCTGTCATACAAGGGTCTATTAAATTTATGAAGGCACTATATACTTTGCTACATTGCAAAGTGAATCCTTGTACTGAATAAAATAGATAAAATCATATTTAGAGCACTTCCTCTTTACTTTAATATACTTTGTTCTTGTAAAGACTGAGTTTAGAAATCACTTGACATCAAATTTAATGTTGATTTTAAGTAAATTCAGAGTTTCCAGTTTAGACAAAAGCTGTCTTCCGCTGAGTGTCTCAGTAACAGCAGTTTGCAATGATGTACTGTACTTACCACGTGCATGACAAAAGCAAACAGCATACAGGTAGGTCTGTCTTAAAGCAGAGACAACTGCTCGGCATGTGGAGCTATAAGGCATCCATTGTAAATTACCTACTTTTTTAAAATTCAGCTATTTTTAACAGTACACATTTTATGTAAAATGTTTTGACTCAGTTCCACAACGTCAGCAAACACACCAGACATTTGGAATTCTGTAATTTTAGGAAACATGATTCAGTACTTAAATAGGTAATCATTTTATTCAGCCTTGATCTTTGTGTCTGTATGAAAGGAAGCTCTACTATTGTGTGACTAAAAAAAGTTTTGCAGCACTACCCAGCAGGTATCTAATCCTAAATTAACCAAACACATTTGCTGAAGCCAATTCCCCCTATTCTCCCACTGCTATTGAAAGCAGCAGATAGATTTTTTCCAGTAGATTTATTTTCTAATGTTAAAGTTTATCACTTGAGTGAGTGCAATTCATCATCCCTTTCTTGTCGATAATCCAAGTAGAAGTCAATTTGCTAAATGTGCTATTTTAAAAATAAAACAGCTTAGTCCCAGGTGAAGCTGCAGGATGCACGTCTTATTCTGAGCACAATGCCACGGTGATATCATGATGTGCAGAATATCCACATGATTAAACTACATTAACAACACATTCCTTTTCACCGTTCACTTTGATTGCACAGAAGTCTGGGGAACATCCATTATCAGAATCTCAGCAAACTATTTTGTTTCATTAAAATTGAGAATACTGCTAATTAAAAATAATGTAAGCTGAAAAATGAGAAGAAGATTCCTAATCGCTGCTTTACACTTTTTGTGTGGATACTGTAAATTGCAACATCTCAATTCCTGTGCATCACAAGCACAGCAGACAAAAAGATGCATAGTAATTCTTCATACTATGAAAAATGAAATCCCATAACATTGAAACTCCTTATTTGTTAAATCATTTTGGATTCATGTTCCTAATTTAGAGTTATCTTTTTGTCATATTTCTAGGCAGGTCCAGAAACAAATAGATGCTCTGATGTATTTACAAAGTAAAATTCAGTTTGCTCTGCAGTGTGAGAGAAACAAACCAAAAATAAACACAAAACAAAAGTCTATCTCTCTTCTGAGTTTCTTATTTGCACGTCTCCAATCCCTCTCTGAATCAGCCTGGCAGCTGACCTGCCTTTCATCTTCACAAAGCCAAGTATTAAAATAATCTCCCAAAATCTCAGTCTCTCTCCGAGAAATTTCTCAAACTTTTACAAGCAGCCTGGAATTCTCCACTTCCTAGATTTATATATGACCTGACCAATCGTCTTCCACCAACTGGTCAGGTGACTAAGGATGGCAGGTCTTTCCCTATTGCCTTCTGGGGAATGTGGTTCAGACAACGATCTCCATCTTGTCTCCACCTACTGCCCTCCTAAACCATGTTAATATTATCATAAACCTTAACCATTGTGAACCTTTCCCTTTCCACTGCTAGACACAGTCCTGTTCCATTGCACTTGACTTTTCTTTATATTATAAATACCTTGAGCCCAAGGAATTAAAATATGTTTTTTTCTATACTTTTCTCCTTACATCACTGGTGTTAAAGGAAAATCTGCCAACTTCAAAAAACATTATGGCCTATCGTCTAATGGCAAAGCAGTAGCATATTTCTGTGGTGCTGCTGAATGCGAACACACTCCGCAGTCCAGCAGAGCTGTGATTTAAATCAGAACCATGGTGGCGTCTTAGGTGAAAAACAGATTAAAGCGTGAGCTCTGTGTTGATGGGGCTGTTGTTAAGCCAGTGAAAGGCAGCGACAAGTGGTCACTGAGGTTAAAGTTCTCTCGCTCTTGTTTCTCTCAGCAAGTGCTGCCATTAAATAATCAGGCCTTTTCAGAAAGCAGATAAAAAAATGTTAGAAAAGTGGTCTGGAATGCCTAAAAAAAGAAAGAGAAAAGATAAATACTGTATCATTCTCCCTGAGCGCCACATGCTTTAAATCGCTGTTTTTTCATTGGTTTCATGCAGAGCTCCAATCAAGCATTGTAGGCCCTGTACTTCAGCATTAAAATGCAGTATTTATCTGTGCCCCCCTCTCCCCCCCATCCACGTTTCATGTGTTTTGTAAGATGTGGAAGAATGAGCACATTTGCCTTCTCCTCTGTTTTCATTCTAATGAATCGAAGCACTTATCCAGCTTCTGCAGGAGCAGGAGAAAGGAAACCGACACAAAGGGGCAATCTGTTTTCTAAACATTTCCTTGTGAGACCAGGGTATTTACTGGACAATAGAAGCAGTCCCCTCATCCTCTCCATAAAACACAAAGGATTCAATGATAAACCCATTCCACTGCTATGCTGTGAAGTGTGTATGTGACCAAGGTGATAATTCTGGGTACAGTTTACTCTTCCAGATCTTGCCAAGAAATCCCTGGAGAATCTGTTAAAGGCTGTTAAAGGCAGCGGAGCTGCTGATCATTAATTAAACTAATTTATTTAGTTTCCTGCACAACAGGGCAAAAGGGGTATTTAAAAATCTCTGGTGATTTTCTTGTTGGAATCCAGGTAATGGCTGTCAGCTGTTTGAATGGCAAACAAATGTTTGACACATACTGTACAGTAATTAAAGAGTAACTGAGAGCTGACATACTGTAGGATCTTAATCCTACAGATCTTTGTAAAAGTTTCAGAAGATACTGAATGTGACTGTCTATTTCATGCAGTCTATCCAAATATTAAGTAAAGTTCTGAAACTTGAAATATAGACAGAAATAAGAAATTTTATTGATCTATTTTTTGAAAACATCATAAGTCTTCTCCATTTGATAGCACTATTATGAGGCCCGTTTCATGATACAGGAGTCCCTAAACAGATCAGCCAGGTTCCTCTTCTACTTTATGTTAAATGGCTCTGCTTTCCTGCTGGAAGCCTTCAAAGCAGCCAGCCAAGTAATTGTGCAGCACAGCTACTGTATTGATTTCTAGAAGGTTTCCAAGCTCCTATTACTGCAAGCCTTTGGAAAAGAATTGAAAGATCCAGGTCGAACCAGCTGCACACAGTAGATGAGTCTCTTCTAATGTGTCTTTGGAGCCAGTGTATAAGAATCACTATATTCTGTAGAAATAAAGATCCTACAAATCCATTCCAGCTGTCTATAACTCTGGAAATTGTACTTAGCAAGGAAAAAGAAGTTTGCACGTAAAATGTTGTCTTATTTTGTATTGAAGCTTTTAGTTTGCTTCTTTTTTGGATTTTAGTTTATGGGTTTTCTTTTCAAACATATAAAAAGGGTAGCAAAAGGGCTTGAAGTATGCATTTGTTTATACTTACTTTCGTTTTTCACTCTTGTATACAGTAAAAGCCCTTGCAAAAATGCAGTTATCAAAAAGAAGACAAAATAGCTCTTTATGGTGTATGCACATAAACAGCACATATTGGGATAGAGTGGAGAATGGCACAATGCCACGTTCATTCTGAATGAGCAGGACTGGAAATTCTAGGATACAAGATGGGAATACCAGCTGTTATTTGAATTTAAAGCCGTTACCTTATGGATGAAAATTGCCTATTTCTGCCATCTCTAGCTCAAGTGGTTTGGAAAATAGACTGTTCACTATTTAAAACAGGTCAAAAATCTTTTATCCTTTTCCTTGAAATATATTTTGGCATTACCAGACAATGGCGAGATTTTTGAAATCATCAATGAAGTTGGATAATGCTTATTTAAACTGGCAAAGAAACAGCAAAATCTTCTAATTTTTTCATGTGGTATCTTAAGAAGAGTAGGTCAGGTGTCACCTCCCAGGCCTGTGTATCTCCATAGACGCAGGGATATGCTGGGACATCAATTTCTGTGGAGTATAGACAGGATTAGCACTATTAAAAATTGAAATTCTGTTTGGACAGTGAAGGGAATACATACAAAGCAAAAATCCATAATGTACAAAGTGTTTTTAATTTGGTAATTATAGAGTTCAGTGGTAAGATGACAGGTGAACACAAGAGTGATGGAAGACTTTTCACAAAACAGTGAAGTCTTTAGCTTGCAGCCGTATCAATCTTGCCGGTGTTTTTGTTTCTTATTCTTGATATTCCCCGTGTTGATTGCCAGTGGTGCTGTCTGTTGTTTGCTTAGCTTTCATTTTGCAAACACAAGGCAGAACGAGACTTGAAAGACAAGTGGCTAGAATCAGCTAAATCTACGAAGACTTTGGGTGTTTGAAGCCTAGCTCTCTATCACGGAAAATGACTTCAGATTATCCTGACAAGAGTACAGCCCTGCCAGCAGCCCTCTGCCATATTGACTTTTCTGTCTGGGAGGTGGACAGACTAGAATTGCAGCCTAAATTACTTCAGATAACGTAAAATGAGGTTGTGAAGTGCAAATTCCATTTACAGATTAGAGCTCTTCCAAACGCCTTCTTACCCTTTCATTTTGTGGCCAAGATTTAACTTCAGAAAAAGCATCTTCCTCCTGTTGATCAATGTACTTATGTTTTTAAATTATGACAGACAGCATGATTGGAGCTGCCTTTGTAACATACACAGATCTTACAGTGACCCCCAACAAAACTGTAATATGACATGACAGTCAAATTCAGCCGGGTTTTGCGGCAAGCAATATGTCAGGTTGAAGTGTCATGCGAAACATTGTTTCTTAAGCTAATGTCAGTTTCTTTGTTTGTTACTTTTAAAGAATCGTAGAAAGAATTGTAGAAACAATGATCCATGACATGCTGGAGTTTGTTGTTTTGAGTTGGTCACACAAATGAAATTTGAAGAATTATTCACTTATTCTTTTTTTTTCTGAGAAGCAGGTAAAAAAATTAATTTCAATTTTGCGGCTTCTGATTGTGAAAACGAAATTGACCGATCATGTTACCTCTTGGGTAGATCTTCTTCTTTAATTCCTCTTTTAAAATGTAATCGTATTATATACAAATTCCTAAAAGGTATGACTTACTGTTCATTTTATGTGCTGTACCTCTAGTTTAGCTCATGTATGGTAATAGGGTCTAAAAACAAAACGTTGAGACGGCGTGGTGTTTTTTTTAAGCTTGTTAGGGAATAATATAAATTTGTGATACAGTGGAAGTCTCCAGCAGGAGGGTCCATGTCCAGTGATACTTCTGTCTGCACAACCACTTTTCTGATTTGACGTCATATTGGTGGAAGAATCTCTCATAGCAAGACAGTGCCATTCTGTGAGTGTTACAGGAGGGGCATTCCATCTCCACTTTAGCAATGACTTCATCGTGGTTCCAGAGATGCACTGGCCATGCTGGCCAACTGCCAATTGACTGACAGGTTCTGGGTTCGAGTCCCCAAGGCAGACCCTGTTGTTGTCCCTCCAGTGAGATACTTTACCCCAGTTGCTTCAGCCCATTCAGGTGTGTGGTGTGGACCAGCAGAGCTGGGGTTCATGCCTGTAATGGACAGGCGCCCCAACCAAGGCGGGTGATATATTTAAGACTAATTCTAGCTTCTAGCTTCAACACCGTCCTTTAATGCTGTACTGTGTGGCACCTTCCATTTACTGTACCCTGTATGCTTTACTAAAACCTAGTCACCCTTGTAAATTGAAAAACAAAGTGGAACTTTTTGACCATGTATATACAGTACTGTATAGGTAAGGGTTTCATCTCTAAAAAGCATGTGGCGCACAAGCAGCCTTTAAAATGAACAGCACTGCTCAAATAGGCAGCTGGTGGAAGAACAGACACACGCAATAAACTATTACAATTTATTTGATATCCTCTGGCTGCTTACAGAACCCAATTCACAAAAGAATGAGTCAAATTCTGAAGTGAATCCTTTGTTAAAAGGTAACAAAAGTTTGGAATTTTCATAATAATATCTGCTGCCTGTGCTGAGGCAGTAGGTGTTTTGTCAAAGAAGGTTGCTAGCATCAGGCCTCTGTGACACAAAATGTAGCTTGTTTGTTGAAATTAGAGGCCCAGCATGTCAGACTGGTGTGCAGGAGCAGTGGGATACGAATTACAATGGCACAAGCAGTCACATTACAAATTTAGTCTGTCTTTGGTGTTGAGGAACAGCAGTAAAGTCAAGCCTCACTGTCATTTTCACTAGATATCAAGAATAAACAAGTCTGTACCAGTCTAGGCCAAGTGAAATGCAGTGTTTTCATTTGGATTTTATTATGATGCCTTAAAAAGAAACAGGTCATTAAGAAACCTGCAACAACAAAAAAACAGCACCTGACTCCTACAGCCTCGTCAGTTTACTGGAGGATAAACAGCAAAACCCCAAGCAAAATACAGCCGGATTCAGAGCTTCATGATAGCAAATCTAGAAAATACTTGCCTCTTTTCCACCCCATGCCCTTAGGTATATAACTTTACAGCTCTTGGATATCAAAGAACTGTCAGTAGCAATATTGACAAAACAGCGTCCAAATCCATCAGTGGGCTTATGCTGGGTTCAGCTCACAGACTGTCAGATGATGTCAGCTTTCACATTGCAGCCAGGTGATTTCATCTGTGCCATCATTTAGTATTTAAAGTGAACTGGCCACAGCCTGTTGTGAAATACATTGAATGTAGCCCTTTCTCAATAATCATTTTAAGGAGAAGAGAGGTCAAATCTACAGTCTTTCTCAGTCTAAATTCCATTCTATTTTTCTAACTTTTTCAGTTGTTTTTTAAGGCTGACTCTGCTCCACAACTTTCAGCTGTGCTCTGGGTTGTGAAGGGTCTGCCTGTTTAATGTGATAACATTCAGTTTACTTCTTGCAGCCTGATATGGTGAAAGCACTGCTTTGCCTTAGAGCTAATCTCATACATACTGAATGCTGCATCCGTGTCAAAATGGTGAAGGTACAGTATCCACTGATACCTGTGGGATAATTAAAACCTTCACTGAAAGACTGGAATTACAATTCATTGCTTAGCTGTATTAGTAAATTAGATTTTGCAGTTATCTGGAAATGTTAGAACCATAAGTGCAGAATGGAAGAAGATATAAAGTAGCCACGTGTTTATACAAATAAAGAAATACATGGTAGTGAAATAATAAATAATCTTTGACCCAAATTTGTAAACAAGATTTAAAGGCAGCTCTCCCTGAAAGTATCCATGTGACCAGAAAACTAGGTCATTTACTATGATACAGTCCTAATGCCTTTCCAATTTAAAGACAGATAGAGCTTGTAAAATTGACCTAATTTTTTATTCCAACATCCATCAAATCAAATGCTTTTTTATATATACATCCTTGGGCTTTAATAATAGTTGATAGCATACATTTGGGTCATGAATAGTTAAACTCAATGCTGTTTCCAAAATGTAATAGGCAGTACATCACTGAGGTGCACATCTGGATATTTTCTGTGTCATTTATCAGTAGGAGGCCATACAGTTGATTAACTTTCAGAGGGGGGCAGTTAGCCAGGTTATGTTCTGCTTCTAAACTGGAATTACAATATGTATATTTTTGAACATGCAGTATTGTGATCATGGTACTCATAAACAGATCAGAAAGTCTCTAACTCATACTGTAAATAGATACCTACAGTACCAGATAACCTGTGTGTCGTTTTACATGTGCATACTGGAAAGTTTTGTGCTATACTTGGATCTGAAAATGGGCTGGTGAAGACTTACCGTACAAAGGTGGGATTTGTAATTTTATAGAGAAAGTTTAACTTCTGTAGAAAATTATCAGGAAACATAGGGCTTCAGGAGGTCAGAAAATCAAAACTGAGCCCTGAATGTGCTCAAAAACTTAAGAGTATACAGATTCTGACAGAAGCATGTATATTATAGCATGCTAGAATGGTGGTGTTTCCTCCAATTTCTCATGAATCAGCTGTTAAAAAATTGTTGGCAAATTTAGATGCTGAAAGGAACTAATTCATTCCTCATGCTGGATTCATTCATTCATGCTGACTTTTCAACTGCTTAACTGCCCAGGTGTTTTTCTATTTAAAGACTATCCACTTACCTTCTTCATTGTTCAGGGGTTTCGTACATGATGAAGTTTTGCCTAAGAGAAGCACACTGAGACTGTCAGGAATACTGAAAGGGGTGAGTAGTTGGACCCCTGTGCGAAGCCCTGAGAATAGAGTTCGAGCAAAAGTAGATCCAAGATTCCAAATCCATGTCATTAGGCAAGAGCAAGGTCAAAAGGAGAACCAGGTCGAGTAATCAAGGAGTCTGGTTGAGAATATTAACGCACACAAGAGAAAGATGTGGAGGACTTCTCAATAGTGAGCGTAGGTAAGCCGGCAGTGTTTAAAAATTGGCGAGAGAGAGACGTGGTTGGATAATTAATTCCCGGATGAGCATGTGTGGAGTTAAGTACGCGTGGGAATGCCAGGGCGCTTACAGGAGAAGGTACTGTACGAGTCATGACAGAGACGTGTGAACAGTATATTGCCAGCCCTGCACTCCGAGAGCGTACAGAGGCTTACAGACGAGAGGAGGCCATTGGGTATTTTCCGCTGGGTCCTGTCTCCTGTTTCACTTCGTGTTTGATTGTGGAGAACCACTGGGTGGACTCCGCCAATGTCTTTTGAGGATTTTGAGTTTTTGAATCGGGTCGTCTCTTTGTCTTCTGTTCAAGACTGGAAGGGTTCGTTTCCCTCCAGCCCGTCAGTGTTGGACATTCCTGTTACCCCCAGAGTGGTTTCTCTTCTCTGGACTGATTCCAGAGCTGCTCTGCCTGTTTTTTAGACTCGTACAGCAAGTCATCATCTTGCACTCTGTAGTCTACTCACACAGCCTTAGCCACTTTTCTGGGTTTTCTCTCAAAACATCCCCATACACCCTCTGTCAGCGACGTCAGGACCTCCGCCCACTCCCCCCAGCAGTGGGTCATCACCCGTCAGCGTTGAACAGTGCCACTTTGTACTCTCATTCCTTCTTTCCTGTCTGTTTCTTAAATCAGTACTTTCATTGTAATAAATTAATATACCTGTATATATTTGTCAATGGGATATTCATTTTCTTTTGTGGAATTGTTGCCTAATTCAGTGACTTTAAGTGACTTCTTTCTTAAAACAGGGAGTTGTCTCGTGAGCTATACTGTCAATTTTAATATTTGGAAAGATAAATGAATTTAGAAAAAGAACAGTTCGTGATCTCAGAAATTCAGTTTTTTGCATGTTTCTGAAAATTATTTTTGTAAATGCATTGCTTTCGCATTTTGTGCATTTTGGTATGTTATTTCTTCCTGTTTGTACTGTAGTTTATGACTTAGAAAAGGATTTATACCACAATTCAAAATATTAGCTTTTTAGAGAACAGTCACAGTTTTGCCATCTATACATTTTGGTGAGAAAATAATCATGGATCAAAAGGCCTTCCTTGTCAACATGTTTGATAACTCTTTAAAATGCAAAGGAGCTTGTAGAGGTTAATTCCACACTGACACTCAAGTGTTTCAGCTATAGAGTCTCTTCGGGTGTGAGGGAGAGTGAGGGAGAGATAACAAAAGAAAGACAATGTGAAACACAATGAGGAGGGGAGTTAAGAAAATTAATTTTCCACAGGGAATGCCTACACACTCACTCTAATTTTTGAAGGCATCAACTCTGCACCTCAGTTATCCTCACACACAAGCCAGTGGATGTATCCAAGACCATTAATTCACAGCATTTTCCGTTGTTGGATTCTGCGGAAGCCTTTTCTATTCGACACCTCTAAACTGCATAATTATCTTTTCAGTCTATTAGGCGCATTAGGATTTAACGACACACAGGGTGCGCTGCTACATGCTTTCAGTAGAGGAAGTTAATTGAGTACAGTGCAGAAAGAAATGTATAGTATGATGCTGTGTCCCCTCCAGGAAAGAATACTGAAGGCAGATGGACATTTTACAGTAAAGGACGTAATGATACCGTATCTCTAATGAAACGTTTAGTGTGAGGAAGCTGTGTATTTAAGCTGATACTAAGAAAAAACCCTAATTATTGTTCTTGTTGTTGTTGTTGATGATGTTGCCACTCTAGAATCTACATGTAATATGTGCGCCTCATCAGACACATCACACTGGAGCCACTCTGCTCCCCAGAGACACATTATTTAGGCACACTTTTCATACATAATAATAATTAATAATTGCTTACACTTATATAGCGCTTTTCTGGACACTCCACTCAAAGCGCTTTACAGGCGCTTTACAGGTAGAGGGGGATTATTAGGAGGCCATGATTGGTAAGGGCCAATGGGGCTGATTGTTAATTTTTTAGATCTTACACTTCTATACTCAAAATAAACTCCAACCATTAGTTGCAGGGAATGATTTCTCAAGCTAAAATTATCTCTGTTTCCTAGCATGAAGCTGACATTCAGGAACTGTTTTGCTGTAATTAAGCTGTGGCTAAACTTAATTTAAGTGTTTAATTAAAAATAACATAATTTGTTATTTTCGTTGTATTTGATTACAAATAGAGCATTTAAATATACCAGTTTCAGCCAAAAGCACTCAATTTTTGGGAAACTAATTAAATACTTAAAAAGCAGGTGGAAATATCATGTGAGTAAAGGCATGTGAGTTTAGTAACAGTCTTAACCTCTGACCTTAGAAAGTCCCAGTGAACCACCCTGGCTGGGTGCATCCAGTCACACTCACATATGGGACACAATCTAGAGATCTCAATTAACCAGCAGCAGGACCATCCAAAGATCACCTTCCGTGCCTTCACGGGGGGAACATGCAAACTCCACACAGGGAGCCAGTTTAGATCCCAGGACCTTCAGTCTGTGAAGCAACAGTGCTATCCACTATGTCAAACCGCTGCTTAAAGATTAAACAGTATGATTTATTTTATCACCATAAATGTTGCCATTGTTTAGTGTCTTACAGTGAAAATCATCACAGTCACTGCTAAATGTTTTTATTCAGTTGGCCGCACTAATTGCCGGTCTCCTAAAACCATAAGCTGCATCCACACAAAGACTTAAAAGTCAGATAAGCCCACAAGCCAATAAGGATCAGAACTTGCGATGTACAATAATCACTGTATATTTCTGATGTATCCCGTAAATCCCAGCACAACAGAGAGGAATTAACAGGGGGCAAGACCCTGTGTCGGCAGGACGCCAGGCCTGTTGAAGCTAAGAAGGAGACATTGCCTACAGTAAGATGACCCTTTGCAGAATTGTCATAAGGTGTTTATAAGGCCTTAACCAGCTGTAGACTCACAGCAGTGAAAATGAGTTCATAATTAATGTGTGCTCTCGTGTTCCATGGGATTTTAATCCCACTGTGGGTTTTTAGCTATTTATGTTCCCTGCAGGTTTATTTCTTAATTACTCTGTCATTTGTACAGTTTAGGTGTAATTCTAGTGATTCAGCTTCTTGATGTACAGTAAGCTACCATTCCCAATTCCCTTCTTAAAGTATTAATGTTGAGTATTCCCCTATTCTTGCAATGGGAATGGGAATTTACCAGCTTAATCTTTGTCACAAAGCTCTTGCAGTTTTGGAACAGTGCGTTTTACTTTTGAACATAACTAGTCTTACCTATTAGAGGGGTGTTAAGTGTATCTCTGTGGTTTCTGCACTTTTTTTAACTTGAAGAAGGTGCTTTACACTGAATGAGATTTTTGTGTAGCATAATTGCACTCCCGAGTTACTGCAGATCTGCCAAAAGTAATTGACTCTTGATTCTGTTCTGCCAGTTATTTTTAACAGAAAATTATATTGCTAAAAAATGAACTGTGAATTTTAAAGAAGCAGCAGTATGCAGTAAAGAACATGCAGTATATTTTAGCTGTGACTTTGCAGTGCATTTTGGTATTTGATATGTCTTGCTGTTCCTAGTTCCATGTCTTCAGTGAATGTTTTGAAAGTATCAGGACTCCTGAGGCTATTTGGGATTCAAATCTACCCAGCTTTTGAGCTTTATCTGCAAGGATGTCAAACTATACCTTTAACCTGTTAAGGATGAACTTTGAAACCACATATCTCAAGCATCTTAGAGAGCATTATTTCTTGCAGCTGAATCACATACTGTAAGTTCTAAATCAATATTCACTACAAAACATGAAATAGGAATATATTTGATTCCGGCTTTGCCTTGCAAAAATGTTTTCCTATAAGCAATCCTATATGACAGCTTCCAAAGCTGATGAGACAAACGTGTTGAAACTGTGTGATTAAGATAGTTCTGCACTTCTGACCAATCTAAATGTTTACGGCCTTCTTTCATATGAAGACATTTTTATTTATATTAATTTATATTTTTTCCCTATGAACATGGAGTCTGTAACAAGCTGCCCGGCCATGTTATGCTACCCTGGCCACCCTGGCTTCTTCGAGAAATTGCTTCCTCAGATCAATCAGATTCAAGTAACCAACTGGACAAGATGGGCTGAAGAGTCTTTTCTCATTCATTACCTCTCTTGTGCTCCTAATGAGAATTCTTAATCTCATCTAAATCAATGAACTGGCTTCATCACTCTGCTCTCCTCCCCACTGAGAGTTGGTGTGTGGTGAGCGTACTGGTGCACTCTGGCTGCTGTCACATCATCCAGGTGGGGCTGCACACTGGTGGTGGTGGAGGGGATCCCCATTACCTGTAGAGCACTTTGAGTGGAGTGTCCAGAAGAGCGCTATATAAGTGTAAGCAATTATTATTAGGCCATCAAAAAGGAATCTGTCATTGCGCACTTAGTTTACTGTTATTTTTGCTTTTTACGTTATCCTCTAGTCCTGGTAAGAGTAATGTATATTTGTTTAATGTTTATTTTAATAGTTTTTGTATCTGTTTAAACTTGTAGTTTCATGCATATTTTGTGTTCACTGCGTCCTTTTCCACCAAAAAGATTCCTGAGCAATATTAATTCATCTCCATATTCAGTTATACTGTGGTCCAAAAAGAATTATGAGATTGAGAGTCCCTATTTTATACCGTTAATTGCTTTGCTTGTATTCACCAGCACATTAAATTAAATATCTGTGGACCAGATTCTATTTGATTACCCAAACTGGTTCAATTTCATTAGCCAAATCCCAAATGTAGTTTTGTGGCACTATATTCTATTTAACTACAAATCCTATTTAGTCATTCCTCTAATGAGCTTCTGATAGCATATTATCTTTAATAAAATTTCAGGCTCAATGCACAAAATAATAGGAGTTTTGATTCTCCTGAAGCGCACACTCTGTAACTGCTTTTCAACTTTCTTGGAGTCCCAGTTCTGCTCTCTTAAGTTGCAGTGCTCAAAGCTGCTTGGCTTTCTTTGTTAATATTTGTATTGAATTGATTCCTTTGATCTTTATGATAATTATGTCCCCAGCATAATAAAAGGGTTAATATAAATCAGAATCACGGTGAGCAGAAGCTTTCACAATTTTGCAAACCTATTTCTTTTTTTATTTGACACATTCTGCATGTAAAGTAAGCCTGTTTTGTACAAGCCCAAGTAACTGGGAAAAAAAAACAAAGCACAACTGAGCTTTGTACTGTTTAGCAATTGGTTTTAAACCATTGCCCCCATTATGTAAAACATATCTTAATAAATATCTTATTTTCAGGAAATGGTCAAACAGGAAGCATGCTGAATGGTCCTGATAATATTAACATAGAAAAATGTTCAACCTGCAATTTACATTTTGGATATGAAAAAAGGTACAGCAAGTTGTTTATTTTAAACATCATCTGAATTGTACTCTGCTCCTTTGCTCGTTACCCTGGTTACCAGGTTTTCCATGTGAAAGGTAGGCAGACATGTCTGGAGCTTAGGAGGAATTTGATAGATTTACTCTTGTTCTGCTTTTTCCTCCAGCCTATATTTTGCCTTCCATAAGAACCTTTCTCTGCACTGACATCACACAGCATAGTTTGTTTAGTCATCCTTCAGGTCACTTGTCTGATAGCTAGCATTCAGGTAGCATTGTTGATAACATTTGGTTCTTCATACTTCCTAAATATCATTTAGTTGCTTAAGCAAGTAAGGAAATCATATAATGAGCTTAATGCTATTTTCAAAATGATGGTTGTAAATCTTACTGAAAGCTTAAGTAAGATCAACAACACATATACCAGTTGCTGGTGCTCTTTCCTTGAATTCTGTCTTCCCAGTTCCTTGGGTGAAACTTTCATGCATTGTAATGGAGTGTACAGCACACTCCCCCTGTCAGAAACTACCAGCCTTGGCATATCAACTATGTTTAATCCACATGCATAAAATACAATTAGCTACGAGCAACCTAACAGGCCAGACAGACTCTCGCTTGCAGGCTTTCTACTGTATGTCCTTACTGCATTCGAGATTGCACCAGCTAACATTTTATTGTTCTTTTTTTTTCCTGCTGTGTTTTCTACAATTTATCTTCACCAGGGGGTCTGCCTCATTGACTTCGATGACTGACTGCCCTTAACTTGAATATGCAATATACTGTATATAGTAACAAGTATTATGTCTTCAATGCCAGTAAAGGTGTAAAACAATATCCCGCAGTCTAGACAGCCCAATAATAAAAAAAATATGTTCTTATAAAAGCATAAGCTATTAGAACCAAGGTGAGCTATAGAGATGTGCATGGGAAATATAAAATACTGGATAAATAATTAATCAGTCAAACCCAGCACAATCAGATAGAAAGATCAAAGTGCAGCAACAGCAGTTGACATTGACCGATAGTGAGTCAGTTCCATTACCTTCTGCTTATGTCCGTGAACTTAATGTTAAAATTAAATTTTTTTAAGGGGTTAGAGGCTAATGTTGAGTGACACTCTTGAATATTTTGCTAACCCAGTAATGTGCTATAATTATCGGGCATTAAGTAAAGTGGCGTTTTATTTCTGGTTTTCTAAAAGAATCATTCAAGTAACGGTCACTAAGCAGCGCGTCTTTCAGTTCAGTTTGACAGTTTTTATATTAATGTTGTCAATATTGGAGCAAGATTATTTTTAGTTTACTTGTAAATTTTTTTTTTTTCATTCTGCGGAGGTCAGTCTTTGTGAAAGAGCAAGGCCTTCTGACGTCTGTTGCAGCGGTTTTGACCGCCTTGTTCACAGAGACTCAGCTTGCCTGTGCCCTGTTGTACAGATGGTTAGTCTGAAGCACGAGGAGGAAAAGTGACTAGCTGTGAGTCATAAGCACTGCAAAAGAATGCCTGGTTTCAAGATGCATCTCAGCCACGGGGTCAGGCGACACCTGTTTGAAATGGTATCAATCTCTTCCTTTCTTTCTTTAATAAAGACTAGGGTTGCATTCTGCTTGTCCTTCTTTTGTGCTTACAGTTTCAAGTCAAGAGAACTGGCAACCTTTAGCATTTAATTTACTTCCGATATAAATTGGTAGGTCTCCTTCCATATTTCAGTAATGTTTTTAATCATTCTGTTTGATTCTTTTTCTACAGAGTGAAGAATCACACTGTAGCTGACGAAAATGTGATAACTAAATAAGTCCTGATAGTTTTCCTTTCCATGGAAGGTGTTATATTAAATTGATTAAGTATGAAATACTATGTATTAAAGCAGTAGATTAGTCTCACTTCTTTCCGAGCCTGGTGCACTGCTAATTTGAAAGCTGTAGTTACCAAACTTCCACTCGGTTTCATCTCACTCTGGTCTTCTTCCAAGACCCCCTCCTCCAGACCAAAATGTCCAATTTGCTACTTTACTGAACTAAGGCATAAAGGAAACAGGTGCTTTTTTAATCCCTTTTGGACATTTATTAGTGTCCATCTTTGTACTGTACTTTACAAAGTGTGATATTAGTAGGTGTAACGAATACGCCCCTGCGTATAACAGGGATCTCAGCCTCCTGGGCTGGGGGGAGGTCTCCTTTAGCTCAGCCGGCAAGTTCCCTGTTGCGTGATGCCAGCGACCCAGGTTCGAGCCCAGGCAGTGAGGGGCGAACGGGCAGAGCAGGAGCAGCAAGGGTGGGAACCCCAAGAACCGGTACATAGGCAGCAGTTTTGAATATCTCCATTAATCCCCCAGTACATAGAGAAGGACAAACAATCAATCGATAAAATCTGACATTTTCAATGTCAAACAGATATGTCATATTGTGTTTGAAAGGCTTTTGGATGGTGTGAATATCAGGCTCAGAGTACAAGCTACCCAGTCATGCAGTTGAGGACGACACTCTGCTTTCTTTCAATAACCTGCTGCGTGAGACCCTGTTTCATTGAGCTCCAGTAATTGTGATACTAAATGGGCCAGATAGGCTGAAGGCCCTCCTCTTGTCTGCAGCTGCTCTGGTGTCCAGCTGGCTCTGCATGCCTTAAACAAGGTGGCACAGCCACATACCTGACTAGAATAATCTGTTTGGCCACATTTGAAAAGAATGTATACAGTAGTTCAGGTGGGTAGCTGTGTCAGCATGCGTAGGCTGCAAAGGAACAAGTAATAGGTTTATTCCGTGCTGAAAAGAGAAGAAAGAAAACACAACATTTCAGCCGTGGAGCCTTCCTTAGCCTGAAGAAGGCTCCACGGCCGAAACATTGTGTTTTCTTTCTTCTCTTTTCAGCATGGAATAAGCCTATTACTTGTTTGTATACAGTATACACCTTGACCATTTAATTTGACTGTAGACATCACACTGCTTTTTCTCAAAGCTCAGCATTTCCTTATAATTGTTCTCTTGCAACTGGTACATGCTGTAGTTAGAAATAAGAGTTGACTCATCTAGCCTGTCTGATTCTCAGTACTGTAGCTGATTGATTGAAGGATCTTGTCCAGCCGTTTCTTGAAAGAAACCAGAGTATCGGCTTTTCCCAGGCTACCACAATCGTTTCTATAAAGAAGTGCTTCCTGTTGACGGATTTAAATGCACCTCCAAATAGATTTTATTTGTGTCTTCTGGTTTGTGTTTCACTGTTGATCCAGATGAAGGATTTTGAATTCCTGGGTCAGGTTCCTTACTAGTCTTCCCTTTCCAAAATCTAAATGTGTAGGATGTTCCTTTAAACCTGGGGATATACAGTACATGTGTTTTTTAATTGTTTCAGCATTACTGTTTGCACATGAACCTTCTTAACTCAAGTTCACCATTTTTCTGTTTTTCTCTTTTAATTTGGTTGGCTGGGCAGTGAAATTTCACAGCATTCCTCATGCTGTTTTCTTTGTATTGCAGTTATTATGAACAGGACCAGCAGTGCTAAACACTAAACTGCCACGATTGATAGCTTTAATGATGGTGGTGTGTGGTTTACAAGAAAGTGTTCTAAATGTTTGCAATCATTTTTGGAATTTCTTACCGAGTTGCGGATGATGGATTGCGAGCATTTGCTGAAATAAAATTTTATTTTGATAAAAAGAGCAGTTCGTTTTTCCTGCCACGACAGTTTCTGTGTCCCTTACGCCATTCTGCTGTGACTGAACACAAAACTAAATTTAGCCATCAGCGTATGGATAGATGAAATATTGAGGTATTGTTGAAACTTATATAAAATACCGCTGTGCATTTGATACAGGAGTGGAGCATCATTTATTCTGCCTAGATGGTAATAGAGCCCTTCAAAGCTATTCATGTCACAAACCACATTAGTGCTCCCTCATACAGTGTTTCTTGAACTGTTTCTCGTGGTGAGCCAGCAATTTCAAATCATACTAAAAACAGAGTGGTATCTGCATGTACAGTATGTTCATTATTTTTAAATGTAATTTAAACAACAAAATATTTGACACTTTCATATTTGGCTGATTTTTAAAATTTCCACAGTGATATTAGGCATTAGGAAAAGGCAGAATGACATGATGTGAGTACAATCGCTTGTCAGGCTTGTTATTTTGAATTACAGCAGCCAAAGAGAACACACTGCAGCTCTGGCCCAGCTACAGTGCTGTGTAATCATGTAGTCTTAGAGCAGATTCCGAGAATCCACATCTTGTTACTATATATATATAAAACTGCATACAAAGGTTTTGAAATGAAAAACAGCTTTAAATGTTGTTGTTTTTTATTAATGTGTGTACCATTCATGTAAGGAACTATTTAACTTTCTTAAAGCATAACATGTCAGAAACTGCCAAGTGCCGCATGCCCTACATGTATTGAAGGTTGTAGTGAATAAAAAACACATTTAAAGGATGTTTTATTTTACCATGTCAGTTGCAGTTGGTTAAGGAGCTGTCAGGTGTAGAAATGAGCAAGAAACAATGTAGTTTGTAGGCATTCATTATAACATTCTACAGATGTCTCATGTTATACAATATTGTTTTGAAATTCCCATCTGCTCTCTTGTCAGTACATATTATCTGTCTACCGGGAAACCATAACTCTTAAACAGGCCTTTTTGGAAGGATTTAAGGTAATGTGGGTATAGTACTTTTGATAAGATGACTAGTCATATGATAGAGAATAGTAATATGATACTGTAGATGACATGACTAGTAATATGAAACAAAGAATAGCCAAGTAGATCAGACATCTGCTAATACTATACTCAAATGTATGAATAAAAATATATAACTGTGCTCATACTGTATATAAATTATTAATGCGTGATCATTTGTTAAAAGCTTGATTGTTAAAGATTTATATCTTGTCATATGGAACCCCTAAATTTAATGGGTACGGCAGTTTCCCAGTTGAACTCAGTTGGTTGTGTGTGTGTGGAATTTGTGTCTTTGTGATGCCAGTGTGTCGTGTCAGTTAGCATGGATTTCACGAAAGTAAAATTGTTGAACTGTCCTGAGTATCTGAAAAAAATAAAAATCTCAGAGGTTTAGCTGAAAATGAACAGTATGGCATGTTTGTGCTACACTCTAACAATCTACAGTTCTTCTGAGTCTTACTATCCATTAAAGACTTACAGTAAGTGCTTAGTGATCTGATGAGACTCACTGTCCTCCTAGCCAAACTCGTCCAAGCAGGTATGATGTTCATTGAGCTTAAATTTCAGAAACACTGTTCCACCAATTTTAAGTGAAAATGATCTCAAATATCATTATAAATAATTATGAGTTTTTGTATGTTTTAACATGCATGTTGCCTTAAGTAATGAATAACCCAACGTGGATTTAGATTGTTGAAAATGGTTTTCTCAGTAGAACAAGAAAATTAAAATGATTTAGCATTGTAGGCTATTTACATCTCTGTGGGTTTGTTGAAATAAATACAACGCTTTTCAGTGCACCTACTAGAAGATTGCTTTTAAGACTGTAAAAAGCTTATCCAAACCAATGATTCCATCCTCCACTTTTTTGTTTGTGACAAGTGTTTTGTCCCTTCACTTTAGGTTATTGAAAACCAAGCTTACTGCTATTGTTTCTCTAAAAAAGGCAACAGTAATTTTTTTTCAGTGCAGAGCAATTTTCTTGTTTCAAAATTTCAGATATGAAGTACTCTCCACAACACTGATTTGCACTTTGGTGACTTGCTAATAAAAAATAATTGGAAATGTCAGTCATTTTATACAGTGGTATAATCTGGTGTTGGTTGGCTGGCGAGAGGTGAGAAAATAAAAGGAAATAAAGTCTGGAAGGAAAAAAATGAATCTCTTACTGTAAACCATTTGTTTGCTCAGAGTTCTACAGGACATGCAAGGCCTTTGTGCTTCATGCATCCTGTTGCTTCTTGCTCTAGCTGTAGTGGAATAAAATGGGCTGCAAGTATTATCAGGCTCCACTTTCAGTGCTATGAAGAACACTGTAAGTGCCAATCATTGTTAGACACCGGGTCAGTTTGCAGTCGCAAGTAAACAAGCAAAGAAGAAGAGGAATGAGCTTGCTCTCTATACATTAGTACAGCTTAATTTTAAGAACGAGCTTGAAGAGAAGAATCTCTTGTGAAATGAGGACAGCTACAAGCCAAAGTAGCTTGGGAAATTCTTACTTTGTTAGTAATTAGTACATAAAAACATAAGAAAGGTGATGAATGAGGGGAGGCCACTTGCCCTGTCTGGCCTGATTGGTAGTCAGCAGTTAATTGATCCCAGGATCTCATCCAGCCCTTTCTTGAAAGAAGCCAGGATATCAGCTTCAACCACGTGGCTGGGTAGCTCGTTCCACTCTCCCTCTGTGAGAGACGTGTCTGCGGTTCACTGTTTCAAATGCACTTTCCTCTTCTGCCCTCTGGTTTGTGTTGCACTGCATTGACTGGTCTGTGCATTCGAGAATTTTGAATATTTGTATCAGGTTCCCTCATTGACTTCTCTCCTCAAGACTAAAAAGGTTCAGTTCCTCCAGCCTGTCACAAGTTTAAGTCTCAGAGTGCATCTGGTTGTTATTCTCTGGATTGATTCCAGAGCAACAATATCTATTTAAACAATATCTAATTTATCTATTAATATCTGTTTAGTAACAGAAACTGTACAAAATATTCTAAACCCGGCCTAGTTAGTTCATTATACAATTTTAACATAAAATTCCTTAATTAGGAATCTATACTTTTTTCCTTTAAAGCCTAACATTTCGTTTACCTCTTTATTGTTTTCCCACATTGTCTGTTCCATCATTTGCATAAAAAGGTTTTTAGACATGTAGCCTCAGGATCATTGTTCCCCATTTTGTATTTACTTTTTGTGCTTTGTATTTACTATACTTGCATAGTGTATTTTTTCCTAACTGCATGCAAATCTCTTCTCTTGTCTAAACATCAGGTTCCAGGTGTTTGCCCAGTCTAGATGTTTATCTAATTTTTTTTTTAATGTAATTTGCTGTTTCTACAGTATTCGCTAATCCTTCTAATATGGCATCATCTGCAAACGTGACTAGTTTACTAACTGTACAGAAATCTAGATCAATTATATAAATGAAGAGCAGTGATCCTAGTACCGTCCCTGTGGTACACCACTGAATGTATCACTCCATTGTTGGTTGCTTGGCCAAAGAACTAGAAGAGTCACAAAGTGGCATTGTGTAGCTCACACAGATTTTCAGAAGTCATCAGAAAAGAGACCCTTCAGACATGCATTTTATACACTGTACAGTATATGCTGTAAATACATATTATTTTTAAGAGACATTTGCACTGCAATGACATATTTTTATGCCTGAATAAACAGTTGCATATAGATTAGAGTATATCTCTTCAACTATTTTACTTGCAGCAAAATGTCAGCACACAGCATTTAAAGTGAAATAATATATTATTATAAGGCATAAATCATATAATTTCATGGGTTAGAAGCATAAAAGCACAATTTAAATTAATTTAATTCCAAGCTTATAACCTATTTATTTATCCCAAATCAATGATATTTTAGAATACAAATCACATTGGGAGGATACTTTTCAAGTCACCAAAATCTAGTAAAAACCTTTAGAGTGTTCTTTTTTCAAATCCCTGATGTTTTACAAACTATCTTGGGTGAGGCACTAATCTTGTACCTCTGAGCAAGGTGCTTCCCTCAGATCACAACAGTAAAATATAAATTTATTCAGATGGATCAATGGGTACAAATGTGCATCACTTTGGATAAAAGCTTCAACAAAATAAACTAATAATGGCATTTTCAGAAAGTGTCTTCTAAACTAACTTGAGGGCACTGGCCTAGTTTCTTTTAAAGATATCACTAGTGATAAATGTGAGAGATGGTGCAAAATACCTCCTTCCTCCAATTTATCATCTATTGCGCTTCTGCAGAGATACTGATAACTGGTGATAAGGCCAAATCAAATGGAGCATGAATGTGAAATATCACCAGTTCTACTTGTCAGAAGTCTATTTTGATCAGTTTAGAAAAAAAGGGGAAAGAGAAGAATAGCAATGAATGCTATAGAAGACTTCCATAGTCATCTATGTACATCCAATATTTAAACTACACTCTCCAAGGCCTGGTCTAAAATTTTAAAGGGCTTATGTCACAGATCATGATTAGCTATACATGCTCCTAGACTGTTTTATACAGAATAGTCCAAGAGCAGGTCTAATCAGGGTCTTTGCAACCACGAGTAAGTTTAAAATCGGACTGGAAACTTTAACTGGTTTTGTTCAAAAAAGGTTTTCATTTGAAATTGTCCTCAAGCTGTGATGCTGCAAGACCTGTAGGGAATGGTGCTTGTTTGTCCCCGTCAGTGGGGGGGTCAGTGAGCTGTGCAGTGCAGGAGCAGGGTCTCCAGCCAGGTGGAAAGGCGGATGAGTTAGACCAGCGGCTTCCAGGCCACCACTCTGTGCCTTTGCTACAGCATTCTCGGTTCCAGCATTACGCCACCAACCCAGCCGAAGGACATGAAAAGTTCAGAAACGCATATATGAATTTTAATTATTGCACAATTCTAATATGTAATTACGGCTATTAGCAATAATAGGTCAGGTTTTACCCAGAGGGCAGCAGCAACATGAAGATTTAACATCTCAGTGTAATTGACAGGTAGTGAACGTGTCTGAATTTGAGACCATGTGACTCAAGCATGCTGATCTCCTTTGGTTCAAAGCCCTGTTCATTATAAAGTGGATTAAAATGCATTCTTGCTCTACAAGCCCATAATGTGCTGGCCAGACCTTCAGGCATCTTGGAATTTGAAAATGTAATTTGAATTGCCCTTTTGAGTGTTCATCTGCATCTTTCCTAACACTTCTTTGCCAATAGAAATAGCAGGCTTTATTTGTGATTGTCAAAATGACAAACAGACCTGATTCATAGCATATTAAAACAAGGATTTTAGACATTATTAAAATTGCCATGAAAGCAATGCCTTTCTAACAGTAGCCTAACATTCTTTCTTGATACAGGATAAGAAAAACAGCTGAAGCTTCAAAGAAAGAAAGCTGTCAAAGAAAGTGAAATGACATTGTATTGCATACTATAATCCATCTCTATCTATGATTAAAGTTCACCTTAATTCAAAGGTGCTTCTCATTTTATGTGTTTCCTGTCCTATATTATGCAGAAGAATGTGGTTCAGCAATCCCTCATTATTTTTCTAACCTTTTATTCCAGATTGAGGACTTGTTTTTAGACTTGTTTTTATAGAGTATCTAGTTAAGTAGCTTTGTGTCTTACTCAGTTACCTAAATCCCTTTGTGTGCTTTTCCAAAAACTTTTTTTAAAACAGCAGAAAATTGAGTTGAACTTAGACCCTAACCTTAGTAAAAGTCATTCATTAAACTTTAGAGATTAGCATAATTGTAAAAACTATAGTTCATAGCATTATCAGAAACTGTAATTATGTGTGCTTCTGTCTTTGGCAAAACATAATTCTTGGTTCCTCTTCCTACCTGTGTGTATTGAATAAAAATAAGCAGAATTTGCATTTTTGCAAAGACCAAAATGCAAATTCTACACTAATAATGGACAAACTGATCTCGTAACTGTATATTTTCTTCTGATTATGAAGCTTTCTTTCCATACCTGGGTATTTTCCCTTATTTTTCTGTCTGTATTATACAGTTTAGTGCTTATGTTGGATTTGTTACACTTTAAATATTATTTTTTACAGTATATTTATTTTAGGTGGCTGACATTTATTCATATGAAATTATCCTAATAGTGGATAATAGTGGAATTACTGGTTCTCACAAATGTGGCAGATAAAAATAGGTCTACAGGGTGAATATCCCTTATGTATTTGGTATTTAGCTCAGTCTTTCTAAGCCTTTACTTAGAGCATAGGGAATCCATTTTTCTCCATATCTTTGCAGCAGCAGTTCAGTCTTCCTGCTCATATTAAGCATGCTCTTGGATGCTGTCTCGAAGCTCTTTACAGGCAATGATTGTCCAGATCATCTCTTGCTGTCTGATCCCTTGGCAGCAGAGACCATGCCATTAACAGGAGGAACACAGCATGTGTGACTCCAGACAGCTTTTCATTGCTTCATTGGGTTCTTGCGCTATCAACAACAGTAACTTACCAACATCGCCCCACTACAGAGAAAGCTTGTCTTGTATTTATGGAAACTGAATGCCTTTGGCAGGAGGGAATAATGTAATGATGCTTCCATTTCAAAAGACTACATTGCGGCCAAGTTTTTCTGTAAATTACTATTCTGTAAGGTTTAGTGAACTTTCAGAGCCTCCATACCAATCCATCGGGCAGTTTTGCTACAACAAGCTTCTACATTATTGAATTGACAATAAGAAGGGTCAACGTATGATACCTACAAGGGTGCTGTTAACATAAAAGTAGTGCTTTGATGCGCATTTGAAGAGCCACAAGTTGAGCAGACTTGCCACCCATAACAGATAATCACAGCATATTTTAACAGTAAAATACATTTGATTCTTTGGAGATTCATTTTTAACAAATCTTCTGCTATATATTTTATGTTAACATCTACTCCATAATTTCTGATGACCTCTACAGCAACGTCTTACTTCGTGCAGAGGATGTGTTCCAGAAGAAGGGAGTGGAACTCAGCATTAACAGAGGCAATTCTAGCCTGGGCTCAATGCAGATGTGTTCCTAGGAGCTCTGTTACTTACTGTATATACAGTAGATATATATGTATTCTTATATACTGTATGTATGAGTAACATGTCAGGGCTTCATTGGGTATCAGTAATGGCATTGCAGGATATAATAATTACACTTTATACTAAAAGGAGTTTATATTAAAATCTACTATAGAAATCCTGAAAATGTGGCTCTGTCCCAATCCCTTCAGTGGGAGCTGGAGTAGGTTAACCACCCTCACTGCCTTCTCTCCCCCAGCCTGGCAGCAGCAGGAGACCTATGGGTGGAACCACTCCTGCCAGTCTGGCGGGCTTGAGTCTTCTTTCTTCACTCTCATTGGCTGACAGCTGGAGGAGCTTTTTTTTACTGTTTCTTGCCTTTAGCACAAATAGTAGCAGGAAGCACAACTCCAGCCTGCGCTAAGTGTGCTCTAGGTACTTCCTCCTGGCCTGTGTGTGTATCACAGACAGACAGACATTCTGCGTTTTTGCAGGTGGAGTACTTAAGAAAATGGTCAGGCCAAAGATCGCTAAGCAGAATCAGCTCTAATAGGAACAGTGCTTAACAAGGCAGTATGAGATTCTCTGAATCACGTTACATAATTTTAATCATTTTTCAATCCCAATAATTGTATTATTTTGTTCAGAAGGACATGGCGGTGACGCACGTTTTTGTTGTCATCATCATTATCAGTTTTTTTAGGCTTAACTATTAGCCATAACGTTTTTTTTCAATTATTTCATCACCTACCTGCCACGTTTGTGCACGCCCACACAGCCATGTGACTGAAATACAGACACAGCCCCCACTGGCCATTCATCTTCCTTATCTCTTGCTGTTTTATTTAATGGCATTGATCTGGTCCACTTTCACTGCATTATTTAGATCAATGAGGCAGATTCTTAGCAGCAAAACGAGGAGATTGATGGACGATGAATTGTTTTCATTAAGAGGACAAGTTTATCTGAGGTCTTTAATGTATTAGATTATTCAAGTCCCTGTTAGCACCGTGCAGGTGGCAGAATAAGGAAAAGTAAGGGAAAACGTTTCTGGTTGAAATAAATGGTCAAGTTCATTTTTGCAGTTATCACTGTATATACTGTATATTACCAAACACATAAAGGCATACGCAGATAAAACAATTAGGCTCATTATGAAGAATTTTTAGTTATGCATTTTTAAAAAGGCTTATAAGAAAAAACCTACATTTTTGTTGTGCAGCTGAAAAAAACAACACAAGTTTTATTGCTTGCTTTAATGAAACCTTCATACTTTCATATTAACACAGGGAGAGGTGTCTGGAAATAATGGTTCACACAATTTGTTGCTTAATTATATTTTGCACTTTAGATAATTAATGGGGCATTTCATACTAGCCATGCATATTAAAACCCTTGAGTTTTGAACACTTTTTTAATCACAGTATCCATTATGAAAACGTTGGGGTGGAGAGGTGCAGAGAGAATGTTAGTGCATTGATCTAGATATTCTTGTGTTTTCCTAGGAGCAAGGCAAGATTGGTGTCACGTTTAACATTGGAACAGTGGACATCAGCATCCAAGAAACGAGCGCCCCAGTGAATGATGGGAAATACCATGTGGTTCGCTTCACAAGGAATGGTGGGAATGCAACGTTGCAGGTGGACAACTGGCCAGTCAATGAGCACTACCCTACAGGTACAGTAGTTTCACGCATCACATGAGCAACCAGAGAAAACCATTTCAAATACAGTACTACTAAACTAAAGTTAAACCGGAACAGCATATGCTTTTTATCAATTGACACGGACAGCATTTTGCTTCACTTTCTATAATTGCCTTAATTTGTTTTGTGAAGCAAAGAACCTATTTTTTTCTTAGCCCAATTAGATGATAGCAGATGGCCTCTGTGTACCTCTCAACACTCCTTAGGCAGCTTCCTGTACAGAGAGAAACCGTCAAAAAAGACAAATGGAACCGGTGTGTTTTGACATCAAGTTAAAAAGGTTGTACTGCAAGGTATTAAAAACACAATATACTGTACCCTATGTGTGTTGGAGCAAATGACTTTTTATTCACTTTTAATGACTTTCAATATATATATTTTTATTTGTTTAGGACCATTGTCATTCAATTCAGGTTGCCAAATCTAGCTTTAGCAAAATGACCTAATAAATATCTGTATTAATATTATGATTTGTGTATGCTTTCCAAAACAATGGTGCTGTGTAAAGTAGGCAGACAATGGAGGTTTTGCTGATATCTGGTTAGTGAGCAGAGCTTTGTTACACATAGGTGTGTGCTGTTCTGGGGGGGGTTCTTCAGACAGTTGTACTCCATGCTTTTCTTGGTTGGGTTCTGTATATTGTTTCAGTTTTAGAAGAATAGGTTGTGATGTCACTGAAACATGTGGAATGGAAGTGTGCAAGTCCTATTCCTAATTGAACTTTTTTTGCTGTTATTATTGTTGCACTGAAGCACTGCAGGTTTGCTGAGTGTAGTAGTCAACAGAGTATGGAAAAGGGGGATTTGGAAGATGCTGTACATGACACACATTAATCAGAGCTTGGTTCAGTCTTGTCCAAGCCCCTGATATTTGCTACTCTGCAATGATAAATGGGTAATGGGGATAAGCAACAATTTATTTTTCAACCCCAAGAGGGTGTCGTGAAGAGTAAACTATGTTATCGGGTTCTGAGTCACAAATAATGGCATTCCATAGCCTGCTGATGCATGCTCACTGTGTGTGACTCTAATGTGTTATCAGCGATGCATCTGAGAACCCTTCGAGACAGGTGCACACTTGTGACTCATTTGTCATCCTCCACAGTGTGGTTTCATACTCTTTTAATATAACATTATTTTAATTGTGTGTCAGGTTTCAAGCCTCTTAAAAATGCCTTTGTTAAGTAGATGAAACTATAGCTGGTGACATAGCAAATCTGAATGGTTCACCTACACGAGAAGCACTACCCGTAAGTGCTTTTCGTATAAAATATTTAAAAAACTGTGCCGGGAATTGCTTATTCTGATATTTGTAATTCCACAGTATTCATGCCTGAGCAACACCAACCATTGTTTCCCCATGAAATTCACATTTCTAGAGCCAACACAGCCAGGCTAAAATGCTGTGCATCCAATCTGTTGTAGCTAAAAGTGTCAATTTTCCCTGCATGTTTTACAAATCCTCCAAGATGTGCTACAAATCAATTCACTCATTCTCTATCCCAGTTGATACTCTGAAATGAGTGGGTGATCAGTTGGCTGTTATACATTAGGCAAAATAAATATAAGCTATGCATGGATTTCTTTCATTATCATTGATTGAAAAACACAGTTCAGAAACTCATAGTCAAGTCAGCATTACAACAGATTATTTCATCGGGTGTTTCTTTGATGTAATATTATGAAGCTATTATTGGAAAGAGAATTGTCAAGTTACTTTGGAAAAGTCTGTAATTTGTTTTATTGAAACCTGGATAACACCAAGCCATGTAATAATTAAATACAAATGCCAACCAATAGAGCAGCCACACTAAGTAATCTTTTGACTTTTGCCCTCATTATTATAATATCAAAGTAGAACGTAATACCATTAATGCGCTTTGCAAGTTCTCTCATGGTGATAACATTTCAGAATTTAGCATTTTTAATCAATAGATCTCATCTTAAAGGCATGCATCATGCTTTGCTTTATTTTCTGTATTGCAAAACTGATTTTCATCTACAGTATGACCAGTAAGCCGCTTATTAATGGCAGGAGTCTTGCAGCCCATGCTTTTCCCCGAAAGACCAAACCAGACACCAACCAGCTGCAGGACACACTCAGGTGTACAGAGAATCTCAAAGACGGCATGCAAACCCCACACAGCAGGCACCCTGTCTAGAGCTGAACCCAAAGCCTGAGGTACAGCACCCTTTCCCACCATGCCACCCATTAGAAACTGACGGAGCACAAAACTCTGTAACCCGCAAAAGGGAGATGCCAGCACATACTTTTCCCTGTCTGTGTCTGGACTGTGAAATTATATAGGTTTCTACTTTATCGCAAGAGCAATTGCAGTATTACATTATGCCTTTCAGGGTTGTTGCTTGACTAAAAGTGTTTTTCAGATAAAGTTTACTTAACGTACATTTGCAGCTCATTTGCAGATGGTTGCCATTAGTCAGTAATTCATTCATGACTGATTTTTTCTTCTTTAACAGCCCTGTCATTTCTCCTGTAATTATAGGTTAGTGTACTAGCTAATAGACTTCAGATCAGGCTTGAAATGCTAATGTGAAAACTGCAGATTGTTCCTAGTTCCTTCAATAAATGTGAATGAGATTTAAAATCCTTATATTCCAGTGCGGAGGACTGAAGCACTATGAAATGTACACAGTAAAGTCAGAGTGCTTTGTAGAACATCAATTCACAAGTAGACTTTTTATTTTTACTGTGTAAATACTCTTCAGTCTCTACAGTTAGCATTAGCACTGCTCTTCTTTTGTTTGTTTTATTAATGCTACTTTCTCTTACTTCTAAATGGGTCTGTCATCAACCTTAACAGTGCTGGATTATTAAGTTCTTATTTTTTGCTTAATTTCATTCTTTACTTCTGAACAAAGAAAAGAGTGAGATAACTCTCCACACAAAAGGAAGACACACATAGTCCTGACCTGTCCCTGCAGTGTCACACAAGCAAGTCACTAGTTGGCTCAGAGGCAAAGGTCACCTGAACTCACCCAGCTTCTAGATGGCTGCTATCTTGTCTTAGCCTTGTCACTTGTGCAGAAGAATGTATACAGTATCTACCTCTTTGCTCACCCATGTCACAGTATATCCAACCTCAGTACCTCTGGTATATGTTGTACCGTAGCATTCTGCTCCTGGTGATGAACTTCCAGGAGTGCTCCTCCACCTTTCCCCTTGTCCCACTTTATGCATGCTTACAGCCTTAAGGAAGACAGTAGAGGATACAGCTATACAGTATACCTTATACTGTATGTATGTGTTATACATACATTATATCAGAATAGTATTACTTACTTAGTACTTCCAGTTCATATTCATTTAAATTTTTTTAAAAATATAAAAATAAAATGAATGGGCACTCCTTTGCTTTATCAGAAATATTCTTTAAATGATTGCCATACTTCAAATCATTAGGCCTTTTAATGCTGTGGTCATCAAAGCTGTTCTCTTCTGTTTGATAGTTAATATGCAGGTGGTGCGATCAATATGCTCAAAACAGCAGAGGCATTACTGTATGAACAGACTAAGCAAACAAAGTCTCATGTTGTCTAAGCTTGTTTTCATAAATAGGGCCATCACCACTTGGACTGTCAGGCCTAATGCAGTACGCACAGCTTGGCATAAGGTAAAGCACCAAAGGCCTCCTTTTCTGCTCAGGCAGTGAATTAAACTGAACCACACTCAAGCACAGATGAATTGTTTGTATGTTTAACAATTACAGATCACAGTGTCAATTAGAATGTTGCCAAGTGTCCTTTCCTGTTTGTAAAGAGGCAAAGGCTTCCTCTTCTTGGGTTTACAGGACTAGGCAGAAGCCTGTTGTACATGAATCACTGAAATGTTAGCTCATTTCTCACTTTCTATAAATTTCTGAGCTATCATCAGAATGCCTTGCATGTCTCAATGCAGTAGCAGGCTTAAATTGTATACTTTTATGAGAAACATGCCGTGTTGCAAATTCAACTGCAGGTTCACCAATTCCTTGTGTTTTATTCTACCTACTGTATGTAAAGCTATCAGGATTAAAGTATTAGATTAATGATAAACTGGAAGTCCAGAGCAAAATGAGGAGTATTTTCGGAGTACATGGTATAAATTCTGAGGATTTAACGTACTGCATTATAAAGCCTAGAATTACAATTATTGTAGATAATACAATACAAGCAAAACTTGCCAAAATACCTAAGGTAAAATGATAGAATATAAGAAAGAGTTAGAATATAAAAAAGAGTCACGCCCTTATTTCCAGGCATTGTGACAAACTGGGCTGAGCTGCAGTCTTTCAACATTCCTGTCTCCTTGTCTCTCCTCCTGTCCTTACCTGACAAAGACAGGAGAGTTCAAAGATTCTGCAGCAGTCCAGTCGGATCCTGTGTCTGTGGCAGAGGAGAGGCAGGCTGGGGCAGCAGGAGAAGAGGATGTGTGCACCAAAAAGGGCCAGGATTGTGCAAGAACAGAGAACAGGAGACAGGCTGAGGGAGAGGGAGACAGAAAGAGATGAGGACAGCCAGAAACCAAAATAAATAGAATGTGACACACCTCACTGATTTTTATTGTTTTTCAAAGAATTTTTGCTCTAAGAACTGAAGATCTTTTTAACATTTTTTTAGTGTGGTCGCAAGGAAGCAACATTGTAAAATAAAACCTAAATTCACTTTCTGAGAATGAAATACTCAGTCCTTTTTTTCTGCACACATTCTCAGGTTTTTTTAACTTGATGTACGGGCTACTCCCCTTCCTTTAACCTTGTTTTTTTTGGCTCCAGAGCTCAGTGGTGGCTTCATTCCTGATCTCATAGATTTGGTCCCTTGTGATTGAATTTGGAGGGACACAGTTTGAAAGCACTGTCACCCTTCGTCATGCGACAGGACTGTCACTGATGGAATCGGACTAGATTTCCATCATGAATGATATCTGCAGAGCAGGCTGTGGCCAGCCTCCTTTGAGTGATATACGCAATGTGAAGGATCAATGAACCACAGCTGGGGAGCGTGTTTGGTATCAGCAAGACAAGGATGTCCGAGGTATGTTTGATTTACCTGCATAAGGACAGGCTTACGTCAGCTTTCAGTTCTTGGAGGGTTTTTTGGTCCTCAGCTGTTTTTGACAGCTACAGGCCGCAGTCCCAGGTAATGACTGTTGACAGGAGAGGAAGTTACCCACAATTATGGCTGTAGCTGATGCTGTGTCATTACTGTGCCTTTCTGTGTCCCAGTCTCCAGGGTGGTGAGGTTTAAATCAGTGCTGCGTTTTAGATGTCAAAGGCAGCAGGAAGGCAGGATTCTGGGGAAATACTCGGCTTTTGTCTCTAATGGATCCAGCTCGCAGGATCCTTCAGGTTTTCCGCTCTGTGCCTCTGTGCTGCAGGTTCCCCTCTGCCTCTCTAGAACACACTCAACAATTTCAACTACAGCATCTCTGCCCATTTCCTGCTGAGTTAGCCGTGCAGAAAAAAACTCATTTTATAAAAGAACAGTCTGTGTAGATTGGCTACACAATTCTATAAATAAGAAATGGGCATTTTATGTCAAATGCGGCCACACACGTAAAAGAAAATCGTATTTTTTACCGTAACCAATTGTAATGTAGTTATGCATGTCTTCAAGTTTGACGGTATCCATAACTTTGTACCTCAAAAAAATTAAAAGCCATTTAGAACAATTTTGCATAGTCCAAGCATCATAATGTGAGTTTTATTATACTCTAATTATTTTAAACATCATTTTTAAAAGTAGGATTTGGAGGAGAGAATGGAGTCAGGTCTGAAATTAGTTACAGTGTACTCTGAAGAAAAGTGCAGATAATTTAAATAATAATTCTCTGGTGCCTCCTAAGTTGTAGGCATATATTATTGCAGTGTGTGCGTGGAGGGGGGTGTTCTTAAAAGACAAAATAAAAGGGCAATCTTAAAAGGCCACATAGGTGCTAAGCATAGGAAAATGTAACAATGATGTAAAATTTATGGAAAGAAATGGAAGCACCTAATGATTCTTTGATTCTCACTTCTAAATATAAAATCAGTGCATTCTCTTAATTTCAAGGTTATTTTTGGTCCATTGAATGCTAATATTCTAAATTCTTATTTTAAAAATATTTTTGTTATATTGCAGAATGCTTGAAACTCAGAGTTTTCCCATTCATTTTCATTCTCCTATTCAGTTTGTCCAGACTTCACTTGTTAATATTGTAACGCAACGGGGGCTCAGGCGGGCGCCCTTGCCGCATTAGGTCGACCCCCTCACCGCCGGGGGCTCGAACTCGGGACTCCCGCGTCTCTCTGCAGCGATCCAGCCCGTTGAGCTAAAGAGAGATCTCTCTACAGCCCAGTAGTTGTAGTCCTGCTATCACAGGGAAGGGCGGTGACATCACCTGCTCTGGTACGCCGGCTCTTACACACAGTGCTTGTCGGCCGTAAGCGTTACACTCTCCCCCACTTAAATCGCCGTCCCCAGTGAAGGGCTATCCCATCCCGCTCTGACACCAATGTAACGCAACGGGGGCTCAGGTCCCTTGCCGCATTAGGTCAGCTCCCCACCGTCGGGGGCTCAAACCCGGGACTCCCGCGTCACTCATCAGGGACCCAGCCTGGTGAGCCAAAGAGAGATCCCACTTCTCGACCTAATGCAGCAAGGGCGCCCGCCTGAGCTCCCGTTGCGTTACATTGGTGTCAGAGTGGGATGGGATAGCCCTTCGCCAGGGACGGCGATTTAAGCGGGGGAGAGTGTAACGCTTACGGCCGACAGGCACTGTGTAAGAGCCGGCGTACCAGAGCAGGTGATGTCACCGCCCTTCCCTGTGATAGCAGGACTACAACTACTGGGCTGTAGAGAGATCTCTCTTTGGCTCACCGGGCTGGGTCGCTGCAGAGAGACACAGGAGTCCTGGGTTCGAGCCCCTGGCGGTGGGGGGCTGACCTAATGTGGCAAGGGCGCCCACCTGAGCCCCCGTTGCGTTACACTGGTGTCAGCAGCGGGATGGGATAGCCCTTCGCCAGGGACGGCGATTTAAGCGGGGGAGAGTGTAACGCTTACGGCCGACAGGCACTGTGTAAGAGCCGGCGTACCAGAGCAGGTGATGTCACCGCCCTTCCCTGTGATAGCAGGACTACAACTACTGGGCTGTAGAGAGATCTCTCTTTGGCTCACCGGGCTGGGTCACTGCAGAGAGACACAGGAGTCCTGGGTTCGAGCCCCTGGCGGTGGGGGGCTGACCTAATGTGGCAAGGGCGCCCACCTGAGCCCCCGTTGCGTTACACTGGTGTCAGAAGCGGGATGGGATAGCCCTTCACCGGGGATGGCGATATAAGCAGGGGAGATCTCTCTTTGGCTCACCGGGCTAGGTCGCTGCAGAGAGACGCAGGAGTCCCGGGTTCGAGCCCCCAATGGTGGGGGGCTGAACTAATGCGGCAAGGGTGCCTGCCTGAGCCCCCGTTGCGTTACAATATGTTTAAATGCCGTTACTACCTTCTGCTACCACTCTGTAACTACTCAAGGAAATAACTGCTGACACATGTTCAAAATGGCAAATTAACCTTGAACTGTGAACTCTGAACCTACACTGTCACCCCGTTGGGGCTACACTTTGGTGAAACTGGGCTTCTTCCTGTATGTAATGCGTTTAACAATCTTATGAGATGAAAAGTGTTCTATAAATAAAACAAGTTATTATTATGGTTCTACCAATTTAAAATGCAAAGTCTTAAAATACTGAAAAGGTACTGGGGCTTTGCATTATGATTTCTTGGCTTTTGAAACTAAGAACATCCTCTGTGGTCAGAACACTCTCAGATTTTAAAGACTTTTTTTGAAGACCAGTGGATAAAATTGCTTTAAGATCTCTTACTGGGTCACAGTCTACTGACCTAAAGAAATTCCTACTTCCTACAAATTCCTACAAATCATTATGCTGAACCATCACCTCATAGGGTTAAGAAAACAAAATAGATTTCAAAATGCTACTGGCCTTATCTGTGAGGATTTAAGGTAATGATTTCCAAGGTATGCGATAAATAGCTTGTATCCTACAAGCTAAATACAATTACTCCTATCAAAAACAGAATCTTTCGCCCTCATACATCTCTCCAGGGAAAAAGATAAGCTTTCAATATGAGCTGTAGGCCTAATCCATGATTAAATGAAACCACCCAGGATACTGAGATAAATGCTCTTTCCCATTGTCTCTGAAGATATTGAGAAAAATCTTCATGGATACAGGCATTTCCTGACAAGAATTCTGGAATGTGGGGAGGAGGTCTGAGACTAATGGGCAGCTTTGAGAGAGCTCATCCATAAGGAGGTAAATGCATTCTTGGAAAATCAAGTGTGTGGTCAGTGGCTGACCGGTTAGAAAGAAATCAATTTAAGTATAATCTAAAAATGGATCTGTGTACTCTTCAGACCTGCTCCTCTGATGAGACACCTGAATAAGTAAGGAGGCCTGAATCATCCAGGACTTATGCATTTACTTTAGTGTCTCTTGAGGAAGAACCCTGGAGGATATTTCCATTATTTCCATTAACCCTTTTCTCTGAGATGCTCCTGGGGGGAACAGAACAATCCATTATTTCCAACAAGCTGTCATAACAAAACAATTCAGACAGAAAGAACGCAAAACATGGAAAAAAAGAACACCAAGTTTATATTTTACTCTGTAGTCTTACCAGTCAATTCTGTGAGAGGAAAAGTAAAACCTGAATAGATGCTATCTACCAAAATCCATCTGATTCGTTTAGGAATGCCCAGTTTCTGCACATAGTGTTTTTGTTTTCCTTTGCTGTAATTCTTCCAGATTCATGATTGCATGTGAAAAACAGAAAAGGAGCCGGTAAATGCACTCACCCACACCCCCAAGGGTTCAGCTGAGATCCACGTCAGAATTCTGAGCCCAGGGAATAGCACTCACCAACAGCGACCGTGTGTCTGAGATACTGTGTGCTGTAACTGGCCCAGGGCTGGGATTGGTCGGCCAGGGCTCTCTCAGCCAACAGCGAGCCTATCCAGGTGCCGGGAAGTGATGTCACTGAGGGATGCACCCCTCCTCGAATCAGTGCTAATCCCCCTGTGTGACACTGCAGAGCTGGTAGCATGTCGGAAGCTGAAGGGCTCCCTGGATGTCTGCCCTTCCTCAATCAAACACCCAAACGTCAGTGACTCTAAACTGTTACAAAAAAGATGTACTGTACCTACACAGGTCTTGTCAGGATAAACAGCTCATAGTCTGCATAAATGTGTGATGATTTTCTGTCTGTAAATCTGGTTAAAGAATGCCCTGGTTGGCATGGATAAAAAGTAGTATTATTGGCATACAGATCGACAGAATATAACAAACTGTGTTTCGACAGGGAATGAATATTTAAAAAACTGGCAATATTTTCATACAGCCACCTTATGACAAAGGTTTGCAAAATATTTCACAAACCCATCTGATGAAGATGAACAAGCAATCACTCACACGTACGACAACAAAATGTATAAGTAAAGGAAATTACAACTTTATGTGGTACACAAAGCCATTTGATACCTAAACAAATGCTGATCCTAATCAAATGCGACATAACTATTACTTGCCAGGAATTTACAAAAACATCTCATCCCAGCTTCATGGCAGTTTGATTTTTAAGTATGCGGAAAAAAAACAAACAGGACTTTTTAAAAAAATTTACTTTCTAACATGGTATAGACTTCACATTTTATTGGCGTGCCTTTACCGATGGTTTTATGGTGTGCAACATCATTCGTTGGATTTTTTTACCTTAAAATTATGCATTAAGTGTTTTGCATTGACTTTCTCACAGACTGGGCAAAATTGCTTTATCCCTTTCAGCTGAGTAAAACAACAACTGAAAAAACAGGCACCACCTGAAGAAAAATGTAGTAAACTATAAATATATAATTACCTTTTTTGAAATGCTTCAGTTCGTCAGAGTACTATGAAATGGAATGTAATTACTAGCCTGTGATGCAAATGCTGTTCAAGAGAAATGGGTGATGAATTTAAGGGTTTGTCTTGTGCACAGCAAAACTTTGAGCACGATCTGACAGCTCTGTTGTTGTTGCACCAACAATATCCGTGTTCACAGCATGAAACTAGTCCAGCATCTGTGAAGACCCTTGCTGTTTTTAATTGGTGAATTGTATAACTGATCGCTGTAGCAGGAAGTTTTTGGTTTGATATATTAATGCTACAAAAATGCTGTAATTTAGAACAATTCTTGCAGGACTATGACAGAAGAAGGACAAGAAATAAAAATGCAATCACACTTTCTTGTCTTTTATCTGACAATGTGCTGGTGAGATTGATCTGCCACGCTGATTGCAAAGATGACCTGCTCTCAGTGGTTCTTCTCATCACCCGACTATATTTGTTCAGGCTTCGACCATGAGTAATGATCATGCTTGCTTTCCGCTGGTATCCAAGCATGGCATTAAGGCGCAGTGTGCTGTTGGAAGTGATGCCCTACTGGGAACACATTAAACTGCACTGCTGTTCATGCTACACTTTACACATTCTTTGTGAGAAGACTAGTGTGCTAATGTCTGGTGGTCTGATTAACCTTAAAAAAAAGCTCGGTTTTGCCCAATAAACATCATCTCCCTTTACTCTCTTCATTTGTGTTCAAACATACCCCCACACAAGGTTGGTAAAATATTTTCAGAGTTTTCAGTTTAACCTCACCTTTCTTAAAAATGTTTTCTTTCTATTGTATATTTATATATATATATTGTAATATTGACCATATTGCCTGATACTTACTGTCCATACTGTTGGACTGTACCGCAAATAGTCTTTTTGGCAGTGTGTAGCTAACGACAGCAATAAGCAGAATTTTATTTAGAGATTATACACCTGTAGGTCACTTTGTCATCCTGTGCTGAGAACCACATAACATTTCTTCGGAAGATTTTAATTGTTTACTTTTTTGCCCTAAAGTAACAGTTTAGAACAGTGCTTTTAAAGGGAAGTGATGAAGTCACAGTGTCCCACTTCACTCTCACAGCACTGCTATTGGGCAGTTTGGATGTAATGAAGAACCACACAAAGAGTCATTACTGATACTTAATTGAACCAAACTTTCTGTGTCTGATGAAATATTATGTAAAGGTAAGATTTTTAGGGCAAAGTGCAAAATTAGTGTAAAATAAACTGCAAGCAACAAACTGACTGCAAAGTCTTTTCTAGATGTGTGTGTGCTTGTCTAAAGCACTAGTATTGATATACATTACTAATCCACAGTGATCCTCATATACAATTCAACAGAGGGACATAGCGTTCGCACAGAACACTCTCATTCATGTTAATCATTTCTGAATGCAAACTATTATGGAAATGCTGTTTGTTGTGTTTTGATTGTGCCAGAAGGAAAACAGCACTCTTTTCCATAGATTGCTGAGGACACTCACGATCATTTTCCTGTGGTCAACATAGTATTTCCTTGTGACACGATCAACTGCTTTGTTTTATCCAAAGCCGTCTGTCTGCTTTATTATGAAGCTTTTTTTCGGGTGTGCTAAGAAAAATAATTTAAGACTGACCGCCAACACTCTGGAGAAGAATTCCTGCTGTGCTTTTTCTTTGCCTTTCCTGGAGTTGGTTTTGTGTCTCGTTTGGGGAGGAATCTTCTTGTATCTATTCTGAAACATTAAGGACAGAATAAGAGGCTGTGTTCAATATTCATATGTAATGTTAAATACTAAAATACATGGCTACCATTAAGCTGTGCATGTAAAAGGTTGGAAAAGGAAATAAGCTGAAGCAGATAGCTCATATTTACACCTCCTGGCAATATTTAGTTTTAGAGATGAAGTTACTTCCTCTATAGGGGCTCAGTGAATATGTTCACAGTCTCTTGACTGGATCAAAGGCATAAAACATGCTAAATTTTTATTAACCCTTAGTCCTTTGTGATCACATTTTTCTCCAACCTATTTCGGCTTCCAGCAACCTTTGATGTTTCACAAAGCAGTCAAAATCAGTATTTGTGCCTGTTTTATAAATAATTAGTTTAGTCAATTCTAATTTATTTTCAATTTGTGTTATTTGCTGAAAACAATTTAGTGAAGTTTCATATGCTGAAATACAGCATATCATACTTACCACAGATTATTTCAACCACTTACTGTAAATTGCTATTTCTTTTAGATAATTTCGCACAAACCTTATTTCACCTTCAGTAGTATAAGGCTATTTCAAATCTCTGCTAAACTGTTTCTGCTTTCCTACAATTCTGTGTTGTTCAGTGTTTAGAAACTGTTTTTTTTTAGCTAATTCTCCAATTTATCATACAGTAAATGGATGTATAAATTCAGAGTGTGGGTTGTTTGATTCAAACATTTGTGAAGCCTGCATTCTGTAATAGGATAAGAATTTAGAAATCTATACCCCATATTTTTTGTATGTAGGCAGTTGTTGACATTCAATATAATAAATAAATATTGCATTTTCGTTGTTATAATTATTGTTATTATTATTAACAGGGTGAATCTGTACAGTACATCAGTGTGCTTCCTCTGACAGGTCTGTGGCTGAGGGCCAGTACCACACACAGAATGAGGCCCTTGCTCTAGTCACATGCTGGGCTGTACTGTACTGTATGCGCCACCTGAGTGCCTTACCTTCCTGTCATGGCCTTGTGCTGCACTGGTTCACACCCTGTGCTGGTATGTGATTCCTACTGTGCTCGGATGCTGCCTCCCTGGTGGTACAACTTTATACTGTTGGGTGAACAGCAGGGCCTGGAAGCCTACCAAAAAAACACACAGCTTCCAGCCAGTCGTCTTGACTATCTCTGACACACCCAGGGCCTATCTGAACTAAACCCGCTCTCTTTTTTCTTCAGTTCTGGCCAATGCTATCATTTTAAACACGATTAATATTTTATTGATTTATACATCTAGAACATATATTGTTTCTATACGTGTAACTATGAAATCATATCTTTTTTATGTGTAAAATCTATATGCACTATTGCTGTTCGATTTGCTGTTTCCTGTCCAACCTCTGTGATAAAAGGCATATGCTATTCAGCAAAGACACCATTACGTTTTATGATCAGCATAGCACTTTTTAAAATTTTAAAATGTCAGTCTTTTGAATATACTGTAACGGCTTGTCTTGAAATCTTCATGCAACATTAAAATATTCAGATCACATATGCGCAGCATTTTGTCAAAAGAAAAGTAGATTGCATAATGATTTAGTGAGGTTGTTGAAAAATTCTTAATGCCGAAACGAATATGTCCTCAATTTATAATCTTTCATTTAAAAATGTTTATTTTCGTTGCTTGCAACCTCAAAGAGAACCTCACCAATACTTCAGCTGATGAGCTTTTTGAATGTTACTCCATTGAACTGAATAATAGGGGCCATAAATTTTAATTTTCATTAAACTTAATCTTTCTGAAGTCAGTACTGTAAGGGAGATGTAGAATGTCTTCAAATTCAGGAAACAAAATGAAAATATAAATGCCAGTGTAATAAATAACTTCGCTTAAAAAATGGCTAAACTTTTTCATAAAAATGTTTAAAAAACTGTTCCAAAGGAAAATGTGCTTAAATAACCATTGCCCTTGCCGACTGTTTCAAGCTGTTTTTTAAACTTTAAAGGCAGCAGTGATTATGAGCGTCTTCAAATGGTAAATAAGAAAATCCCATTCAAATATACCCGGCCCGTAGAGGAATGGCTTCAAGAGAAAGGTAACCTTTATTAAACTTTTAAAATTGGACAGATTATTTTGTTTGTTTTTTTACCTCATAAATAAACACTAATAAAGCCTGCAATAAATGTCAGTTAACCAAAATCATTTTTCGTACTCATAAATGAATGTTTTAATTTATGTTCCAGTTTTATTGTAGTTTTATGTTATGTTTCGTTGTCTAAATCACATTATAATGCATTTCCATCCAACTCAGTTAAAGGGACTGGGACTGCGTAGATGTATACAGTGCTATAAATAATGCATGAGCAGGTGTATAACTATTTATAGCATGCTTAAAATATTTAATTTAAAACTTGTTAATTAACTTTTAACAAACCAGACAAAATCAGCCTGTCATAATTCATTCCCTCTAAGGTACATGTACAATTCTGTGTACAAGTAGATCTGTCAATAATTTACAGGTCAACAGAGATTCTGATGCAGAAGTAATTATTCTACTTAAAATGTGTCTTTTTTTCTGAGCATAATACTTAGAGGGAATGCTGCATGAATTACCATTATGGGTTAATATCATTATAAAATGCATTTAAAGGTCATTACTTAAACTTCCTAAGTAGATTATAAAGTCCCTTTAACAATCTCTAAAACACAAAGCTATTTTCAAATCCCATTATAAATGCTTACATGCATGAATCAACTTGCTATGTGGTGTATGTCTGTGAATTTTTATTTGATGCCAAATGTAATTGAGTTGTGAAATGTGTCACATGACAGTTTTATTAAGCATGCCGCTTAGTAAGGTATTGGAGTATCTACAGTGTTTTGAATTTCAGTATATTCATCTGCACGGATTTTGCTAAAAGGCAATCAGACTAATTTGCCATCCATTGCATCTGTTAAATGTGTACATGACCTCGCTGTGCTACCCACCCCTGAAAGCACGCTTTTGTAGAGCCCAACTAAAGTACATCACAGACAGACATGCAGGAATGTTCCACCCAAGTCTAGTAAACCGACAGCAAATAACCCTGGTTTTTACTGTGCAGTACAGTAGATGAGATGCAAAATGTGAAAAACAAGTGTGATTAGCCTTTTAGCAAACAGGTACTAGGAAATGGGCTTAGCAAATAGGTTAGATTTGACCTCTTTCATAGAATCTTTGCATTGATCAACCCTCCCTTTCAGATCACAAGGTAACATTTTTTTACGTCTTTTTAATGTTGCCTACCAATTTCTTTCACTGACATACTATTTCTTTAGTATGTCAGTGCTAAAAGATTTATGGGCTTGTGTTTAATCCATGATCTCACTAAAGTGCCCTCAAAGGTGTAATTTGGAGCAGAACATAAAAATGTGACCTTTAACTGACCATTCTGTCTTTTTCTTGAGAACCCATAATTATGATTTCTCAAAATGATGACCTTTAGGCCAAGATAACGTAAGATGTCTGCCTTCGACCAGATGTTGTGATCTGACTCTGTGGCAGGGCTGCTGCCCCTCAAACAGAATTATCGACTCTCACAGATATCAGCCTGCTGTTTGGGTCAAGGTTTTTAAGCAAAATTAAGCCTTTAAGAATCTCATTTCTACTTGTTTTAGTCTCTGGCCTTTGATTACAGCGTTTTCAGCTCCTCATTTTTGATGATTATAGATTTTCAAGGAGAGGGAAAAAAAAGCTGTAGCACGATTAAAAAAGTGCTCCGTTAGAAACATCCTTCACTTACAGAAGCCTATACAACTGTTTTCACAACAGTAAAAGAGAGATGAGCTATGTAATTTACTGTTGTGAAAACATTCACTCTATCTGCAGAATCATGGAACACATGTAAATATCAGCTTAGCTTTAATTGCTTAAAGAGACCATTATTGTTGATTAAACTATCTGTACCCAGATGAAAATTAGAAAGTTGTGATGTTGTCGCTGTTTAATATTTTGTATCCCTTTTTTATTTCTTGTCCTTCCCAGGCCGGCAGCTGACGATCTTCAACACCCAGGCAACTATAACCATTGGAGGCAATGACCGAAAGAGACCCTACCAGGGACAGCTCTCTGGCCTGTACTACAATGGTCTCAAGGTGCTGAACATGGCCGCTGAAAACAACCCCAATATTAAAATCAATGGGAGTGTCAGACTAGTGGGCGATGTTCCTTCTGTCCACGGATCAGCCACAACGACCTCCGTACCTCCAGAAATGTCAACCACCTTCATCGAGACGACCACCACCATGTCCACCACGACCACCAGAAAGCACCGGTCTCCCCCCACCATCCAGGTATGGTCCCCGCACTTCCTGCTTCCTGCTTCCTGCTTCCTGCTTCCTGCAGATACAAGTCCGTGAAACCCAGCAGACCAGGGTGAGCAGGGAGCATTAGAACAGAGGTGGTCTGGTGACAGAGGGGCTGCAGGGAATGATAACAGGTAGTCTGGCGTAAAAGGTTTAAGGTGTTATAGCTCAGTAAAATGTCATGTAGCAGAGGGCAGTGATTCCACTGAAAAAAGCACTGTGAGCCAGCAGAGACATGGAAGATGATCCAGCAGACTTACACGTACCAAAGTAAATCCGAGACTCAGACTTGACAAAACCATGGGTACGCCTAAAAAAATCTCAAATCCTACTGTATATTGGCACACTGGCTGTCTGTTTCTCTAGAGTCCTCAGTTACAGTACACAGCATAGCAGGAATGTGCACATCTGTAATGTGGGTTACAGTCCATTGCTGTCAGGTTAACAAACGGGAAAGTTAATGGAAACCACCCCCATACCCCTGAAGTAAAGTGTGTTTTTCAGTCTCATGTCTGGCTTAATTTAAATCGTGCTTAACGACTCTGATTCAGGTGGGAAATACTGGTGGACGCAGAACCTATTTTGAGTGAGAACAAAAACAGAAATCATAACAGAAATCTGCACAATTCAAGTAGAGTTTGCCATTAGAGATAAAACGCCTTAGGATAAGATTCATATATTACTAACAAATAAGGGAGAATTCTAGCTTGCATATGCAAAGCAGCTCATGAATGTTTAAAATGAGCTGCTCTGGGTAACAGGTGCTTGCATCTAATTTTAGTTAAGGTCAACTAAAATTGTGAAGACAGACTTCAGTTTAAAGAGCAGAGCTCCAGTTTATAAATGTATGGGCTGCACTAACTATGTCACTTAAGCCTTTTGGTTTGGCACATAGATTTTTAAATTTAATTTAAATGCGTTGCTTTCTTCAAAGTATAGCTATAGATAGACATAATCGGTAGATGAAATGTAAGATACTATTTCACAACCACAAGTACAATCAGACATTTCCAGTTTTTCTTCAAGTAAACTATATACACAGCATTTTTTTTTTATTTTGCTTTTCACTTTCTTGTTATTGCAACACAACCAGGCCTCTTTAGAGTTAGGTGAAATAAAGCCATCGCACGTCTGTGAAGAAATATTTTTCCACTGCTTATAAAAAATAAAACAGGGAAAAAAGTATACCCAGTCTTTTTTCTATTTCAGATTTAAAAAATAGTGCAGTATTCTTTTCTAATCTAATGTGATTTTGTGTGGTAAAACACAGCCAATATTTCATTTTTATTCTCCTTGATCATGTTGGATTGCCCACATATCATTGATCCTTGTTTTCCAGTGTTATTTCTTGGGAAATCACATGGTAGCTTTAATACTACAGAATTAATCTTCAATTGCTTGCTTTTTTTTGCTGGTTTTAAAAGGCTTTGCCTCCTTGGGTGTGTCAATAGCTATAGTTACAGTGAAGTGGTCCCTAGGACTGTATAACATTATTTACATGACGCTTTGTTACTAAGGGTATATTCCGCCCAAGACAAACGTTTTGTAACAGATTACGGAGTTAGTGTGGGGGCATATTCTAAAAGAAAAACTTAAACATAATTCTTGAAACAGCCTTGGAAAATCAAGATGTATGCAAAACTCACAAAATACTACACAACAAACTACTTCACGTGCTTCAGCACAGGGGTAACTAATAGATTTTGTAGATTTTGCTTCTTCTTAAAGGAGCTTAACTTAATGATTGAACCGTTTTGCCTTTTGAAAGTGTTTATTGAGCAAAGTGTGAAATTTGTTTCCAATAGTGTAGTAAGCATAAGAAAACATGTATAAAGCCAATACACTATTGTACTCTGAATGATCCTAATCTTCAAGTATTCAGTCCATTGAATTTAATTATGCTTTCTCAGTGGCATTAATTTCAAAGATTGGCTAGTATATCCTTTGTCAGCCTTTTGAAATGTTTTTATTGCCAGTACAATTTGAATATACAGTACATGTACAGTAAGTGCACACACGGTGAGTACAATTAAATTAAAAACTATGAAAACGTTACTTAGATACAGCATTTGCAGAACTAGACCCCTAGTGCTCACATTAATTCAGAATTTGTCAGTTTTGCTGCTGAAGACCCAAAGGAAATAAAATCACTTTGTAAGGGTCTGTAAGTCTCATGCTGTACTGTATGTGCAGCAGCAAAACAGACTGCTTTTCAAACGTACCATCACTGTAAGCCAATAAATGTCACTGGTTTAGCAAAATATAATTACACCGGACATTTCATAGGGACTCAGGAACAAACACACTCAGTGGTCATTTTATTAAAGCAATAACTCCACAGAACATCCACCGAAGAAGAGGGGAAAAAATTTGCTTTGCCATTCCAGGGCCACAGAGATAAATACAGTCGCTGGAACAGGCAATACAAGGAGTAGAAAAGGAAAGATAATTGGAATTTCTCAAGCTGAAAAAATGTGTCTGTGTAAACTATTCGTGTTCTTGAATGGTTCTGGCATTCAATGCCCGTGTTTGTGTAGCACTACAATAAAGCTATATAGTATCATAAAATAAAAAATTGCCATCACTTATCCTTTCATTTCTAAATCTAAGATCACCAAACATATCCTCGTTTTCTATAGATCTAGTAGCATGCTAAGCATGGCCTTATGGTAAAAACCCATATAAATACTAAAAGCCTTTAAATGTTTTTTTTTTTCCAAACCAGCAATGGGTGATCACAGCGTCAGTGTAATTGTAGCTGTTTTAACAGTTACCGCTATTGTTTTCGAATGAAGTCGTAGCATCTGTAAGCAATGCAGTACTGTGTAGAGAAATACATTGCTATAATGAACCTATAAATACATTGCTATAATGAACCTATAAATACATTGCTATAATGCCCACCTGAAGAAGGCTCCACGGCCTGAAAACCTCTCTTTTCAGTATGGAATAAACCTATTACTTGTTCCATAATGCAAATACTGTGTGTTAGTGTTTTAAGGATTGCAATATTTAGATATCAACAAATGTAAAGCAAGTATGTTATATGTATAATATATACCGTATATAAGAAAAAGTAATACGTTTATTCCATACTGAAAAGAGAAGAGAGAAAACACAACGTTTCAGCCATGGAGCCTTCTTCAGGTGTGAGAAAGACAGGGCAGTAGGCAAAGGTAATGTAGCGGGAGAACAAAAGCTGGGAGAGAGGAGGAGCGAGAGGAGGGAGCAGGGGACAGAAAGAGAGGCCAATCAGGAGGTATGAAGTCAGGATAGGTGAGGAGAGGTTTTGGCTTGGCCAAGGGCCTTGTCAATAACACTGCTAGGGTATCCTCTGTTGATGAAAAAGAGTACATTTTGAGGGCTTGGTTCTGGAAATTGATGTCGTCGCTGCAGAGCCGTCGTAGCCAAAGGAACTGTGAGAAAAGGAGAGTTTTTAGTGTGTTTGGGGTGAAATGAGCTATACAGGAGATAGTTGTGTGAATCACTGGGAATGTAATAGACCGAAGTAGAGAGTCCTGATAGTTAATGGAGAAGTTGATGTCTAGAATCGGAAGAGTAGTGAAAGATATGTTAACTGTATATTTGAGGGATGGGTGGGAGTTGGTGAAGTGATGCAGAAAGTGCTCAAGCTGGTCGTTAGAGCATGTGGTGGCACCGACGCAGTCATCGATGTATCGCTTGTAGAGGTCAGGGACAAAGCCAGTGTAGGAAGTGAAGAAGCATTCTTCTACACAGCCGAGAAAAATATTGGCATAGCTGGTAGCTATAGCTTGGCACCATTCTGGTGCCCATGGCAACTCCAATAACCTGCTGATAAAAAGGTTATTGAATGAGAAAGCATTCAGTGTGAGAACGAATTCTGCAAGGCGTACCAGGGTGTGGGTGGGTGGGTCAAGCGCTGTGCATTTGTCCAGCGTGTGCTTGAGGGCTGTAGGGCCATCACTATGGGGAATGACGGTGTAAAGATATGTAATGTCAATGGTAAAAATGTAGCATTCGGGGCCCTGAAATTGGAAATCATTAAAAAGTTGGAGGGCATGCTTGGTGTCCTTGATGTATGAGGGAAGACCTGCAACCAGCAGTCTCATGACGCTGTCGAGAAAGGCCAAGATGTAAGTAGTCGGACAGTTGCATCCTGATACGATGGGGCATCCAGGGGTGTCCAGTTTGTGGATTTTGGGGAGAAGGTATAATTGAGATACCTGGGGATGTTCAATGATGAGCCAGTTCACCTCCTTGAGGATCTCTTTACTGCTGATACGATAGGATAAGATGGTGGATACCACTTTCTACTGGTAGTTAGTGGTATGGTCCTGTTGGAGAGGGAGGTAGGCAGAAGTGTTAGTTAGTTGTCTAGAGGCTTTAAGGATATGTAGGTCCTTACGTCATACTACAACAGCGCCTCCTTTGTCCGCTGGTTTGATGACGATATCATCTCTGTTGTGGATAGACTGGATTGCCTGAATTTCTCCTTGGGTGAGGTTGGACCTGTGTTTGCTGGGTATAGAGAGTGCCTTGGGAGCTTGATGTTACGAAGCATTTTCAGGACCCTATGCAGACAGCAGAATCCGGAAGGGAGTGAACAGACACGGGGAGGAGACGAGGAACTGGGCTGGTAGACGAACAGGGGGTCGTGACGAAGGTGCGCAGGTGCTCGGGGGGGGGGGGGGGGCGTGGTCCAGGCAAACAGTCCAAGGGGAGTCCAAAGGGAAATACAGAGCAGGCAAAAGTCCAGAGCCGGGTGATCCAATCCAAGACAGACTTGACAAAGTTAAAAACCGGAGCGGGATCCGGCGAAGGGCTGGGGAGATAAACGGGGTTACGGGACCACGCACTCCAAGTCCCGGACTCGGCTGGTTCGGGATGCTGATAGGAGGCCTGTGCCCTCGAGCCGTGGACGTAGGGCAACCCGGTGGTAGGCGGGCCTCCGGGTGTCCGTGTTCCAATGCAGAGCCTGGAACAGAGTGAGCGTCTGGCTTTTAAGGTGGGCTGGAACAGGGAGCAGGTGCACAAAATCAACTAAAATGTGAAAGAGCCGGAGCGCCCTTAAGAGGGAGGGATTACATTTGTGACACTTGATTGGTGCATTGGTTAATGAAATTATCGACTGGTGGAAAACGGCCGAAGGGGGGAGTCCTCCATGTATATATATACTGTATATATATGCAATATATATGCTCTTTTGTTTTACTTAAGGAAATTAATGAATGCAATATGAAACAAAATCTTAGGAAGCTTCCCTTAAGCTAAGTAGTGGATACACTTTGAAGTGCTGTGAGTGCACCCGGATCCTGAATCTGCTCACCTTGACATCACAGAGATTGAGCCAAGGCTTTTTCCAAAAGTATCCAGTGCAAAATATGGGAGGTGCATATTGAACTGCATTTCGTGTATTTAGAATATGTGTGATCACCTGTAAATACACTGAATGAAATAATGTATTTTAAAATTGTTCTTGCATCTTCCTCACTGCACTTAGTTCAGATTATTTAAATCTATACTATAATAATGATGCTGCACAACCTGAGGGTCTCTTGTAAGGACTTCATGTTCTGGTAGTTGTTGAAAAAATTGGAGGAACATGTAAATCACAGCTTGCCTTTCTGCATTAGGTTTCAGCTGGGCTCCGTCATTCTGTGATGCCCACAGTGGGTATAGTATATTTTAATGACTTATGAAAAGCTGTATTATATGTAACATTGTGAAAACAACAGAACTCTTATCTCTGTGTCTACAGCAGAAAATGGATTGTAAATTTAATTAGAAGACAGTTGACTCTGGGCAATATATAATCTGTGTGGGAGTAGGTGGCAGGCAAGTATCTGAATAATTTTTTACATTAAAATGAAAAGATCAACATATGTATGGCACACTGCTTCATTATTCAGACAACCCATTCCATTTTGGTACCAAAGGATGTCTGATTGTTTTTTTCAAGTTTAGTTTCAGTGAAATTCCACAACACAAAGCTCACTGCAGCATGAAGTACACGTATGCCAGCACTAGAAGATTTATAGAAGGATAGAGAGCTGCCTACTACGATAAGAGGTTAGTCAAGGTCCATAGTTCTTCCCACACATGGGTTTCAAAAGCAGTTGTGTCTTCTGCATTGGTCAGCTATTGGTCTCTCCGTCTTCATAAGATAACAAGAAGAGGCCATTCAGCCCATGCAGGATGTTTGGTTGCTTGTAACTAATGGATCTGAGAATCTCAACCTGCCTATTACTGAAAGAACCCAGGGCATTGGCTTCAACAGCAAAGCTGGTCTTCTAGAAGACTTTCTAATTCTGTCAAGGTTTTGTGATGATAACCGGTTAAATTGACTTCAAGCTGTGAACACAGACATTAATAGGCAGCTGTATTAGCTAGAAGGCAGGAGAATTGAGTACAGAATATTTAAGATAAGCATTTCTGTTGGACTTTGTTGAATAGTAGTAGAGGTTTTGTCAAATTCACATTCCTGAAGCTCATTCAATAAACTTTGCTGAGGTGATAGGAATATTGTTTATGCGTTACACCCTGCTGATCTGATTTTTTATAGCTGATTGATCACTTTGGTAATGTTTCAGTAAACGGATTAGATCGGTCAACCCTGCATGTTTTTTTTCTTTATTCCATACAAATGTCGTAATCCCTGGCTTCAGGGGTCTTGTTTAAAACTGTCTGCTGTTAAAACCTGTGTTTGAACTCTACTTTTCTGATGGCTTTTTAAGCACTTTGCTTGTGTCTTATCAACTATCAGATGCAGGAGCACAATGAGCTCGAAACATTCAGGTTTCACAGTATTTACAACCCTTACAAACCCGGAAAGGAAGGTGAATGTGATGCTGTTTGGAGTCCTGCTAGTTTCCTGACCCTGAGACAGAGCTATTTTTGACCTTCCTCTTTATTTGTCCTCCACCAGTATCTAGTTGAGGTCCCAGAAGGTGAAAATTGTTGTATTGCATTACAGCAGTAGAACTCCAGGCCCTGACACATACATCTCTCTTTTATTAATAATATCCTCCAAGGGACTTAGAAATTTCCAATACTGCTAATATCAAAGGGATAATACCTGGTCTGGAGAATCAGTAATGCATTTTATCCAAGTGAAAGAACACTGTTTTACTTACATGAACAAACATTATGCAAATTAAACAAAAGTGCCAAGACAAACACAGCGCACTCCGTGAAGAAATCATATTGAAAGCATAACATGTGGTACTAACACCAAACAGTTTTTAAGAGCTGCGCATATTGGATGGATTGGTTTTCATATTTTAAGCACTACAGTAGTTCATTTTCCTAAATCTCAAATCCATTAAGTTGTTATTTTGCTTGATTTGCTTGATGCTGTGTCCTTCCTTATATTTTTTTAAGAGGGTGAAGGTTTTGATTTAATCAGAGTCTTCAGAACATATGGATGGTTACAAACGAAAGGAGGCTGTTTTACTGATCTAGCCGAGCTCAGAGCTAGTAGTAAGTAGCTCATTGATCCAGAGTTCTCTTCCGGACGTTTCTTGTTAATTCTCAGGTGGTGGAAAGTTTGGGAGTGATGAGAGCAGCTCACTCGAGATAAAATCAGATCAATATCCGATGAATATGCATGTGCCTGTCATGGAAGTGCTGCAGATTATTCAGTAAAAGGTGCCACAATGTCAGTTTGGTATTTGGCCTTAAGCATAAGAACCCGAGAGGTCACACACATTTAGTAACGGAAAACAACTGAACCAGATTTTGTTATTTTGCATCTTGATAACTGCAGGCTTGTTAGGAAAGTATACAGTATTACCAAGTCAGCTGAGAAAAGGACATGAAATTCCAGAATTTCTTGCTTCCAGTTCCTGGACACCCACAGATGCTTTCAGTCACACACTCAATGTGAGAAACGTTAGATAGCACCGTGAGACCCATCTCCCAGTCTGCTCTCGGCTCTTCTTGCACCACTTATTGAAGTTTTACTCATTTAATAGTTTATGCAGCCTTTGATCGTATCCCTCTAGCACAACGACTAATATTGCAGTTAACTCTTTTATTTTCCTCTCTCTTTTCTTGCTCTTTTAACACACTGCAAAGAATTGATAGATCTGAAAGTGTTTATCCATACACATACTTAGAACCTGATATTACTTAGAAAATCACTAACCTGCAACAAAGGAATAGTGTTCAAGTAATATGTAAAAGCTGGGACCCAATATACCCATCTCTCATCTCTTCAGTATGTCTTCATGCTTTAAATTGGGGCACTTTCTCTCTTTTTAGACAACAAAAGACTATTTTTTGTCTATAAATCACTTTTCCTCTTTATTATTTTTGGTTATGTAATTCATACATATATTTGGAAAAAAAGATGTTTTGTTTATTTCCCAGTGGCAGTAGTGAGGGAATTGCTCATTGTGCAGTAATCTAAGTCAGGTTAGTTAGTCAACGTTAGGTCAACAAGCTGCTGCTAGTGTTTGCCTTCTGGCTTAATTCATTCATACATGATCAGTAAACAGGTTTTCAGTATTTGCATTCATGTAACTGTGCATAGCTGTCACAATCATTTTATAGCACTGTGAACATGATGTGCCCTTTTTTAACTTTAAAAACATTTGATTCATTAAAATATTGCAATGCTTTCAATGTAGTGTACATCTGTATTCACTCTGCATCCTTCACTACCGTGTCCACCATTAATATGATAAAAATATCAAAACAAAATATTGAACTGCTTTTTTTATTTTATGATATAAAATAATGTATTTTTGTAGCCTGCTTTGCACCCATTGTTTTACTTAATTATAATATTCATTATAATAATATAACATTGAAATTAAATCATTTAAAAATAATGATAACTCCTTACATTTTGTATACTGTTTTCACAAAAGATCCCACATTACATCATTCTTGTTGGCCCATTTGTTAAATTTAATATAGAAAATATATTTTCTATATCTGCTACCCCAGAAGTACAATAGCTGTGGTTGGAACAATCCAAAATTGTATCATGAACAGAGGAACAAGTTACACCTACAGAAATATCAGATCTGGCCTTTGAGTTACAGTATAGCTAATATGACAGTTAGTTAGATATATACAATGTGGGAATTGGTGCAGGAAAATAATAATTTACTAACAGGCCATTTTGTACTGGGAGAGCACTGCTCATTCATCGTCCTTTGAGTTGGCTTCTGTCTCTCATTAATAGTTTTGCAGAAGTGTCTTTGGATTAGATGTGGAGCTTCAGAAATCCTAGCTGGTCGTACCTGAGCTCAGAGCAGACCTCCGGGAGGTTTGCATGCTTTATTTTGGACAAGAATAGAATTTATTTAAGGAGTCTTTTTTATTGACCTTCCCAGCCACAGCGGCTTGCTCTCACCAGCAGAGAGATAAATATCATCCCGAGGTGCATTTGTCGGTCTAATTATAGAAAACGCTTGACAGAAAAAACAATGCCTTGTGTGCAGCTTGTTAAGGCTGGGTAAGTATGCATAGTGGGATGAACAAAGTCCCGTTGATGTGTGCTGATGAAGCCATCAATCCCTCACCTGGACTCCCAACGCAAAGAGAGTGTTAAACACCCAAACCTGAGGGAGACCAGAGGCACAGATCACTTCCAGGGGCCCTGCCTTACTGCTCTCCACAACCCCGGCTGCAGAAAATCGATGCTTTTCTCCCGGTCGGAGATAAATATGTGAGTTTTAAGGGGGTTTCACTCTGTCCTTCACAATAATTCTGGGAGATGAACACGGTGCCCCAGTCTCCTCTGGTCACAACCCCAGATGAAGATCATTGTGCCGGTGGTCATGGTCAAAGTTTGTCTTTGCAGCATGGGCTTTGTAGACCTGCCTTTCAGTAAATCATGACAAAAGGTCTTAGTAAAATAAACTGTGATTTAGTAACTCTGTTACAGTGCACAAATAATAATGTAATTATGTGATAATAGTTAATTAAGTGTCTCTGTATGTATTGGACAGTAAAACTGTGAATTTTTAGTTGTAAACATATTATTTCCCAGGTGTGATTGTAGTTCTTGTAAGCTGACATGAGTGCCATTAATTTAAGGTACAAAATGCTATTTTTTCAGTGAGTTGAAAGCTTCTATGGCTTCATTCTTCATCACCTGATGGAACAATTGTCTTGGATAAAGGCTTCAGCCACATGGCTTGAAGTTGAGCTACCAATAATAACACTGGTGGCGCTGCACGTTCTGTACTACAGCAAAAGTGCAAAGAACTCGAAGCGAATTTTGAACATCTCCGTTCTGGTGATTTGTTAGGTGTTTGATTACTGTTCTCAGAGCAAGCAGGGGTTAATCCCGTGCTGCAGAGTAAACGGAAAGGAAAACGTTTCGGCTGGTGGATGTCAGCCCCACACCTAAAGGTTGTTTTTTTCATCTTTTTACTTTTCAGCATGAGGCTTACCTCAACTGTGTGACTTTGTAGCATGCAGGCTGACTCAACGCCCCACTATACACTTTTCTAGCCCTACAGCGTTTTACGTCGTTTTTGGAAATGTGAATGCTTGTCATCATGGTGACTCCGTGTGTTTCGGAAGAGAGAGAGACCTTGTTTTCTATCCTTCGTCTTCACTCACGATTAGCGGAGAGTTATGGGCATGTAGCACAGCTGCTGTTTCTCTTGCAGCCTTTTCACAGTGGCACGTCGGAGCTCAGCCCTCGCAGTGCAGCACGTTTCACACTGGCCATTTTGTCCATCCGAGAAGAAACCATACCATGAGGCTGAAACGCGTCAGAGCACAGGAAGCTGGGGGTGGATAGATTCATCACTACACCATATCATAGAGTGACTGTGGCTCCTTTTGTATTTTTTTTTTCGGACAAAGGGTTTTTTTTTTCATAGATTCGTAGGTTTGAAGAAAAGCAAAACGAAAGTGATCTCAAATGATTATTACTTATTATTATGACTATTATTACTTATACTTATTACAGGTCTGTGTCTGTGTAATACAAGTCAAACTGTGCAAGTCAGAAGTGCAATAAAGACACCTACAATTTAACCAGGACTTTAGGCTTATGTGTTTGCACCTTAGTGGAGAAATAGCCTAAACTCACAACCAGATGGGACAAACGGTATTTTCTTGTTTTTGTTTATTGGATTAGTGAACTAATCGCCACAGTGATTAGGATAGAACTTTACTTTTAGCTGTGAAAAAAGGCATAGGTACTGTACATGCTGCCAGTCTATGTGAACTGATAATGGCAAGAATGTTTTTTAAGTAGTATAAATGGTATCCGGAAAAAAAAAGTAAATGCAATTGTTACTATGTTCCAGCATTTTCTTTGCGCCTGTAGAAAATTGAAGCCATCACAAATAATAAGGGAAATTTGAAAATTACAGAACCTTGGCTTTCATCTTCTGAGTATCTCTCTCGTGGGTTCCAGTGTTAAATGTTTTTCTCCGAGTAGGTTCCTTCTCCTCTTTTCATCATCGGTGCTCCGTCAGTTTTCATCTGCATTCAGCAAGGTGTGAAAAATAAAAACAAGAGAACAGCCGTGAGCTCTCGATCCATTCCCAGGCAGAATCGATCCACACACCCCGCGTCTGTGCGCCTGTAATACTGACGTAGTATGAGTGCAGAGCTGTGTCATCGTGTGGCCACAAAACACCAGGGAGTGCATGAGGGGTTGGTCTAGGCTCGTCCATTCCGTGCCAATACAGGACCTTTGAGTCTTACACAAATTCATGAATAGGCCACTAATTACTTAATTGACCCCAGTGCTAAATCACTTTGATTATTAGGGATTAACTTGAATGGAACAGAAGACTTAAGGTTTCCCACCCTGTGAAGCCGGTTCTGGTTCAAACTGCTTGCAGTCACTTCTTTGAAATAGTAAAATTGCCAGGTTAGTATGAGAGAGATGAGGAGCCAGTGAGTTAACAAAAAAGAGTTGGGTCCTAGCTTTTAAGGTGCGACATCCTCACAGCTTGTGATTATCAGGTATAGTCCTGGGACCCACCCTGCAAGTCTCTCACTGGTATATCTTCTTTTCGGTGAAGGACAGTGAGACGGTGACCATGGACCTGTCTGTTTAAAGTACAGACTCACTGGAGTCCATCTCCACTATACAGTTTATCATTAGACTTTGTGATGTCCCTTATCAGAGGGGCCTTTTAACCATAATTCTCTGCATTTACAGAGAAGCCCACAGATACACAGTTGCCTTGTCATAAATCTTTATTAACACTTAATTCTAGGTGTAATAATATACCTTGCTGCTACACTGCAAATAAATTAAAAGCTGTATTTCCCATAAATGCTTGACCCACAGTATGTCGTAGTATATGAATTATATGTCTGACATTTAACAGATCAAATTCTTGATAGTGCATCCTTTTAGTTGCTTTTAGTTTGAATTATTGTACTTGTTTTCCGCATTGCTGTGGGAGAAGCAGAGCTCTGTAGCTGCATTGTCCTCTTGAGCTCGAGAAGGGAATTTTTTAATGTTTAGTTTCCAAGGTATCGGTCTCTTTCTTCCTTGTCTTTATGTCAGAATGAGTCACAGGAAAGACAAAAACCATGTTTCCAGGTCTCACCTCTTGCTTGAGATCTGAAGGCTTTCAGAAATGGAACTGTGAGAATGATGTAATGTGTTAATTTAACATTCTTTTACAACATACTGTAAAAGTGTTATGTGTCAATTTATAGAGCAGTAAAAAACATAAGACTGCTGCTAAATCAGCTCTTAATACTGAAGCTCTCACAAGCGTTTAGACAGCAAGAGATGCAGCCTGATTTTTTAATCAGGTTTTCTTTGATTTTCTTTGTGAGATCATTTTGTTCTCTTTTCAACAAAATGAAAACACTTTTACCTCCACCAAGAAAAAAAAATCTTTACCTAAATTCTTTACTTACTGCAACTTCATCATATTTTATTTAAGCTTGTGATACCCGTTAAGGCAGCTCTGTGGTGCAGTGGTCAGGATTCTGGACTCTTGACTGAAGAATTGCAGGTTCAGTCAAAGTCTCTCCTTGAGCAATGTACAGTATTTCATCCCCATTTTTCCAGCAAAATACTTACCTGTGTAAAATGGTAGAGATGTAAGTAAGCCAGATAAATTATTGTGTGCTGTATGTTAAAGTTCATGTGTGATACATTGACAGTGGATTTCTTGCTCAGATTCAAAATCTTAGACTCTTAGACTTGGTATATGAATCCCTTAATCACAAGTCAAGGTATGACTTTTTAAGATACTGAGAAGTCAAGCATGACTCTACTGCTGAGCAGCTCTACAGGTAAATGTGGTCTTGTGAGTGAGTATCAGATGTCAGATGTCAGATGTGTCTGTATGATCAAGATAAGGATGCTACGGACTTTGTGCAGAGAAGGTGTGTGTGTTGTCCTCAGCTCACCAGTGCTGGTGTGAGGCATTTTGCATTTTTTTTAGTTGATTAATGATTGTTGTTTCCAAAAACCCAGAGTAGTATAAAGCATAATATGAAAAATATTTATGCTTTATATTGTATTATCTAAGCTGTATGCATGCAAAGCAAAAACTGTGATCCAATACCTGTACTTGGTTTTAAAATTACTCTTAGTCTCCAGTCAGCACACCTCAAAATACATAGTAATTTCTCCACAAAAGCATTCTCATGAAAAATGATGAAATCAGAAAACTTTATGACCAATTTTTACATTTTTAATGTTGGCTTGTGACACATCACATTTGATTCTAGCCTTCTGTGCAATTATAGCACAGACTGGATAATTCTAAAACCTCCATTTATTAAATCTTTGCTGATCACTGAAATTTCTCAGGTGCTCAGTCCCTCCATCATCTCAGAAATGCCCCTTAGCAATGCATCTGTAAAGACGGGGGCATCCACTTTAGACTAAGGCAGCCCTTTGAAATAGAAAATCCTGTGATAGTTTACAAGTTACAGTAAACAGTTCATTTATGACTAAAATATGATCTGACGGAAAAAAAAGTGTCAGCAAAATGTGGTACTACAACATTACAATAAAGATTAATATTTTTCCTGAGTTCCATTTAAAATCCAATTACTTTCTAGGGCGGTTTGTAGAAGCCCATGTGGTGTGGAAAAGTGATATGTTTCAGAAGGTGCTGACTACCACAGGAGATAAGGAATATTAAGCATGGGCAGAGCCAGCAGGTCTTTGGAACATAACACCTGATTTATTGAAATGCACCATAGCATCTACCACTTCTAACTGCCAGCGATGAGCGAGCAGGCACTTCCAGACAAACGGCACTCATTGCTTTGCACACTTGTTCTGCCTGTTGTTTTCCTGAAATGTGCTCAGTTTCATCGTAGAGAAACTCAAGTTATACTGTAACTGGCCGGCGTGAGGCAACATTTCTAATAGCTGTGTGTTTTTTAATACTTGAGAGTTTCAACTGAGTTCCGTTGTGTTTTACAGGTTTACAGATTTTACTGTAATTGTCTCATGTCTCCGTTTTTTGCATTCTTCCACTTTACAGTATGTAGGAAATAACTTTAGAAATTGGTGCTGTAAGGGAAGTACAGTATGCGGCTTAAGTACAAAAGTTCAAAGCAAATTGATTTAAAATCCATTAACCACAGTAGCTTTCAAAACCTAAGCTGCTCCAAGTCCTGAAAATTTCTTGCAAACCTTAATAAAAAAAACCCTAAATCAAAATATTCTATTTCAAAGTGTGAAACATTTTTATTTAATAACAAATATGATAATGCATAATGCAGTCTTACAGATTGGAGTGTCAAATGCTTTAGGATGAACAGTTATTGTGAAAAATGACTACATTTTGTTTAGTGGAGCTTGGAAAACAGAAATTTTGCTTATCTCATTTTTCATTGAGCTCTTCTGCTACTGTACATGTATAACCTTTTAAGACTTCATTATAATTTAAGCAGATTTATTTCCAAGTTTAGAACAATAGTTTAACTTCATTTAGGACAAACTGCTTTTTTTGCTTTTTGTCCAAAATAATAACATTTTCATGCAATTTGCAGAAAATACTAATAAATATATTTAAATGTGCAGTAAATGTGCAGTTAGGCTCCATGGCTAAACCTATATTTATTTAAATGTTGGTTGACATGAAGTTGTATAAACACCTGTTATTGTCTAGCGTTTATGTTTTTACTGACTTCTAGCTAATTAAAGATTTTAATCTGCAGGAACAATAGAACCAGTATTAAACACAGACGTCCAGCAACTCCATTTTCTGAATAGGATGGCTGATTCTTTTTTTTTTTTACTTTTCTAATGTTTTCATAATGCTCTGCAGTGAAAAATTCAACAGACTGAATCTCTGATCTGGTCGTGTGAGATTGATGTCTGCATTACCAACTGTCATTTAAAAGCAACCTAGATGGGAAGAGAAATAATTTCCTTTGACGTTAGTTTATTTCACCCTGCTTGAAAACCTAATCTGTCTCTTTGACACCATGTAGCGGTAATGGGGCAAACAGGATCTTGTGGTGTTGTATCTTCAATACAGGGCATTTAGCTCTGCAGCATTTCCTCAAGCTTCAACAACAAGCATGAAATAATTGTAACATAAACCAGCATCACAAGAACATTCTCATCGCACACTATTTTTTTGTACTGGGATAGAGACGTCTTGTTAAGATTAAAGTGACGTAAAGTGCAGAAACACAACAGTCCATTAATAACACCAAGAACAGGATTAGACATGTACAGTAGATCTGTGGGAAAGCAGACCTGCACCTGCTTGTCATGAAAAGGTCTGGAAATAAACAAAACGAAGTCACAAACTGACTGGTTCGTGTTGGGTGGTGCAGTAAACCCTATGCGAAGAGGTAAGGACTGAAGGAAACAGGAGGTGCAGTACGGGGAAAACACACGCAGGCATTTAATGGTGCAAGAAAGTAAACAGTGAGAGTTCGTGAGGCTGTGAACAGGGAAATAAACAGCAGTACCCCGATCTGAGCAGGTCCAGAACAGGTTCAGGGTACAGCCCATGAGTCCATTCCGTGATCCATCCTGGGACGTGACAAGGTTAAAATCCCCGGGAAGGGGAAAACACGAACACACGAACATGGAGATCCAGGGATTTCGGGGCGAGCTCCTCCAGACCCCGGGCTCAGAAGCGGGGAATGTCGGGGATGAGGCCTATGCCCTCAGGGGACGTGGGTCGTGCTAGGCTGGCCTCACGACATCCACATCCTAATGCTGAGCCCTGAGCCCTGGAGGAATAAATAGGGGGAGACAACAAGGCTCACCTGGAACACATATAAACGATCACAGGGAGTAAATTGACAGGAGGAATTGCAGCGCCCTCTAGAGGTGGACTGTAGACCGTGATACAAACGAAGAAGGTCAAAACTGAGGGGAACAGAAATACAGCATGTGTGAGGATCAGGAGATGGAGTGTTACAGGCAACTTCAATATAAAGATACTGCCCCCTCTTAATACTGTCCTCAGTCTCCTAATTAAATAGAGGTGGTCATTAAAAGGTGATTGGTTCTTCAGTTGATGTGTTCCTGTGGGACATGTTCATGCTTGTGCTTAAACTGTTTCCATATATGTAAGGCGATTGAATTGAAATTGAGTACCTAATTCAGTTCATTCAAGAGTATATAGACGCTTTTGGCCATAGCAGTTTTGAGCCTAGTTTTCTGCCACTGTTTTGGAAATCACACTCAAAGCCTGCACTGCACAGTCTAAGCAGAGATATATAGCCATCTCAAGTGACAAAACCTTCCAAAGACGCGACTTTTGTGTTACTGACAAACAGAAAGGCTGGCTTGCTCTAACTGCATGAGATTCATTCTGAACCTTTTCAAATATTCAAGTTCAGTGATACGTGGAGTGATAATGCAATGCAGTGAGATCACAATTAACAGTCCTTTAAAACCTATTTCGTGAGCACAAGCCTTATTATTGCAATGGAATGCTGCCAATTTGCAGGTTTTGTTTTATTAGAACAAGATACTTTATCATGAAGGTCACTTCTGTTAACACAAATAACATGCCCATTTTCTTTGATTTAGAACATTTTCACTATCATACACAGTCACATTGTTTTTCTGACTAAAGCAATCAGATCTATGTGTCTTGTAGACAACACTGCACCTTGGCATTCCGTGCTGTTTTAATGGTTTATGGGCTATTGGCGAGTTATTTCACTTGTAGATAAATTGGAAAGTCGTTGCTAGGACGTTAGGAACAAAAGCCACTCTGAAGGCTTGTAGTTTTTCTCTATGCAACCTTTCATATTAAATGATAATCCTATAATTAAATATAATTTCATATTCTCATATCAAATGTAATATTTTGTGATTGTTTTTAAAGCAAAAGTTAAACAGGGTTTAGAAACACCTGCTCCTGAGAGTAAATCATTCTAGAAGGCCTTGGTCCTAAAGATGTGTATGGGTATATTTGCAAGAATTCTTCAAGTTACTTAGCCTGTAACCTTTCACTTGTCAATGTGTGATCTCAGGTTAGCATGAATTGTTTTATTTAAATTTATATAGTGTGACAGCATAATTGCAGTTAAATGATTAACGGGGAAAAATCGGTTTGAACAACTTCATCATTAAACGTTACTTAAATCCCAAGTCCACCTGGGGATCACTTTGTATGATGAGCACATCGGGGAGAATCCGCCTGGAAACATAAAGCAATACATTTCCAGGAATGAGCTTTTCAAATCGCGGAATTCCATTCATCACAAAGATAATTCGAGCATGATATCAGCTGAAACCTGTAGGCTGCTCTGTGGTATATTTTCTTCTAAGCATCGGGGAATTGCAGCTAGCTGTTAAAGACTGTGTGAAAACAGCACCAGTATCCGACTTCACACAGTACCAGACCCTGCTGTCCTCTGATTTCACAGGCATCAGAAGAAAACGGCTTTCCCAGGGCTGGTAGTATACAGAGATCCTGCGAGGCCTAGTGTCATGATTTATGCTACTTTAAAACCTATCTCACATGGAAACTAGATGATTAATGAGAAAAAGTGACAAAGGTATCATGTTTTGTACCTGAGTGTTTTAAGAAGTACAACACATCATTGACTGCACGCCTAAAACATAACATTGTGGCATCTCTGGATGAGACAGCACAGTTTTCTCTCTGCAACCAGAAGTCATTTGAATGACGCCGAAAGCTTAAAACTAGCTTACTTGCATAATACCAAGAAGAGTTTCTTGACATTCAAGGGATGCACATTTAAAAAAATTGTTTTGATTCTAAAAAAAAAAGATTTCATTTCCCAATAAAAATCTGCCTTGAGCATTAGCAATTTACCAGCATCTTTAAATACATATTAAAATGTAGCAGGGATCATTTGTGAAAATCTAGGTTTCCTTTTAACATGTTAATGTTCACCACCTGCACTCAATCTCACAAATCTCCAGTGAAACATTATTATGTTTTTAGTTTAAAGAGATGTTAAATTAACTCTGCTCTCCTAATTAGGTGGCCTGAGCCCATTGTGAAGGTGCGAGTCTAATAAAGTAAGTCTTGCAGGATGATGGCATTGTTCAAGCCCGATGTACTAGTAATTTAAATGTCACGGCTATATCCTAATCTGTTTCGTCCTCTGCCGCTGTGTGTTGTTTCATTATCTGACACTCTGTAGACAGCGCTCTGTTTTATCTCCTGCTCTCTCTTCCCTTTTCAGTATTAAACACTGTGGGGTAATAAAAGATGCTGCTTAAGATTTGAATCTGTAATTGAAGTAAACTGCATATTGCTTTCTAATTTTAGCATCTACACAATGAGTAAAGCTATCGGTAACTGTTTGTCATGAGGTCCCTCCTGACCTTGTACACAGTGCGGAGAGAATGATTAAAGATTAAGGCCAGAGAGGCCATTTCCTTTTATACAGGAAGATAAATGACCCCGTTTGAAACTGCCTGAAATGGCCTATGGCAATTAGAGTGTTGTGCACTAGAAACTGTGTTATGTGTCCAAATGGGAATAAAACAGTTGAAAATTTATTTTACTTAAACCCCTTTGGTGAGAAAAAAATAGAATTTTGTGTTTAAAGCCATATAACTTGATTGTAAAGAAATGTTGCTGACATCAGGATAACGTAAAGCTAGACCCTACAAAATAGGCTCCTGAGATCAAAAACATTATCCTATAAAAGGCAAAGCATCTTGTTGGGTTAGCAATCAAGAAGAAGTCTGCGTTGCTAATCGAAGTATTGATAAGGGATCCGCACAGCGCAAGTGAAACAGATCACTGTCTTTGCTATCAGTGTCCTGTTTGTTTTCTATGAGGACATCGAACGTGAAGACGTGTTACAATCTTCTGGAGCAGACCTGGCATGATGCCATTGATTGACTGTAATACAAGCTGTTTTCTTGTCATTCTGTCAAAGCCAAGATTGGACAAGATAACATTGATCCAGAGTGACCCAATCGAAGTGTCTTGCTCTAGAGATGATCGTCAATGAATGGAAGCGAAATATATTTTCTAGACCCCGAGTGTAATGATGCCCGTACCTTCATTGAATCATTTATTTCAGATTTTGTATCAGAAAAACAGCAGGAGCCTTTGTCCATTCGTTTTTTTTTTTAAATCTCAAGGTTATTAAAAATTGCCTGGGGGAAGAGAGCATGTTTTCTAGCCTGAATCTTACAGTATATTTGTCCTTCATGTTTTTTTGTTGTCGTTGGTTCAGTTTTTTGTTTAAAATTGCTGATGAATACAGATGCATTTCAAATCACAGATGTCTTTCACAAGCACTAAAACACTTTCAAACAAGACAGATTGTTTCTAAGCAGTTTATTAGTAATGAAAACTGGTGTTTGTTGTTGTTGTTGTTGTTGTCTTAATGAATACAAAACTGCTGTGAGGAGGTATTAATTAGTAAAAATTATACCAGTAGGAACGGTTTTCCTTCTGTTTTCGTTTCTTACTATAGTAGATATTACAGATAAATACTCAGTGAAGTTCAGGGTAAAAAAAAATTGTATCAATGAATCTAAAATAATAAGAATGAATTGCATATGTAGAGTATTCATTTCATCCCAAAAGATCCCAAGGAAGGCGAGATTACGTACATCCCCAGTTTATATAGGAACTTAGCCAGTACAACATGGATTCATGGATAATACTCTTGAAGACAGTACCACAGGATATTAAATGACCACAAGGCCTACAGATGGCAGAGCACCACCTACAGGTCTGCCAACACCACTAACAGCAGGAACCACAGTTTCCTTGGAGATCTCTCATCCAAGTACTGACCAGGCCCTGCTTTGCTGAGCTTTTGAGAGCTGAAAAGATCAGACTACCATGTGACAATGCTGCTGTAATCGATTACCTCTTCCTCTCCAAGGTCGTTTTTATTAGCTTTCTATCCATTTATTAATTTCCCCTTGTCTTGTCTTGTTTATATCTCATTCCTCTGCTCACTCACCCCTGTTGTGTATTGTCTTAAATGGTGGCCATTAATTATTTAAAACAGTGTTGGTTTAATGTAAAGGCAAGCAGTCACATAACCTGACAAACACAGCAGCATACTTACTGACTCAGTTGTTTGCACTGCGGAGGTTTCACTGTCATCTGTGAGAGCCCAGGTCCCAGTCTGAGGCACATGTACAGTATTGAGTGGTCAAAATCCATTTGGAAGGAGCTTTACAATGTTCTTCTACCTTAAGGTGAAGAAATGAAAGGATGAACGGTGCCATACTCTGTACATGTGATGATGTCCTATTATTAAGCATAATGTAAGGTTGTGTTGCAGCAATCTTTGCAGTCTGTGTTTGGCTACATTTTAAATATCCCTTCAAGGGAAAGCTTTGCCTTTCGATGAAGACCGGTCTGTATCAAAATGCATAATAGTATCAGTCCCCTTAGTTAATTAAAAATCACAAAAAAGTAACCAGCTGTCTTTTGTGTGTTAAAGTGGACTAAATTCTACCTTTGTGACACAGGAGTTAATTGCCCATTAAGCTTTTACAGTATGTCTTTTTTTCTGATTATGTTTTTTTTTCACATACAGTATCATTCAGGTGGTGCATTATTGAGCTTCCTCCCTGAAATGCACCTGTCAAAAATTCATACAGTGTTTCTGTTGGTATAGCTGGTCAGAATTGGTAACTGTAGAAATAACAAAGGCAAAACGTAATGAAACGATTTAAAGCCCCTTTTTATGAATAAGAAGCCAGCGAAAAGTGTCCTAATTTTACAGTGTCTAGGAGTTCTGAATCCTTTGTTCAATGTGCTAAAGGAATGTGTGTTAGTCAACAGCCACCCCTGCTGCTTCTACTGGCTTTGCTTTTCCAATGGCTTACTGCTCATCCCATTAATTATTTTAGACTGGCTCACATGCAAGACTTAGGCCATCCCTTTGGGGTAAATGTAGTGACTGTCTTTACCCTTTCTTTCAACATAAAAAGGTTATATTAGATGAATTATTGGATTTTAACATGACATGTAAAATGAATGGCTCTGCATTCTGCCCACTAATGTATTCTGTGGTTATATGACAAAAAAAAATGTTTATACATGCAGATAGATACTGTGAAAATGTATCCTTTTTCTGGTGTGTATTTTAAATTGTACAAATTGTACCCTCAAATTTCTGATTTGGTAGATATATTTTTTTAAGTCAAGAAGATATATTTTAAAGTGGGTTTTCATACCAAAGGAATTTCTTGCATCATTGCTTTTGAGATATGATATCTATATTTGTATATATATATGCAGATTTATTTTTTTGAGATGCATTATTAGGATAATTTAATCAATAATTCCAGTTTCAACAAAGCAAAATTGTTTCCTGACTAATGATATTAAGTCTTCACTTAATGTTCCAGTCTGATTTCCATCTAGAAACATTGACTCTTAAAGAAGAAGGATATTGGAATACACTGGTCCGTTTTGTATTATGAGAAGCAGTGAACCTCACATTTGCACAGAACTCTAGAACCAGGGTAGATGAAGTGGAAATGCCCTCCAGCTGGTTTTATTTCCCTGTAGCACTGAAGTGAACCGAGTTCTTGATAGCGTTCTTCTCTTCCGTGAAACACACAGCAGCATGTTCCTGAGGTTAACGTCACCATAAACACAGCCATTCAGAGTAAGTCTGATTCAAGCCTCGCCCAGAATGTGATGCCCCACCGTTTTTCCTCAAATATATCTGAAAATTCATATATGCTGCCCTCTGTCTATTCCAGACGTCTGCAATATGAAGCAGGCATGTCAGTCTTATAGGACTGAAAGATTCACGGTGTTCTTGTAGGAGTTTGCTTTTTAAGAGATGAGAGGCATCACTTTCGGAGTAGCCCTCATACATACCTACTCTAATTTTTTATGACGTTCAAAAATGTTGTTGTTGTTCACATTTCACATTTTATAAGACTATGATCAATATATACAAATCAAGCAACATTAGTTTTAAAAAGCTGCGGTAGAACAGACCTGGAAGGCGTGAAACCCTCAGAAATACTCCATTATGTCATGTTAAGGCTTAAAGACAGTAAAATTAGAGCGGTATAGAAGTCTTCAATTCAGTTTTAAATATAACGAGTTAGAAAAGTCAGAAAAGTCAAAAAAAATAATTTTGCTCCTTTTTCTGTGGCCCACCCTTAATTACCCATGTATTTGAAGAAAGGGTCAGTCCAATTAATACCTGTGTTTAATAAGTGGTTTGAAGCTTTTAAAATGCTCTTCTCTTTATCGGTACCTTAACATGCTGTATCAAGAAAACACTGCTTAAGCTGACCTCTATTAAATTACTTTTTAGTGAGAGAAGCATGAGGAGAAATGACACATAATTCATTCAGCAGCTAATTATTTTCCATTTAGGGTCACTGGTGAGCTGGAATTGTACTTTTGCTGTCTTTGAATCTCTCACGGAGAAGAAAAATATCTTTTCAACACTGCCAGTGTTTTAAAGGAGTGGATCTCTGGGAGTTCTGTGAAACAACAATTAAGTTCTGGAACTGACAGTAGCACACTACCCCCTCCTTCCAAGAAGAAACATCTACAGTTGCAGCTTGGTTCATATTTTAAGGAAAAAGAAAGTACACCAAAGCCCAAGAAGTCTGAGCATTTTTCCTGGGCACAGAGAGAAGAAAAAAAAGTATGGCCTGTTTACTTCAGTTCAGTAACTGGTCTACCGACACAGCAGTTCAAAATGGTAATGATTTGCATATTATGCTTAGGTATATATATTTTTTTCAGGGACATCTGAAAGACAGTTTGATTCTCAACTTATTTATAATCATTTAATGTTCTATCTCAATACTTTTCTCAGTCCATTCAACAGCTGTTGAACATAATGTGCATGAGGTCTGTATCCTGTTTGTGTTGCTACTGAATGCTAAAATCACAGAACTCAGACCTTGTGAAGTTCCGCTTGCCAATACATACTGTACGCTAATGAATTCTTAAGCCCCCTTTCATATAGAACACTGAATATCTGAAGAGCTTCAGATTGCAGCACTTGAAATTTTGCCATCAGTTTCCTGAAGTGTAGTTCTGTCTTTCAAAATGGTGCTTTACGGTCAGAGAGTGCATGAAAAGGAGACTGTTCAATATTTAAGAGCTTAGAATGTTTTATTCCCATTATTTGATTTTGTCAGCTGTACAATCCTTGCTAACTGTTTTCTAAGATGTATCGACAGCTTATAGACAGCTGGTTATTATTGGATAGTGGTTATTATTGTATTATTTGATATTTGTTATAAAAAACAACAGTACATTTCATTTTAGGTAAATTTGTATTTTCATAGGATTATTAGATACTAAATTAAAGCTTACAAAGGATTTTGTCTTCATTAGTCTATTTTTATCTCCACTGTAGCCAAAACAGTTAATTCCTCTTTAATTGAGATGCTCAGTCTTTTTCCGCATAGCTACTCTGTGTCTCCCTCCTACCCACTGCACACAGTAGGATGCTAATATTTTTTGGCACTGTTGGCTGAGTCTGTCAGTTATTTTATAGCAGAGCCGCAGTGAATATTGTGCATTGATTAACCAGATTTGCATAGGCAGTGTGAGCCTCTAGGCAAACAGTTGAATGCTAACCAACAGCATAACAGAACAATGGACCCAAAACCCTGTCTCCCTGTGTAGCCAGGGGGGACATCTGCCTGCAGAAGCAGAGAGGAAGGAGCTACAGCACAGATGAGGCAGCGATAGTCTAAAGTTTCTTCTGCATCAGCTTGGCTGGGTGCTTCTCAGGCCGCAGTCGAAAATACACAGCCAGTTCTTCTATGTACCCTTTGGGACAGTCCGGGGCTCAGATTTACAGAAGCTGACAGCCTGTGAGGTCTTCTGCTCCCTTTCTGTGTTGGATCTGTAAAACGTCAATGTTTCTGCACATTCACGAAGCCTTCTGACTCTGGACTTGCTGGCAAAAGTATATCCAGACAACCCCAGAGACCTCTGCTGGCTTCAGCTTACTGGTGAAATCAATTTGGTGGTTTAAGCTTCTTACCTAGAGGACTGTCTCACCCATCACAAAAGCAGAGAACAATTCAGGAATCATTTTGCAGAATTGCCAGACTTAGCTCAAATGAAACCACAGGCTCGACAAGCATGGCAAGTAAGCTTATCTCCATAGCCCCACAGAGCGCAGCCCCTCAAAGGCACAGTACATTGGTTTAATGCACTCAGAAAGCTTAGCTGATTCCCTGCCAGCCACAGGCCTGCTTTGTGAATTGATAGGGTTCTTCATTTCATTAGGACACTAAATAACCATTCAGCACATGTTTTTCTCGCCAGTTTATAAAAGCAACTGCAAATTTATTAGCATTTTCTTTGAACACGCTTCCATTGCAAATGTCCCACATTGTTGTAAATGATATGTTTTAAATTTCAAGGATGCTTATACCCACACACTATCTGAATGGGATGCATCAAAGGCAATCGTGTCTGGTAAATGCACAAAAAAAAGACAGAATGGCGTTTTGATAGCATTTGTCTTCTCTCCTTTGACATGATGATGAAAATTCATTTTGAGGTTAATTTCTCTTTCTTTATATCATATAAGTCAACAAGCAAAGTGGATTTTTGAATTATCCACTAGCTGTGCCAACACTTACAAGACTACAAACGACCTTGAAATGACATTGCTGGTTGGTCAAGTCACACATTTCTGAACCACAAGGTTGGACATGGGAAGAGAGGTTGCTTTTCTATTTCTGTTTGTAAGTAATGAAATCGCTCTTTGGAAAGACACAGTAAATTAGCTACACTGTCAAATGCTTTACTACTTCCTCAATTTAATTTTGCTTTATAATAAACATACTATGACAGGGTCAAGCCCAGTACAGTGCAGGGGTAGTCTCAGATCCAAGATAAATGTCTTTATGACAGGTAATAGCTCAAACACATCCAAACCACAAAACACGATTTCTCCACCTTTTCAGTCTCTTAGGGTCAACTGCAACAAACAAGCAGAGATGACGTGGATCTGCATATTATGCTGTGTGCTAGCTAGTATGGTACTCGCTAGGCTGTAGGGCCCATCCCCAGCTGCATGCTCAATTGCTATGAACAAAGATGGGGACCAGCTGATAACATCCATCGTCTGGTACTAAGGAACAAGCACTGCAGCCATCTGCCCATATAGCAGCTGAGCAACTGAAGGGGCTCTCAATCAGAAAACTAACATTTTGTTCTATGAAAGAACCTGATAAGAGAATTTTTAACACACCCTTGTGTTTTGCTATACAGAATTTAGTAAGGCAATACCACACACACCTTTACCACTGTGCCCCCAGTTGATCAATATCCCCGTTGCCTCAAAGAACCACCAGCACTCCATCACAATACACAGACCAGAGATCAATTACACTCAAGTGAGACAGAACACCCTTATGAGAATATACTTTATATAATGTATTTGTCTTAATTTCGGCTTGCTGCCCTCCCAAAATATTTTATCTCAATATCCAAACTCATTACCACATACAGGTGCTACAGGCCCTACTGTACAGTATGTGTTTTAGTACTGGTGGCATCTCCCTTCATTGTTAGTACCTGAAGACAATGACTACTGTATTGCAATTAGAATACAATTTTTAGTTTATTGCAACAATATAAGTCTTAACATAGAAGTAATAACATACATATTAGCAGTAGTAATAATAATAGGTACATAGTAATAATATTTCAGTAAAAATTTGCCAGGACATTCTGGAACTTCCCCATTGAATCCACAGTTCCACTGTAGTCGGTGCTGAAGGTAGCAGTTTGTTGTAAGAGGTGGGCTAGCTTAGTCCCTACTGTAGTGTCATCTAGGGAGCAGAAGCAGGTACTTCAGGTTTGTTGCAGCTGAGCCCACTTGTAGCACACAGCTGTGGACTAATTGCGGTTTCCAAGCTGCTATTCATTTTTACCAAGAGTCCTAGTGTAGCTCTCACCTCGCAGCTGCCCCTCGAGCTCGGCTCCTCCCAGCCGGGCGGGGTGAAGACGACCCCAGGACAGGCGCTGGGTCAGCTCCACGGCGGGCGGGGTGTGGCAGCGGCTGGCCCTGCTGCCCACACGGGTTTTGGAGCCCCATTGCGCGTCAACTGTTGCATTTTTATTTTGCTGGCACGTTTCTGTTGCTGTGGGCGAGCTTGATGCTGCTTCAACTACTACAGTATCTCAATTCCAGTAGCATCTACTTCAGTCCACCTTATAGTGAGAAAACACACAGCCGCCATCTGCTCACTTTAGATGTGCTTCTGAAATGCAGGGAGACTCGTCCGATTTCTTACAATGCTGCTAAAGTAAGCAGTTTCTGCTTCATTGGAATATACCAAATAAAATGGCAAGAAAATATATTTATTGCACGGGTTGTATTTTAATAAATAATTCATGTTTTACTCTCTGGGAATCTTGGCATTCTTACAGAGCTGGGTGCAGAGTAATGCAGTTTGCCGTGGGACTACAGAATCATATTGTTTGTTAATGCTTAAGAGCTGATTAACATTTTCTGCCCACCAGTAAATAAAAACCTACAGTGGAAAACTCAGCATGGGCTAACTGATTGTGCATCGGGCCCGTTCAGGAATAGTGATCATGTTATCAGCTTGTTACCGTGATCTCTACATTACCAGTCCCAATAGTGCTTACTGGTTCTGGTGTTCTTTACTGAACACTGGGGGCTGCTCATGAGCGAGATCTGTAGTTGCAGCAGAACCTGAGACACCATGGACATGGGAAAGCGCCTTTCCTATTTGACTAGCAAACTGAGGAGGGAGCGGTGATGACTGCATTGCTTCATGTCACTTCATTCTGCACTGGCACATGCAGAAAGGCAAACAATCCATGTGGCTTGATGTCTTATCTAAACACTGTCTCAGATCTGCTAAAGAATTCAAGTACTGTAATCACATCTTTACACGCAGAATAACTGAGATGCCAGGTGAAAAGTTTCAACCTCTATTTTGTCTTAAATATTTAATTTGAATGAACAGACAAGCTTTTGAACATTGTTCCCAGAGCCTTATACCATGCCTTGCACATTACATTTCATACTGTATGGATCCGACAGTAGCTTTGGAGGAAAGAGTGTCTCTCCCATATTTCTGACAGATTGAAGAATGACAGTCAATCAGCAGTGAGAATCCAATCTACAGTAGAAGAAATGCAAAGGTTTTTAATTTATACGCTTTTCCATGAAACTAATACAAGGAATAATTGGCTAAATGTACGTCATTTCAGACATCTCTTATAACTACAGCTCGTGGGAATATTAAAGGATGTGCCTGTATTCACTGTGCTTCCTCTTTAGGAAGGCAGATGCATAAAGTCTCTGACATGTATTCCTGTGAGATCTGAAACATGCAGACAGGAGAATAGGAATAGATTGTAAGCACAAGTCATGTCCTTGTTTTGCAAAATCAAGACGTACTGCTGGAGTGGCATAGGCACAGGCTGGATATATTTAAATGTAATTTTGTTGGCTTTGAATTTGCAAGTGATTTGATTTCGTTTGCATTAATCTAGAATAACAAAAGTTAAATTGTAAACCTTAATCTTATACTAGAAAGGGCTGAGAAGAGGTTTCAGAAGAACAAAGCCTGTGCAGATGATAAAGCTGGTACTTAAGGGGGAAGCTTTAAACTCTTTTGGCATTAGCAGGGCTCTCGACTAAACTGTTATTTTACCAGGCTTTTTCATACCATATAAAATCTTGGAAGCTGCAGTAATTAATTTTTTTTTGCTTCATGTTATCAATAATTGTGAGTGTGGAAGTTATTTTCATGCGTACTTTACCTACTTTGTGATCAGTCAGTGGACTTTTCTCTCGTTGTGAAATTCACCTTATAGTTTATGAGATAAAAAATAATTGTTATAAGTATGAGTTATGGTGCTGAGTTAGTAGTATAACAGCTATTTAGACAGGAATGATGCTTCAGGTGTGTGTCTCTGGTGTTCTACAGGGGTGGTTGTTTCAGTCAACATTTTCCAGGCTTTCTGTATTTCGTACAGTGAGCAAAGTACCCTCCATAAGCCTCTTACCCAATGAGAAAGGATTTTCCACCTGAAGTTGCTTAGCAACAAGCCAGTTAAGGAGCTGCTAAATTATTCTCCTATCCAGCAGAATCAGTGACCAAGACATTAAAATAAACCTGGGGGAGCCCTAAAATTTAACAGCTGTTAAGTAAAACGGAACTTCACAATTCCAGATTGAGCATTCCCTTCACACGCACATGTGCTCATGTGCGTGTGCCTTAGTCAGACTTCTAAAAGCCTCTCAGTGTGTATGAATCCTACATTGTTTTCTGACGCTTAGCATGAGATCTTCTCCCCTAGGACGGACTTTTGGCTAACGCAGCAAAGGCACTGCATGTTAATATTTATTTGTTTTGAGATGTGAATGTCACTACTGCTGTCCCTCTGTGTGGAAGCAGGCGATGATGATTATAAGCCAAGCCAATAAAGTATAACACTGAGGAGCATGCAGAAGGGGTCACTGAGCTCTAGAGGTCTTCTCAGGTGGGGTCGCCTACCCACACCAGGTCCTTTCATGTAAGCCTGCTTTCCAAACCCTCACTGCTGGACTGACAAGACTGTGGTCCTTGTGAAATTCTTCCACTTTGGGTTGCTGTCATCCTTTATATGCAATTTTACAAACCAGGAAGAAAAAAAAAACTTGTAGTACTAAACAGCATCAAAAACTAAAAATAAAAATGACAGTATCCATTTTATTGTGAAGTAATGCAACTCTTGAGCATGTTATGTATATTTCTATTATCTGGCACTTTCTTGCTTAGCGGTTTTAAATGTATTTTTTATTGCTTTGAGCAGTGCTTGTTAAGATGAAGGCGTGAGATATCTTGTCAGGCAGTGACACAATATTGGATCACCCTTTTCTCCACTGTGGGTCTCGGCTGGTATGGATTCTTTTTGTGGTCTTTTGTCCTCTTCTAATAATAGAAACCTTACTGGGAGAGCGTGATGATGAAGCATGCATAGTGCAAAACCATCAATGTGAGCATCCGGGAGAAATATAGCATTTTTCCTCTAAGGGGCACATTCATCTTAAAACCAGCAACTTGCTGATTCTTATAAAAATGAAAAAGCAAAAGGGGCTACAGAGATAATATATAGTCTTACTTGTCAGTGAAGCACCTTGCATCTCATGTGTAAAGAAATGCAGGGTTTACTTCAGGCTCTGTAAGGCTGGGGCTGCTTATTTACCTGATGTTCTACCTCTGTGCACAGCCTGAAGTTATCAAACTGACAATAATTGTTTTTAACTGCAGATTCCACCCATTGTCAGCAACAAATAAGCAGAACTGCCACAGTGCTTCCTGCGAAATGTCCTGGTCTCTGCCAATGACCTTGACACTGCCTGTGTGCCTTTTATAATTCATTAAACTCCTCTCTGGTCGCATTACACACCACTGCCTCTCCTCCCTTTGTACATGCATTATAGCATTACACATGCAAGAAAAATAAAAAGAATTAACAAAACAGATTGGTGGTATTAAATTAATTCCAATAATTGCAGTGTGCGTGTTTCTCTTACATCAGAAGTGGATTTATTTTGCTTGACATAATCAAAACTGAAAGTTGTGTTTCGGTGGTAAGGAGACACTATCCAAGTCTCACCACCCAATTTGATAATCATCATTGTAATTGTAGTAACGACAATGTTTTTTTTTTTCATTTTCCCAAGCTATGGTCTTTGATTAACTGCAAAAATATATTGAGTTGTACAATACTGCAGCACAGTCTCACATAATGAAATGTGTGGATGACAAAGGTTAGGAGAATCATTCTTGATTAGATGGGACTCGTTCAGATGTTCTCTAAAGCGCTTTTAGTGGAGCTGTTTGTTTTTCCTCTCTGAGTTAGTAAGTAAGAATAAGTAATTAAGTGCCTCAGAAAACAAAAGGATATGTCTGCATCTTCAGGTGTGTGTGTCTCTGTGTGCAGGTGGACTTTCAAGTGCTGGTACAGGTCAAGATTTTCGGGAAGTTCATTTAGAGACTTCGGGTTTACACTATTGGAAAGTCTTATCATATTGAAAACATTGTATTAAAAAAATCAATAAACAGCAAATCTAGGTTTCTGAAGGTGCCTGAGCTTTAAATAATGTGTAATTTCTTGAAGCTGGAAAATAAATTGAAAGGATTTAGGCGGATTTGCTTATCTGTTGGACACCATGAAGCATTACATTTCTAGGGCTTGGGAAAGCACATTGAAACTAGTTAATCTGCAGTGGTTCAATATTACGTTTCCCCTCACAGTCAGGCCATTTTGAGCAGGGAAAGATTAATCCCCTAGTAACAGATGGATGTTAAAGACTTACACGTGGGAGAAACAAGTTTTCACATTGTTATTACATTGGATTAGTCCATTTCTGCTGAACAAAAGCTACACTGTTGGTTACAATGATATAAAGGGGTCACAGGTCACACAGTATTAAATGATTTTTATAATCCTAATACATAACTTCCACTGTATAGGTTATTAAACCTTGTGAAGGATCATTTCATGGTCGGCGCAGAAATCAAATTGTTTGAATATTGAGCCTTTGGAGGGGAAATGACTTCAGTCAATCATATTTTCCGTTCCTTTGTGGACCTTGCTGTGTAACAGGGATGAGTCTGTTTTCTGCCACACTAATCAATATGAAATGAATAATATCATTCAGACCATTAGGACTTCAGGGAGGACAGGTGTTTTTCTGTGGTGTGTTTTTGATGTGCTTTGACAAAGGGAATGGCTTTTTACAAACAAAAGCCCAAAGTGCAATATTCAGGAAGTTGTGGTTTAAGTGAGCCGAGCACCTAGAGAACGATATTTCATCAGGCCGTCAAGCTCAAACATATTTATGGTCCCATGTTCTTACTAGAAGTGTGATCTTCATCATTCTTTGTGTTATTTATAATTTCATAAAGCTGTTCTATGACAGTGCTTATTTTATCCCCCTTCTAATCTGTTCCTAATAAAGACATGTCAAGAGACCACAGTGAAGAGTTATAGGGCTGCCTGCTGAGCACGCTGCAAGTAAGGGGAGACTAGGGGATAAATCAGAACTGTGGGCTACTGAGGTGAGGAGATAATCTCCACACGCTTTGCGAGAATCAGGCTTTTCCCTTCAATAGCAATGATCTATAGTAATGAAAATCCATGCAAACTATCAGAAGGGGAAGATTGAAGTGGCACTTCCTGTAAATAATTAGAAGCTGGCACCTCAGAAAGACAAAAAAAAACCTAAATATATTGTCTTCACAAATATTGAATCAACGAATAAAATATAGACTTGAAAAATATAACACTTTTTCAATTACTGTTCAGATTAAAAAAATAAAAATGATAGACTAAAGTAGAAATGTATTAACAAATCTCATTCTTAAACACACTTGTAATGAATTTAGTTCAGTAGTCTTTTTGATAAATAACATCATTTGTACTGTACATTTGCTTGTTATTTCACTTTTTTCTGCAAGGGGACCTTTAATAAAAAAGGAATGCTTAAAAGGAATCTGTTCATTATCAAGTTTTTACAAACCCACAGAGTGACTTTCCAAATGTGGTCCTGAAACTATTGTGTTTTTAGGTTGGAGCCCCACATGCATGGAAAGACTCATTAAATCAGCAGTCCTGTAATAATAAGCTATTCAATACCATCCCAATCTCTCAAAACTAATAACATAAAGGCATTTTGGCAGTAAATGTCAAGCTGGGTACGGTGATTACTAAGACATAATAACAATACTTTATTTTTTTCAGTTGTTATTAGAAATTCCTTAGAAATTTAAATATGAAAGTCATATATTTACTAACTTTAAAACCAATGTCACCAAGATCCCTAATTTGTGGAATAAATTACTGTCCGTCTATGAACACAAATGATGATTGTCGAGTTGTGTTGAAAGCTGTATTGTTTTGAGTAGTCATGTATAAATACTCCAACATTGGATCTCAGTGACCCATCAGTTTCATGACTTTGTTTTTGAAGTAAATCCATAACAGACAGCTTTCTATTGAGTGAAACCACCATTAGGATGAAACTGAAACTGAAACATTGTCTTCTGGAACAATGTTCCCAAATCCCTGAAGAACTTTATGCAAAAAAGAAAATGCTAATTATCTGAGCTTCAATTAAAACAGGAGCTAGCTTTTTGTCAAACTGCACACATCTAATTTTATGGTGTTAGAAAATTAATTCTAAGAAAACATTGTAATGAGAATATCTGTATTCATAATAGTGCCAATATATTTTTAACTTTCATCTTTTCGTATTCTTTCTTGAGTATTATGGTGCTGATGTGAGGAAGTTTAAGGTAGTGAAGTGAGTTTTCCCCAGTGCAAAGTCTTTAAATGAGATTTTACTGTAATTAACATCCAGAGTCACACCTTTGAAATAGAAATTATTGTGTGAGTTGTGTGAGCTTTTCCTGGTTGAATAAAACTGTCAGACTTTAGGCTGCATATTTACCAACAGTTAGCAGAACAATTTTTGACATTGTAATTGTTTTTGGATACACATTGTGGGTATTCAGAGAATTCCACCTGATTTAAACAGGTGAGAGGAACATTTTATTGGGTTTAAACAAAACAGAGAAACTTTTGACTTCTTATCATTATTTATCCACAGACTCAGCAGCAGGAACTACTAATCCTGGTCCTACAGGGCCTGTGTATCCGCAGGTTTTCCATGTCTCTTCACAACACCACCAGCTGAAGAACTGGGAAGTGCGTAAACTGGATCAATCAAGACAATAGCGAGCTGATTTAGGTTGTTAAAAGCCCAGCTGGATTGAAAACACATAGACACCCCAATCTTCCACTATCTGCGGACTGCAGACCCCCTGCTCTCCAGAACTCTCCAGCACTGTCAAACACCAGACCTTCCAGGCCTTTCTAATTCTCCTCTGGGACATACTGTAACTCACTGCTTAACTACATCACTGACTGTTAGTATGAGAATCAACGAGGGGTTGTTCTCGGATCCTGCAGTGGAAGGGGTTTGACCTGCTATGCAGTTCCAGTTATGCAGAATTAAAAAGTGAGAAAGGAATTAATTTAGGTTTGTTCCTTCTTTCTTGTGTGTTTCTTTCTGTGGTGGCGGGGTCAAAGACCACAGATGACATTGTCTCCTCTGCGGAGTGCTCTAGTGACGATGAGGACCTGGAGGAGTGTGATTCCGGACACACAGGTGGGCTAGGTTAGTTTATCTCTGCTTGCTTTAACATTTTTATTTTAATTTGCAATGGAGGATCTAATCCTTAAAGCATCTTTCCCATGGAACCACAAAGTGTAACTGCAAATAATTAGTAAATTAGAAAAGAAATGTGCACACACTGTACAGGTTAAGCTAAAAGTAAATCTGTATCTATTAATGGTTTTGTTTCTAATGAATGATAAGCATATTCTGAGCTCCACATATAAATCCTTACAAATTGTACATTAAAAGTCAACAAATAAGTAATGAATTGTAAGTCACATTAATCCCAATTATTGTTATGCAAACATTAAATAAGGCTACACTTGTCCATGGGATTTGCAAAGTGGTTAACATGGTAATATAGTTATGCTAATTTTGTTATCTCAGCATTTGAATGAGAGCAAAAAATCTTTAAGCACAAAAGTACAAAATTAGCATTAACAAATGCCATGTTTTCTGCAGTGATGCTTCAAAATGTATCATACTTGAGGACACTTGGCCATGTGGTATTGACTTGCATTTTTGATAAATGATACATTTTGAGATTTTAAAATTTGCTTTTGGCAAAAATTACACTGTAATATCTAGCAGATTAACTGCAATTCAACTAGTTATCTTCTTTTTGTTCCTTCATTTTTAGAGGCTTGCCCTAAGTTAAACATTTTAATAGAGAACAGATATCATCGAATTTCTGTGTACAATTTTTTTGTTTTGTTTTTTTATAGTTTTATTTAAAGGTGAAAGTGCTATACTGCCTATGTTCTTTTTAAATAAAAAAAATACAAAACCTAATGTCTAGAAAATGTAGGTTTAAAGCATAACTTACTCTGAGTTAACTTCTTTTGGAAGAACTTTGGAGCAGACCTGTTTTTCTGGGTAAATTTTCAAGATCACAAGCAGCCAGTCACGTAGCTGTAATGCAGTAACAAAAGTTATTTTAAAAGTGTTTGTAAATTTATTCTTATATCCTGTTAAATTGGGTTGCATGTAATTTTCAGCTCCCATATAGAATTTCACTCCCAGTGACGTCAGACACTTATAAATTGTGTGCAGAATTGAGCTGCTGAATTAGTGCTGTACTGGCAGAGAAGCTGCTTGCTCTGGAGGCAGGATGAGCTGGTGCCCTCGCTGTTTTGGCCTGAGCAGTGCCTCCATCCAGCTGTGACGGGGATTCCCCAGGCTGGCACGGCCAGGGTAGTGGGGCAGGACCCTACCAGCTTTCAGGTCCCCCTGTGACGGTGATGAGAAGGAGTGTGCAGCTGGCATTGTGGCACAGCAGGAGTGGCTCAGGCAGGTGCCCTCCAGTTACAGGATCCTACCTCTGTAGCACAGGACTTGTAGACATTCAAATAATTAAATACAGTGCCATCCGATATCAAACAGCTACTTATTCCTGCTTGTGCCTGCAGCAACCTGCAGCCCATTTCAGAGCATAACTACCTGTCCACTACAGGGCACAGGACAGCACAAGACTGGACCCCACCCTAGAGATGACACCTGTCCATCACAGGGCACACCCTGGACAGGCCACCTGTCCATCACAGGGCACGAGACAGAACACACCTTGGACAGGACACCAGTCCATACAGGACATAAGACAGAAGCACAACCTGGACAGGACACCAGTCCATCACAGGGCACTCACACATATGCAGACACACAGAAATAAAAGGCACTGACCAATTTGGCCACAATGTGTCAGCAGGCTACAACCGACGCAGAAGGCACCTCAGTCCAGAATCAAGCCCAGGGCATAAGAGCTGTGAAGCACCACGGTGCCCAATAGGACCTTAAATTTAGAATCGCAGACTGTTTTCAGTTTCAGGGTGCTCCGTGCAGATGACCTGTTCATGTGCAAAAACATGAAACCAATATTCTTCAAATATTAATATTACAGTCATTTCCTCCTTTGAGATAGCAGTGGAGGTGCTGAATCATTATATAGATCAATAAACTCAGGATCTGCTTGCATTTGCCTGCTTTTAAGCATTTCTATTACTAGAATTTCAAAAATATATTTGGGAAGCCCTTTTTAATCTATCAAATTTCACAAAGAATCCTTTGACATTCTTTGTTTATGTAGATTACTCAAAAAAGGTCTTTCTTCTGTACTATAACCCATCTATTTTCTGGGTCAAATTACTTTAATAATTTCACAGACCCTTCAGTCTTCAGTGGGTTGTGCAGATTAATCATTTTCTTAAGTGGCATTGCACCTGTTTCACAAAATTAGCATCAGGATCTCATAGGTTACAGGAACATGACTGGCTGATTTAAGTTTTGTTGCATTTTATCATGGTTAACCTGAAGGTTAGATCCTAAGTTCTCCCAATGAGTATTTTAGAGTAAGCTATTTAATAACAAAAAGAAGTTGATTTCTCGTTTGTCCCAATAGCCCCCTGAGTTATTATAATAGAAAAAAAGACAGATATCAACAGCCCCTGTCATCCAATCACATGTTTACACAGAAATTCACGCCTTCATTTTAACCCCAGCATCAGCTGAAGTGGACAGTTGCATGACATGTGGTTTATTTTGTCAAGCACGAGTGTTTTTTTTATTTATTTTATTTTAATTTATTTTAGTATAATTTCTGGTTTCTTGGTTTTTAAGTTGGTTCCTATGTTGGTGTCCTCATCTGCCAGTAACTCCAGAATAAAACATTTCTGTCTTTTCTCCTCATCTTGTGCCGCATGAATTTTTGGTGGTTAAAAACAATTTTCTTTAGTTTTTTTTTCTTTAATTATTTGTGCCGTATGGCTTATACTGGAACATTCCCATTTTTGATTAACAAAGCAAATGAAAGGCAACAAAATCTTTTCTTGCCATCAATTTTTTTGGCCTTGCGTGGGCAACCCTAATCTGTCTGAAGAAAGTTGTGTGCGAAAGAATGATTTTTTTTCTCTTTCCTACTCCCTTCCTCCTCCTGTTGTAGCCGTTCTGCATATAAATGTTTTTTTTAATGCAGATGGCATAAAAAGAATTTTATTGCCACAAAGTATATCTGTTTTTCTATTTTATTTGTTGATCTTAAAAGTCATTTGTGGCATGCAATAGCTGTAGCTTTTAACTAACTAAAACCAACTTCCTCGTGACTTCCATTTTACAATGCATGGACGTTGATGGTGCCATTGTGTGTTTACTTCATAGCTGTGCAATCAGGCTAACCCAGCCAGCCTGTACTGTTTATTTCAAGTTCAACATCCCTAAGAGCAGCAGTGCTAGAAACCGCTGCTGTATGAATTCTCTGCAGCTCTGTCTGTCAGTCTGTCCGTGTCTGTCTGTATCTTGAAGTGTGCTGTTAGTGTGGTGTCCCGTGATTTCGTTCTCTGTCTGTAACACTGTCGGATTTTCCCTTGTCCCTGGTGGAATTCCATAAGAGGGATATTCTCCAAAATTAAAAAGGAAAATCATTAAAACTAAAACAAATAGATCCGAAATTCGCGTTTACATTTGGATAAGTACTATGCTTTCTAACCTGGCACTAATTGCTTCAACAAGCATTTATGAAATTATTTACTGCTTTGCTAAAGGGAGATATGTTTTAACGGTTATTAATACAGATGTGAATACATGATAACTTCATTATACTGTTCCATCATAATTAATAGAATACGTTTATCAAGCCTGGCATAGTTACTTAGGAAATGCAGAAGGGCTCTGCTTGATTATTGTGGGATGGTTCTATCTTAAAGCATTTTGCTCTCGACAAGAAGAGGTGAAAATATCAAAAGAGTAAGTGCATTGTCTCCCAGGAGGTCTAATTAGTGGGGTAACTGTTACCTTGCTACAGGATAGCTCAGGTTCAGTGTGCTGTGGCTGAATTTATTTTAAAACAAATGTGATATACTATATGTCCGATCTTGGATTATTTTACTTCAGGATCTGCTATTAAGCCACTCAACATATATCATTGTTCCAAAACTGATGTATATTTATACGTATTTAAAACTAGCCAGTAGATTTGAACCCTGTCATATTCTAATATTAGATTTTTGTCTTTGTTTATAATCACAATTGCTTTGAAAATGTGGACAGCCTGGCAGGGAAATGCACATGTTAATATCAGATTCTTATACTCTTATTAAGGGAAGCACAATTTCTGTTTTTCACACACCACTGAGAAAGTAAATAAATGTCACCTTTAATGTTAGATGAAAAGTCATAACTTGGTTGGTCTCAAATCATATCTGTTTGTTAGCTCAGGTTTCATTTCGGCCACCTATAATGAAATCATCACAGAGAAAATGAGTAACATCAACCCTCCAGGCCAAACATAGGAATAATTGTGGGCAGCCTGAGATGAATATTGCTCTGATTGCAATCAGACATTGGCAGGTGTTACATATGAAGCTTTGGAAGAACACACTACAGATCAATACTTTACATGGGTGAAGTAGGTATAAAAAGAGACACTGTGGTCAGTGTATTTACTGAGAAAAGAAAATGGAAAGACAGCAGAAAACCCATTATTGGTGGGGTGAATTCACTATTGGCCAAAAACCAACTGAAATTTCTATTAATTCCCTAAACCGATCCTGCTCCTCCTCGCCCTTGCATTCTTTTGCTCTCATTCATCTAAACTGAAGCCTTAATGTAGATTAAAAACCGAATAGATGTTTTCGAGTTACAAATACATGTTTCTAGGTTCATATAAAACTCTCGAAGTTTCAAAGTTGAAAACAATTCAAAATGTAATTAATAAAGTATGAGTTAAATGTGAGGTCCAATTAAACAATCAAGAGCTCAGCTGGAAAAAAGGCCCTGGGGTGCTGGAGCCAGGCAGACCTGGATCCAGAATCTCTGATCTAAAGGCTTTTGACTTTAAAAAAAGACAGAAGGAAATTTCGCATCTGTTTGAACTCGAAATGTGATAATTTAATTTGTTAAAAAAACATATTTTCTCTGATCAAATAAACACTTAAGTTCTGCAAAAAGAGTGTTGTTTTGAGATGTGTTTCACACTCCAGACTCGAGATGTGTTGCTGCCGCTCTGGACCTGCTGTCATATTTGAACGAGCCTTAAATCAGACCCCAGGTTATTAGCAGGCACACATCTCGATTGGCAAGAGGCAATTTTATTTTTCTTCAGCCTGCTTGAAAGTCTTTATCATAGAAATTGCATTGTTGTTCAACGGACTGACAGAAATAGACTCACCTTGATAGCTGAAAATGCCGATAAATCCCTACAAGACACACATGGAAAGAGCAGTCTTAACACACCCGCTAATATTCTGATTTTTTTAAGTGCTCCATTACTTTTAGCCTGTATTTTATCAAGGCATGACAGCAGCGTTTCCACCTCACAGCCAGATCTCTACAGGTCTCAGAGGCAGAGCAGGGCTGAGCCTGGTCAGTGCTGGGAAAGCAGGCTGTCTGTGTAGTAGTGTATATGTTGTAGTGGTGCAGGTGGACCAGTAGGTGGCTCTCCTCCCTGAGGACCAGATTTGCAAACCAGTGCCCCATCTTAGTGATCAGGGACACTGCAGGAGGCTGTAGGAGGCGCCACCCTTGAGACATAAGACATTAAACAGTCTGAGGCCGTCTTTTCTCCCTGACGTTTCACCTTTAATCCACCAGCTGAGGTGGTGACATAATTACTCACCCCATAATTTAATTATGTATAGTAATAAAAAGTCATAATTCTATTTGTTAATAATTATGAGAGCTTTACGAAATGCTTAATATATAACATTATTCTTTTTTAAAGTGAGCCACATTCACACTACTATGGAATAGTTTACATAAACTTGTTGTTATATTTTAAGTTTATCTTATTCTTCTCTTAGCTGTTGAAAACATTATTGTTTCTGAACTCCACTAGTTATAACTACCATGCACTTAATCAATGTGAAAAATACACATGGCATAGTTATAGAACTTTGCTGAAATGCACTTTGTCTCCCCTGGTGTCTTTGATTAGGTAGAAAATGGAGCATATGCTTACTAACATTACAAGAGTGAGAAGAGAACTAAGCAATAAAAATTGATTTGCACTTTGTGTATTTATTTCATGGATAAGTGCAAAGTTTTGAAACCATTTTGTTACTGATTACCAATACTTTCACTGTTCCTAAGCACGGCATCTTTTCCTGTCTGTCAGTACAGAACTAGACATCCTTTCCATGTCCCATTAAACAAACTGGATGTTAAAACAAAAATATTTCCTTTTTAATCCGTTTAATGACAGAAGATTAAATAAATTGTTCAAGTTATAAATGCAGCACAGCTAGGACATATGTGTGGTAAAAGACTCTTAATTTGCAGTATACACAACACAGGCACTTACAAATTAGAATGGAGAAGTCAAGGTATATGCCTAAGCAATTTAAAACTGTTTGCAACTCATTGATGCATGTCTCCAAACATTGCTTTACATCAGCATTTGGAATTCAAGCTAGTCACCTTAAATAAGCAGATTAAACTTCATTCAAGTTTATAAAATAACAATAAAGAAGAACCGTATAATCCAGTGGTAAACACATACCGATACTGTATGAGCCGTCTACACTTGCTGTCTTATTAAAGTCCTTAGCTTGTCTTGTTTTTCAGGCTTTTCTTTAGATTTACGTTGTTCAGCAGCCGGTCTGTGATTTTAGACAGGCAAGCAATTAGAAGCCCCTCAGACAGATGCAATTCAGAAAGGACCCAAGAGAGCCTTTTTCAACATTGAAAAAACCTGCTACTGAAATGTTGTTTAAAATAAATGTTGTTTTTTTAATTGAACGGGTACAGGTAGTTTTTGTTTAAAACAAATGTTTTTTTTTATTGAAAAGGTACAGGTGGTAGGATAGGATATGTTGATTAATTTAAGAATAAATTAGTAAACTTCACAGGACATTTAAATCATACTGCATAGATTCTGACCATCCTGATCACCACTGTATTGTATGTCTTAAAACTTAAAATTACATTACTTACTCATCTCACATACTATATAAAGTATAGCTTATCTTCCCAATCGGCATCCTGCACATTTTGTGTGTTAATGAGTTAATGTGAAACATAAATTCCCCTTGCCTCAATAGTGTATTAGACCATCAAGTAATATGTATCAACTAAAAATAAGGATTTTTAAAAAAAGATGTATTTTGACTCTACTGTATGTGGCCCATTAATAGAGAACTCTGTTGACACCTTGAACATACAGTATGTGCAATCTCAAGTTCAAAGCTCTACAGTGGTATGTAATGTCATTGTTATACAATAGCTTCTGTTTTAATCAACTGTCCTGTGTTTATAAGTCTACAACAGTCACCTTCACCACATTCCTCACTATTAAACATGTGGCCCTGGTGTCCTGAGTTAATCTCAGAAACCTTTCACACTGTCTAACAAATAACCATTGTAAGTAGCACACATTATATGGGATATCTGAAATCTTGCACTCCTCCAGTCCACCCTTCTGCTGTTTATCAGGGAGTAAACTCAGATGAAGTGAAAATTATGAGAAAACATAATGCATGGCTCAAAAATGTCTATAAAAGTGATTAGTTTCTAGGCAAGAACCAGACAAGACAACAATTCCAAACAGAAATGCATTTCAGTTAAGCCTGACTTAATTAATTTAGCAGTTTGTGCTGCTATCGATAAACCTTTACAAAGCTCAGTTAATGATTTCTCTGTATCTGCTCAGGCCATTATAATTGAACTGTTTAAATAAACTAAAAAGTCCTGAGAACACATTTGTACACAAATACTGCTCCTCAGTCTTACTTTTCACCATGAAAGGCAGGAGTGTGGACAAGCAAACTTGTATTAAGAACAAGCATCATGTCATTCTTCTTACTTGCTGTTCTACAAAACAGCGTGCCCTTTACTCTCCTGTGTAAATTAATTATTGTATTGGACTTCCCTTTTTGTTTATCAACTCAGCTGCTTTCTATGCTTAAACATTTGGTGAAGAATGGGCTTTGGAATAGAGTTAACATCAAGTGTCCTGAGCATTTTTGGTATTCTTAAATTCAAAAACAATCATTATATCTATTACTCTTAAAAAGTGTTATTATTAGTTATCCAAACTAGATGTATTCTCACTGCTCTTCCAGCTAGTTCTTCTGCACACACTGTAATTGAGAATAGCCATTTAAAACAGAATAGAAGCCACAATCTGGTTTCGAGAAAATTGTGATAAAAAAGCTTAATAAAACATTTAACTAGTAAAATATTTTTTTAAAGACAGTAGCAGAAGGGTTCAGACAGGTAAAAATGTCATTTATGTTGTAAAAATTCCTCTGGTCTCAGATTTAACTATATTTTTATGTTTATCCCAATTGAAAATTAGATAACAATGCCTTGGATTCTGATATTAAAGCCTTGTGCCCTCTTGTGGAATTCCTCAAAGTACTCTTTATAGTAGTTAAACCAAAGACTGTGGGTCCTGCATCAGTATGGTTCAGCAAAATCATTGTTGTTTCGGACCGAAAACATTCTCTGAAGGTGCTTTCTGACATGGAGCTAAAATACAATACTTTGATTTAACGATAAAAACACAATGTATTGGGTATGCACTGCAAATGTTCTTAGTTGATTTAGCATGACTATGTCAACAATTGGTAACTGTGCTCCTTGTCAATCTTATAAGGCTGCCCTGAAGCCTGTCAGACTCACGCTGGTTAATTCGTTTTTTGCAAGATCTACAGCCATTGGAAGAACTACTCCTCTGACCTTTAACCTTTCTCTACCTGCTAACCTCCTCCTTGGCCCTAGCTTGCTGTTCTGTTCTTCTACTTTCCCTAAATGCAACTTACTTGAAGCATGCATTAACATCTGCAGTAAAAAATAACCCATTCTCAGCCAATTTCTTCTGTTTCTGACGTACATCCAGACTGCACGCCCCTTTCATGTTTAAAAATACTAATAAAAGATATTTTGTCCTTAAAACACATAAAAGAGGTGACAGTTGCCTACAAAACTGTCCCTCTTAGTGTGTCTGTTTAGTGTGTGCATCTGGTTGTTCATCTATAATAGTGTGTGGAAAACTAAAATTGCTTTGTTCTTTCTTCCCTTGGGAAAATTGTTGTTTTATTTTTGTAGTCGATACCTATATCTAATTTTTGTTGTTATTTTTCTAATTGTTGATCTGTCTGATTTTGTTCAAAATTATTGTCAAAAAGTTGAAAAATTAGATGTGAAGATTTTTTTCTTATTATTTCTGGATCTATTTCTTTCTTTTTTCTTTTCGATTTGGAACTGCTTCAGCGCGTGTCTTGCTGGCCTGCCATCACGAATTGGTGCTCTTTTCTATCCACAAAGATGGGAAAATTCTCTTGAAAGCATAGCTGAAATCCATATTTCCAATTTGAATTTCTGTCATACTAGGCCAAATTGGGTTTTGTTTCTTAATAAGTTTTGGCCTGCATCACTGTTGGTGAAGAGGTTCCAGATTGGAATTGAGCTTGATCTATTTTCTATTGATTTTGTTTTTGAAGATACTATTTTGATTAAGACATTTCTTAATGAATGATTAATCTGCATGGCGAAGAAGTTGCAGTTTAGGGTTTGTGAGACTGTCAGTGTTAGAGTTGTGTTATTTTTTGTAGATGGGCATGTATATGCTCATTGTTTGTATATCCCCATCCCTTCCTTACAGCCAAAAGCTCTAATGCCGCCAGACTGCTTCGTACTGCCTTTACATGGAAATGGCAACTGACTTTCACATTCACCCTCATCATTCTCATTTCCTATGCAGTGTGCTCATAGGCCCCACCTCCCCCACTCCCCTCACTCTTCTTTAGCAGTGTTAAAATATGTACAGTCATCCATTCATTCCAAAATTAACTAAGCAAAAACTCTAATTGAAATTATTAGAATGTAGATATTTAATGGAAAAAAAAACAAAAGTTATAGATGTACAGTTTTTTGTAATACTTGAGAGAAAAAAAAGAAAAAACAAAACAGAATGATCGTGAAGTTTATTTTTCATGTTATGTGGTGTGGATGTATGTGTTGTTGCCTCCCTGTACCATCTTGTCAAAAAATATTATTAAACAAAAGATGCAATTGCTAAAGTCAATTTTTACAAGAATATAACTATACTTGTCCAAGAGCATTCTTACACAACTTTCTTTTGTAAATTTTTTTTCTTCATGCCAAAATCATGCGGGCAATTTGTTGATGTAAGTTGACCAAAATTATGTGGTATGCTTTCTTCCTTCAGTAACTTTTTTAATAGGCTGTTATGATTTTGAAAGCTGATTTATATTTTCTAGACTGACTTGCTCGGTCTTTTTTTATTTATTAAATCTTACTGTGCATTTAGTTTGTGAATGTCTACAATGTAATGGTCTATAATGTCATGTCTGCTGTACGTTTGTGAGTACTAAAGGATGTTTTAACTGTACGTTTGCATTTTTTTCTTTTAATTATGATTTGGTTTTTGCTTTATTTTAGTGCTTTCTGTTTGCAGCCTTTGCAGTTTATGAGCAGGTACCATGGCAAAAGGTTTTGACAGCTTCTGTGACAACCTGAATGTTCCAATTTGACTTAAAAGGCAGGGATTCAGGAGAAAATCAAACACTTCTTTGTCATATGACATGCTTTTTGAAAATTATTTTCCCAAAACATTCCTTTCCTTGAAATGTATTCTTAAATATTATTGCACTTTGCCGACTTACAGCTGGTTTTAGTTGATTTTGCCACTCTTTGCTTCTCAAGCGCTGCACGTTGAACAGGATTAACTATGTAATTATGACATACCATGTAGACACTTTGTCGTGCAAGTCTGAAATTACAAAATGTATTATTGCACTTTTCCCCAGAATAAACTGCTACTTGTAAGAAAAGCATAGCAGCTAAAATATTTGCAAGTCTAATGTTTAACACAGCAATCATACAGCATCTCCCCGAAAACTTATAGTTAACATTGGGGTTTTTTGTTGTTGTTGCTGTTGTTTTGTTTTTAATGAGGTTTGTTTTCTGAGAACACTGGTGGAGGAAAAACATTAAGAGTGTTAGAATGTGTATGTTCTAAAAATAAAAGTCATTTTTGCATTTCAAAAGTTTTCAGTAGACTCAGTAAACTAGTGATACAATTATTACTATGAGATATATTGTGCAGTACATATGTCAATATAAAAAGAAAAGGATGTTTTTATGCCGTAGACAGTTTAAAAACACGGAAGAAACAGGACTTGCAAGCGTCTAAACCTTGAGTACATCCTAAAGACTTTGTTTTCTATTTCAATCATTCATTTGTACACTGCAGTTCAACCTATTCTGAAGACCGGGTCTGTATGTGTGTGCAGATTTCATGGCGATTACAATAACTGGCCAGAGAGATGACTTGTTTGCACTGCCAGAGGCTGAACATTCAGCTGTCACTGAGCTGTTTCCTGACTTCCTGCCATCTTGGTAGCTGTATATAGCCAGTCAAAAGGCAAGCAGTGAGGAGCTGTTGGGCCCGGAGTATTTCCTGGCAGGAGAGAGGGGATCTGACAGCCACCTCACTCTCTGTATTAGCTGCAAAATGAGATTTATTACTTCCATTTAAGAGATTATTCAGTGTCACTCACTGGGTGAGAGGGGAGTCCTTCTTTTCTAAAGCCCCAGCTAGCCGCCCTTTGGAAGGGAACAGCCCAGCGTGCAACAGGGCGAATGTGGGAAGTGGGGAGGACTGTTGGCTCACCTCTGCTTCAGCCTGGAAAGCCTTTTGATTCTGTTCTAAGGGTTTCGTTTCTTTTTCACATTGTTTCCAGTTTGGTTTTGTTTTGTTCTGATTTTATTGAAACTGTATTGTTTTTTTATTAGTGTTATAGTTGTTGTTGTTGTTATCATTATTCTTATAATTTTTAAATGTGCTGTTAGAGAAGTCCTACCGAGTGCTAACATGCTTTTCCTGTTTTCTTTCAATCCTAGGAGGTGAATTAGTTATCCCTGTACTTGTAGAAGATCCCTTAGAAATTCCTCCTATAGCTACTCGTGCACCTTCCATTACCCCTCCCCCAACCTTTCGCCCCCTCCTAACCATTATTGAGACCACCAAAGATTCCCTGTCCATGACTTCTGAGGCGGGGTTTCCTTGCTTGTCGGACCAAGGCAGCGATGATTGTGATGATGATGGCTTGGTGATATCTGGGTATGGCTCAGGGGAAGCTTTTGACTCTAACCTGCCCCCTACCGATGATGAAGATTTTTACACCACCTTCTCCTTGGTAACAGATAAGACCTTGTCTACGTCGGCCTTTGAAGGTGGCTACAAAGCTCACGCACCTAAGTGGGAATCCAAGGACTTTAGGCCTAACAAAGCCTTCGAATCTGGTAGGACTACTGCCACATCGTTATCCCCTGAGCTGGTCCGTTCCACAGCTTCTTCCACGCCCGAAATGGTGCCCAAACTGCCGGCAGGCAAAATGAATAACCGAGAGCTTAAACCCCAGCCAGACATAGTCTTGCTTCCATTGCCCACTGCCTATGAGATAGACAGCACAAAGCTGAAGAGCCCATTAATAACCTCCCCAATGTTCCATAATGTACCCACAGCACACCCCACGGAGCCAGGCATGAAACAGGTTCCGGGGGCCTCAGAGGTGGTTCGTGAATCTAGCAGCACAACCGGAATGGTCGTCGGAATAGTTGCTGCAGCTGCTTTGTGCATCCTTATTCTCCTGTACGCAATGTATAAATACAGAAACAGGGACGAAGGATCGTACCAGGTTGACGAAACGCGAAATTACATAAGCAATTCAGCACAGACGAACGGCGCGATCGTGAAGGAGAAACAGCAAAGTGCTAAAAGTGGCAACAAGAAACAAAAAAACAAGGACAAAGAATATTACGTGTAAAAAAAAAACAAGAGAGAGAACTATATTATACAAATTAACCATGTTGGGAGCTGCAATTAAAAACGCGAGAACTGAAACTCCAAGCGGTGCACGGAGCCAGTGAACTATGAAATGTACTGTAATATAAAGCACACTTACTATTGCAAGCAAACCAAGATGGCTAATAGCAACATTAGTGACCTTATTCTTCTATCTGGGTGGAGAAATTATCAGTGTAGAATCCTTCACAGCTACATCATTATCCCAAGTGACTTTTAGAGATCTGTGATCCTTGATGTAAACCTTGTTTTTTTGTAACCCTGTAAAGATATTTTGGCCATTTTGAGCATGTATACGACATGTAGTGCTGGCATCTTTCCAAGAGTGGGTGAGAAAAAAATAAGGATCATTGGGAAAAAAAAACATCAACAAATAAGGACTACCGCCATACAATAACAACAAATTTGTATTGTTTCTACATCATGAAATTGTGGTGTCTTATGATTTTTGCTCTGTGCAAAAAACACTGTATTAAATGAAGCGAACCAGTAACAATGTTTGACAGCGTTGATCCTATGGCGTTGTTTGTCCGGTTCAGCCTGACTCTTGACTTTTAATCGTACGCCGTACAGTGTACCTAAAAGCCGACGCTGAGGCATGGAGGGCGTGCTGTGCTTTCTGGCCTCAGTGAAGCGCACTCCTGATTGTAATGCATGCCATCCAATTCTATACCGCGTTCAACCTCGCTTGAACGAATATTGCAGGCCAAACAATTTGTCATCAGAGTTACATTCCTTGTTTTTCTTTAAACGAAACAAGAAAACCAGTCGCAGGTGCATTTTTTTCAGCCTGTACCCGTATATCTTTTAAAGCCTTCAGTGCGACAGTTCATTCCCCGTCTCTTCTTTTCTATTGAGCTGCTGTGGCAAAGTAATCTTGTGATGTGCGATGGAAGACTGCTACAGTTCTATAACACTGTTAAGGATGTTTAAACAGAAATAAATCTAATGTGAAAGTGTGAATTTTATCTGTTGTCACAGTCAACTGTGTCAAACAACAAATTTGTTTACATATTTTATTACATTCTAGCTGTTGTACTTTGTAGGTAGATATTGTACATAACATTTAAGTTGTAATTTTTTAGTATTTTATTGTACAGACTGATCATTTGGTTTCTCAATGTATTTCATGAGGAGATTCAAAACTGTTATCTGATATGGAGAAAGACTTTGGAGCAAAAAAATATACATATTTTGTAAAGAGAGGAAAATATTGTTAGGTTAGAGATCCAATCTTTCTCGCTGATGTTTCTAAGTCGCATGAATATTTGACTACTGGAAGTTATCAATCAAATACAAAATGCTCTTCTTAATTGTATCAAGGCTTCCTTGTTATCGATTATTTTAGTGTTATTTTTTTATTTGAAAGAAAAAACTAAACAATGAAGAAAAATTAAAATGGTGTTTCAGCACGGCTAAGACAAACCAATGAAAAGTAATGTGATTATATCTCAATGTCTGTTGTTAACGGATTTCACTGTTATGGATTCTTGTGAAATGACTTCATTTTCCTTTTTTTAATTATTATTGTATTAAGTTCATTTTGTGTTTTATCTTTTTGTGTATTCTTATTTACAAAGTTGATTTTTTTAAATCATGTCAGTATGTGCGGACTGTATGTGAGCTTTAAACATGTTTTTGTTTTCTTTTTTAACCAAATTTAAGTCGACGTATATATTTTGATTTACTGTGTTGTTACTGCTTTAAATCACTCATTCTTTATTTTGCATTCATGTTTGAGGATATGCTTAGCAATAAAATGTTCTTCCCAAATCTGTGAATGTTAGTGTACAATTTACTGTTGTTTATAACATTGCATGCACATTTTTGCATAGACGTTGTAGGAAAAGTTACAATAATTAAGCATTTACTCTTGTGCAAAGCTGGTACCAGTACTTTTAATTTGATCTTTAAAATGTAAGATACGCTTAAGAAAAAGGTACAAATAAGGGGATGGGGTTGTACAATTTGTCACAGACCATATTTAAATATGACTTTTCATTCATGCACTGGAGCAAATGCCTTGTGACATGTGTCCTAAGTGTGGCATGCTGTCAGAATTCTTTGGGCCTGTTTTGATAAAGCACATGCAAACGCAGGCTAATGACATCAACCTGCAGACACCGGCTTTTCAGTCTGCTGCTTTGCTGAAATCTTTATTTGTTTCTTAGGCGTCTGTGGTCAACAACAGGTTGTTCACAGCACTGTCCTGTCAATAGCAACAAATCATTTTCCTGTGGTCAAAGCAAGCAACTGGGGTGTGACTCAATTTCAAGGCACTTTGAAAATGCAAAGAGGTTGTGGGCTTGTTTGCAATGGTGATAGGGAGAAATCCGCTGCTGTCTCTCAAACAGCCTAAATCAACAGCACAGAAGCATGTCTTAAAGATTGCTTACACTTTCTTTAAAATTAATTTAACGTAGAACACAAACATCATACTTTACTATCTGTGTTTGCAGTCAGGAACTCTTTGTCTCATGTTTGCTCATACCTCAACTGCTTGCAGCCGGAGCATGATTTCTCAATTTGGAATTATTAGCCATGCTACCAAGGTATTATAGCCTTTCTAATATACTGTGCACCTGCGTTTCAATAATGTGCCATTAATCAAACAGGATACACATCTTTGTAAACATGCAAGACACATTTCTTTAGTGTTTGTACAAATTTGTGTGTGTATTGATGTTACATGTGATCTTGTGTTTTTTTTTTCCTTGGGTTGTTCATTTTTCTTCTTCTGTTTGATATTATTTGCTGTTTTTTCTTCAGCTAAACGGGACACTGTATGAGTGTTCCCACAGCCTGTAACTCAAAGTAGCTTGGAGACTGGAGACCAAGGTCTTTTCATGTTAGAGCCCACCTGGAACAATGGGGAAAAGGGGTTCGAAAACTCCACTAGAAAAGCCGTAAGAAATAGGGGGAAAGTGCACACTTTTTTGACAATGCTTAATCAGACACCAAAATCATTCAACACATCTTACAAAGAAAAAAATAAATCAGATTTTCACACTTATTAGCCCATTCTCATTATGTAGAAAAGGGGACATTTATTATTATTCAATCAATAGTACAAGACTTTCTTTCAATTTTTACACTTTTTTGCACTTCAGCACTGACCGTAGTATAGTTTCATGTGTAAGTATTACAATTGTTTTTTTTATAGAATCTGCAAAGGACTGGCGTCCCATCCAGGTTCTAGTTCCACCCTGTGTCCTGTGCTTCCTAAATAGGTTCCTGCTTGCTGCTGCAATTCTTTCCAGAAATAAGCATCTTTCTACGAAAGAATGCTATATTTATCCTTTTTTTGTTTTGTGGTTAAGAAATACCAAGCAATTAATTAAAGTGATTCCAGAGCCTTTCTATAGAAGCTGCCATCCTACAGGTGTGACCAACAAGGGTTCTCTATTCCACGCATACAAAATTAAACTAGAATGTGTCCCTGTCTCCTTTTAACTGCCTGCTAATTATCAGACTTTCAGCCTTACCATTTCAAGTATGAGAAAAGCCATACTTTATTCACATAACTTTTTCTGATTCTCTGCAATTGGAAAGCCAATTAAAATGTTTTATTCAAGCAAGGATTTCATAGTGAAATCCTGTATGCCATTCTGCAAAGGACTGGTCGACTGCCATGCAAATATCATAACTTTTGTGGCACTATCCTATCTTCCAATCCAATTCATACAGGGATTCAAAAATAATATCAAAGTTCAGGAGTCTCCGAAATGCTCCTTGATCCCCACTAAAAATTCATTACATTGGTAGAACTAAAGAAACAATGTAATTTCTTCAGTAGCAGAGATGGTGCTGTATGTATGAGTATATTTTAACTTCCAGAGAAATGTTTTCTGCAGCCTCCTGCCTAGAACAACTTCAGATCAGGTTCATTCAGGTGAAATTGTAATCTCAACATAAAAATGTTTAGTAATGTCTCAGGAAATAATCACTATTTCCAAGACCCTTTCCCTTAAAAGGAAAAAGGGACTGGGGTGGTGTTAAAAACATTTGAAGATATGTGCAAAGAAGGCAGAAACAAAATGTAGTCCAATCAAAACATAAATTAATATTTTATCTGGTCACTGTGAGAATGCAAATAGATTAGAGCTGGCTTCATCAAACTGTTTTTCATTTCACATACTTACTGTAGTGTTGAGTATGAATTATCTCAATCAAGGATTTGCTAGTCAAGACATTATTTTATCTTGCTTTCCAATACATTTGAGTGCTTTGGAGGGATTCAAAGCCAATTTACTAATACAGAATTAAAAGCGAAGCTTTTCACCCATTAAAAGGAATGACAACCTCATTATTAATCATATCATCCTTATCATTCTTAAATTATCTAAACACAAAGCAGTCACATTACAAATATTTTAGAAAGAAAGCTCTTAGAACCAGCTAGAACAAAAACACCACAATAGTGAATTCATATTTCTTCTTATGGAAAACATCTTAGAATTGCTGAAAAGAGTATGGTTTCACACCTCAAAAAATAAATATAGACAATAAATCCTTACACTTACAGTATATAGTGCTTTTCTGGACACTCCACTCAAAGCGCTTTACAGGTAATGGGGATCCCCTCCACCACCATTTTGCAGCCCCACCTGGATGATGTGACGGCAGTCGTAGTGCACCAGAACGCTCCCCACACTCCAGCACTCAGTGGGAAGGAGAACAGAGTCATGAAGCCAGTTCAGATATGGGGGTTATTAGGAGGCCACGATTGGTAAGGGCTGATGGGAAATTTCGATGGGAAAGACCCCAGGGTAACACCCCTTCACTTTTCAAGAAATGCCCCGGGCATTTTAATGACCACAGAGATCAGAACCTCCGTTTTACATCTCATCCAAAGAACTGCACCTTTTTAAAGTTTAGTGTCCCCGTATTAGGACCCACACAGACTGCAGGGTGAGCGCCCCCTGCTGGCCCCACTAACACCTCTTCCAGCAGCAGCCTTTGTTTTTCCCAGGAGGTCTCCCATCCAGGTACTGACCAGGCTCACACCTGCCGAGCTTCAGTGGGCTGACAGTGGTGAGTTGCAGGGTGATGTGGCTACTGGCTGGCAGTAGATAGTGAAAGGGCTATGCTGGTTAAGGCCTAGTGCAGAAATCTCTTGTTTTTCCTTTGTGCCATCAGGTCCTTATGAGATTCCCTGTGCAACAGTGATGTTGAGGGTCTGTGAGCAGGGCTCCCCGCAGGAGTGATGTTGGGGGTCTGTGAGCAGGGATCCCTACAGCAGTGATGTTGAGGGTCTGTGAGCAGAGCAGCAGTGATGTTGGGGGTCTGTGAGCAGAGCAGCAGTGATGTTGGGGGTCTGTGAGTGGGGTTCCCCACAGCAGTGCAATCGGGTGTCCTCACCTTCCGGCATACAGCAGCCCCTGCTGTGCCAAGCACCCCCGAGTCTGCAGTGTTATCAGTGAGAGCCTCCTCTGTGGCACTGTGGCTTGAGCGAGGAGCACATGGGTCCTTCAGCCTGTGGAGTCTTCACAGCTCCGGGGCTGGAGTGAGGCTCTTAATCAGGGCCCTGCTGATCAATACATGGTAATTACCAACTGATGAGGCACAGAAGGAGAAATAGCTGTGTATTGAGATATAAGCTAAACAAAATTGAATTTTTGACATTTAAAATATGAGCATCAGTTTCAGCAATCAGCTTATCCTAGTATCGTAAGAGACAGTATCCCTCACTTCTGACCAATGCTCTGAGATCATCTTAGGAAATATACTGTAGGAGAAAGATGATATGGGATATTTAGAGCAATGCTGAAAGTAATTGGCACAATTATTTCCTTACATTATCTTTTTTTCCACAGAATTTACTTTCTTTTATAGGAAGGCATTATAAAATGTTTTGTTTCAATCTTTTGAAGATAAGCTGCTTGTGAAATGTCTTTGAATATATTCAGAAGTCACTTAATTTACAGTGTTACAAAATTATTTTTTTTATTCAGAGTGCACTTGTGAGTGCTTTTGTTTTACGTTTAACAAAACTTTAAACTTTTACAAGTTTAACTTCAATGTCTTTTTATTGCAGAACAGAAATGTAAAATGAAGAAAGACTTGTATCTTGTATCACTGTATCTTACAATAATTTGACAAACGAGCCGTATGTATAGCACATTCATTAGGTAAAATATGTCAAAGGTAAATTTTCTTCAGCTTCTGTTAACATTGATTTCTTGCACATTACTGACTCTGCTTTACTACACTGAGGGATGAAGTACATCTGCAGTGAATCAGAACATATGAACATTCACACACTCACACCAGGAATGAACCTACCAGCATGTCTGTGGACTGACGGGGGAAACTGGAGCACCTGGAGGAAACCGCACAGCCACAGGGAGAACATCCAAGACTTCACTCGGCACACGAGGGCTGGACTTGAACCCAGGGCCCCACAGCTGTAAGGCACCAATGCTAATCACCACCACACCGCCCGAGCACCGAGCACCATTATACACTCTTTAAAACGCAACAAGAGTATTGACCAAATTGATTTTTTTTTACTTTAATGATCTGCTATGCTAGTTATAAACTACCATAAAGCACTGTAAAACAGAGGCGGTGAAGTGTGAAAAAATACGTTACTGACTGGTTTAAATGAGCCAGATGGTATTGCAGAGCCCTGCAGTACTGATTGGTGTTTGCTGAAATGGTTATTTATTGGAGTTTAAGATTATTTTGAAGAGTCGATAGAGCTCCAAAAATAAGCAATTATGTTCTGTGTGCTCTTCAGATCATGTTTGCATTCAGTGACAGAAGGACCTTTCCAATGAATGCTTGAAAAATACTTGGAAAGATATTTACTCCTGTCCAGGAATGACATTCACAGGACACAAGGCAGGACTTTGCCTTGGATTTTTGCATGGGCAATAGTTGATCTGCCAGCATGCTTTTGGGAGTTTGGAGGACCAGGCGAGAGTGTATTTGAGCTCAAAGACAACATGCAAACTCCACAGAGAAGGACTCAAACCCAAAACCTGTGGACAGTGAGGCAGCCTCTCCACCACATTACCCTGCAGAGCTACAGAGAGAGAGAGAAAAGACAGACACTTCCAAGTGCAATGAAATTACAGAGTAAACGTTTTGTCATTAACACAAAATATACAAAGGCAAAACTGAGAAATAATAAGTTGTTGGCTGTTCTCATAATGAATAGTTTCCACATCTAAATGTGGCAGGTGGTTGGAACAGTTGTTACTTGTCACCTCAATTCTGTATTCCAGTGCTTTTGTATCCAATTGTAGTTGTTGTCGCTCCAAAGCATTGTGAAGGCTGGAACTCATCTATGGTATCTGAAAATAGCTAAACCATGCAACACAAGGACAATGCATTTTATTACAAAATCACTGTTCAAGATTAAAGACTTATTAGGACTAATTTGAGGTTTAAATCTTCATTTGTAATAAACCTGTTGGAATATGTGACACGTAAAAACACCTACCTAAATTATTAATGCTAATTATGTGATACTTCAATAGACAGAATAAGCAGGAACTATACAATACTATAGCAGATTTAGCACACATATAGACATTGACTAGTAGACTAATTGGCTACTTGGAGATATAGAAAGACCTAAAAAGAAAACATGAATTTACTCTCAACATCAGCAGCCATACATCAGAATTATGAAAGAGAATGACTATCAATGAAGGGAAAGGCCAATGCCAATGTCAACTTGGCTGTGTGAAGATGCTGCATGCTCACAGTGCGGCCTTGTCCTCTGTCTGCGTCTTATCTCCACAGCTTGAAATACAGCACTATTAAAGTGTGGGGATGAAACTGACGGGGGTGTGCCCATCATATTTGCATGGGAGGATGTTAGACAAGAAATCACTTAAAATGCAGTGGAACAGTTAATAAAAAACCATATCAATGTTTCTATCAGATTCTATTCCAGACATCATTCCTGCTTGATGCTTCATAGGCTTCTTGGGGAAAGTAGTTGCACACCTGAATCGGTGACATGATTGTATTTTGGTCTGTAAGTGTAAGTGTAAGTTTGGTCTGAAAGCAAAATCCATCAGATGGAGGTTTATGTTATGAGCTTTATTGTCGTGATATAAAATCCACCATCCGAGAGCACATCTGTAAACAGCACCCAGCATTTAAAGCAGTTTCTATTGGGGGGGCGGGGTTTCACATGGGTTACTGTGGTAATGGGAGATATGTTCTTCTATTTTCTAACCATTCAACCAAAACACTGAGGAGGGGACCTGTTTAGGTGTCTTTTATTGAAGTTGGTATGCAGATCCCATATCCTCAAAAAGCACTTAAGTGTTCGGCATGCTACTTCTAGGAATTTCAGTCATTAGAAGACTAAAGTAATACAATGGCTATTAGATTAGATATGACAAACCAGATTGGAGTCCTGATGCTCTCCTGTGGCTATGATCCATGAATATTTAAACACTCAGTGCCAGAGAGATTCAAAGGGACCTTGTGCTTTCTTTCGTAAAGTATAAAACACGTTTCCACGCTTATTGAATCAAGCCTTTTGATTTGTGGTGAAAATCGAGTGTTGTTTTTGACGTTATTTGTGAAATGACACGGTAGTTTTAGCCACTGCACGAAATCTGTAATAAGTAAAAGATCCAAGTAATTATCAGTAGCCGTATTAGAAGCCCTGCATTTGAACGCAATACCTCGTCCATTTGAAACAGATTCTTCATCACATAGAATCATCAGCCTCATAACCACTGGAGATACTCTGCTCAGTGCTGCCTCTGTCAGGCACTGGTCACAGAACTACAGGGCGTGTGTGAAGTGAGTAAATCACCTCTGTGGAGAAGGCATGCCTTTCAGCGCAATGAAACGTGGCAGAGACAAACACCAGATGGTGGAAATGAAGATGCCTGGATGTTATTTACACCCTGAGGTGTGTTGAAAATGTCTCCATCCATCTTGTGCGGCGTGCTTGCCTGGCGCTTGGCCGTGTCACGAGCAGGTACGTGCCCCTGGCCATCTGCTGCGGCCCACTCGGCAGGCGCAGACACAGGTGGGCTCGCGAGCCAGAGCAGGAGGGCTGGACCTGCCTGTGACAGCCCCGCGTTCCCTGGCTGAGGGGGTCAGCTCGTGGGCTGAACGATGTGCGAAGGGTGGCTGAGTTCTGGGGGGCAATGATGCCCATGCAAATATCACGTGTCCAGGCTCCACTTTCCAGAAAGGTGAAGGAGGAGATTACCTTGAAGGACTACCTTGGTAAATTTACGGTAGGACTTCTGCTGTAGTTCTGTGCTTTTGCTGCTGCTCCCCTTTGCTTTAATAGGAATACCGTGGTATACCATGGTAGATGATTATAGGGAATGGCTGCCACAGCACACCACTGTATTCTTGTGATCTGGTGGGGTAAAGCACAGGGAAAGTATGGTGTAACGTCTGGAAACCGTAGGAATATGATGGCAAAACACCAAATGTCCTTTGGTGATTTTACCAAGATTAAGGTTCTGAGGGAGCTTTGTGAAAAGGCTTTCTCAGCCTGTTTAGCACCAGGTCCCATTCTGCAGCAGAGGAGGGGGAGCATCATGAACCCTTTGTCAAACACCATCGCTTCCTCTTACAGCCCTGAATCAACTCTCAGTTTGTCTCTATTGATCTACCTCCCAGCATCTGAAAGGTAATAAAGCACGTAAAAGTGTCCTTAATTACAGTTCTGGCATCTAGGCCCCACTTAGATCAGAGTAACATGATGAATGCCTTCGACAGGAGAAACTCTCCACAAAATTAAATTAGAATTTAAAACAGTGCATCACGAATTAGAAGACATGATTAAATGCAACTTGTGTGATAGGCCTGTATTTTGTTACTTATGACACTAGCTGATAGCTCAGAATTTTGAGTTTTCCTTTTCCCTTCCGAAAAGTACTTTTAAAAAAGCTGTTCCATAATGACAAAATACTGTAAAGTGGAAGATATAAATAAAATCCTGTATATGTTATTTCATAATGCATCATATTTGACTTTTTTTTTTCCCAAGAAATATTCAGGGTTTTGCTTCAGACCCAGCAAAGCACAGGCTAAAGTAATTTCTGTGGCGTGTTTGTCCCTGGGGCCACAGCTGGAAATGAGATGTGACATTGCAGAGGTGCTCAGTGCTCTCTGATGTTAACATGAAAGCAATTTAAAACAGTGCTGCAGGAGCGCAGAAGAAACACAGTAAAGGTGATCAGGAAGGAATGGCAAAAAAACAGCTTCATTTTTCAGGATTACTGGTATGATTCCATGGGCATAAAAAGAATATGAAATTTTATGTAAAACTAGTAAGTGAATGAACGCTGCATTTTAAAGAAAGGGGTATTTTAGTGATCCAGAACAACCTTTAAGAAGTCCATGAGCAGGCAAGAACTCGAGCAGTGGTGGCTGCTTCCCGCGGTAAAAGAGCAGGGAGAATCTGAAGCACCAAACAGGCCGTTTTTAACACTGATCCAAATAGCACATGTGGGAATCTGCAGAGGTTCATTCCACTTGTCGTCCTCCTTATGGATGATGTTGCCTTCGACTAGCGCCTTGTCAATGTAGCTTAATGGCCTCAAACCTATTGACCTCAGCAATGTTTGAACACAGCTCAGAGGGACTTTGATTTTTGTTACACTAATTCACCCCCATGCTTCAGTGAAATATTGAACTCACGTGCTGTAAATCCTTTGGTTTCATTCCTGATGTTTTTTAAGTAAGATTGAGAAATATACCTACTGGGAATATACACTACAGACATAGATATATATGGTATGTATGTCTATATTTCAACCAGCTTTCTTTTTCATTCTTGTTTCGCTGAGGTTTAACATAATAGGACCCACTGTTTGGGAAACAGGCAGCACACTGGGCTGGAATGAATTAGCATCTGCACAGACACTGAAGATAAGGATTTCACACAGTGACTGAACTGTACATTTCTGTATTTTACATTAATATTTCTCTGTAAATAGCTTTCTCTATATTTTACTTTTCTTTCTGACCTTTTCTAATATTAAATTATTGCTTTTAGTTCTAAGTACAAGTTTTTATTTCTCCTTTCATCGCATAATCTATTTCAGTAGTTTGGTCTAATTGTGAATTAACAAGCCAACAAATAAAAAGAGCCAAAGGTCTGTACTGACACAGACCCACTCACTTATAAGGAAGAAACAAACAACACACAAACTTGAACATTGAGACTGATCATTTAGAAGCTGGAACTGGTATGGTTGAGTTTAAAAGCCACCAACAGGGAAGGTGCTGTTATTGGCCTAATGTTTCCTTTCAGGCTGGATAGACAGTAATTCAGGGAACAGATGTGTTGGCACCACTGGAGAACAGTGGCCATGACAGGGTAATGTCTGATATACAGTATACTTTAAATCTCTCAAGTTGTAATAAAAAATGAGTGTTCACAGTTTAGTAAAAGTATCTATGAAGGCATAAATACACATGAATGGTTGTACTACACAAAAAATAATTTTAAAGGCTGAAAAACAAATTCATCCCTATGAACTAATAACTTGAATTATCGGGAATATGGGTTAAATTGTCCAACGGGGAAATTAATAGAAAAATCAGAAAGAAGAGAGCTCTCTCTACAGGATGCATAAAAGAGCCCAAGATTCAAAGATAGAAAAGAATCATACCAAGCTCCAGGAGCAGCTGAAAACAAGATATCAGAGTCACCAAGAGAGAGAAAATAACATTGCAACAGAGGCAAAAAAATAAATAAAGCCAGGGATTCTCTACACAACAGCAAAAGAACTGTTAAGGCAGAAATAAATAGTTCATGAGATAACGGGAGAGAGGTAATGGAAGATGACAAAGAAATAGTACACACACCAAATGAATATTTCATATAGATTTCAACAATGGAAGACATCAAGAACAGGTCCAGCCAGGTGGTGGAAGCCCAAACTCTGGCCTTCCATGAAAAATGGCTGGATGAAAAGTCAGATTTACTTCCTGATTAAATACCAAAGGAGTGAACGGGGCTGAATGGCAACTTTTGTTACGTCCCGACATGACTGGGAAAGCCTCAAGACTTCAACAAGCATAACTATCTCAGAAATACAGAAAAGCATACAGTATAGCCCTATCTGAGGGCGGCATTCTGTTGCTTTTTCCAGCAAAAGCACGTTGTTTAAATGTAGGATTTCAATAAGAACATCTTATTACATGGGTGGCTGGTTTATTGAACTGCATTGACAGAGGGAACCATTGCAGGCAGAAGAAAAGTTCATTAAAATTCTGCTAACACTGAAAAATTCAATAATCCCTCCACAAGTTCCAGATGAGCAGGGTTGATTACAAAGATTCATTATTCAGTCCTTTTTGTAAAGGCTTTGTTAGTTCTTTCTTGGTCTAAATACTCCATCTAATTAATCTCTCTACATGTTTCATGTTCAGCTGTGAGAATATGTTCAGTGAGAATATGGCTCACTCGTTTGTTTTCTTTTCCAATTGCATTTGTTTACCACCCCGGTACTCTTAATCTCTGCTTTTCACATACAATGCCAAATGAGTTATTTTTATCCCGATTTTACTTTGTAATTTATTTCAGAATTGGGCAACTGAAACACTTACTTTTAATTTTTGCTATTTCAGAATCATAGTTTCACAGATCTGCTGTACCTTCTACCTGAAAATGACCAAACTCCTGATGACAAAAATGGGTTCAGCACTGCCTGTGTCACTTGTGAGAGCAAACTCTTTAGCTGAAAATTGAAAAATAAAGTGCTAGTCTACTTCCCATTACTTACTTTAAAACCAGAATTTAACTACCTGTGGTTTTTCCAGACATTCATAACAGAAGCCACATTGATTTAAAACAAGACAGTTATTGTTAAAATGCTTAAACAATGTCATTGAACATGTACCCAAATTAGAACTCAGTTTCCCTCAGACATATGTAATTTATAATGTAAGTGGTATGAGCTGTGGACTGTCTGACCTTTAACCCTTTTAACCTTTAAGGTCAGAAGCCATTTTGTTCAATCACAATCAGCCATCTTTTAAGATTGACATGGTTGTTTGTTATCATTGAACTACTGTGGACTCTGAACCATGGAGGTCTACCTAGTCATTTTCCTAAAGTAAACATCTTCAATAATCCATGATCCAGTACTGATTTTGTAGGAAAACTGCAATTAAGTAAGTACAAATTCTTCCCTACATGTTACAATGTTGACAGGGATATGGGGTGAGAGCAGAAATGTTCTGGGGAAACAAACTTTGAATTAAAAAACTGCTAGGTCATCCTGTCATCAGGAATACCAGGCTAAGTAAAGTTACAGAAATGTGAAATTAGCACAGCTGGCCTAATACCAAATGTGTTTATGTTTACATTTGACTACAAATACCTATGCATGGGCCCTACAGAGAAATCAGTACTACTACTACAGTGCTCAACAGTACTGTTCTCTGCAGCGTCTTCCTGAATTTGTTCGGCAGACCTGGGCCCGAGTACCCGCTAAGACTATGGTACATTTTACTTCTGGTAGACATCTTGTTCACCAGCACAGGCGCTTATATTGGTCCAGTGCCTTTTTGTAAAAAGTGGAGGCATCTTTGCTGCAGTTAGTCTAATTAAAACAGCAGGAAAACAATTTGAAAGAGTTCGCGGATCAAAAAAAGAGCGGTACAGTTCGAAAAAAAATGCAGAGACAGCGAGACATTAAATACTTGCTCTGGGCAATTAGCTTCAAAGGTTTCCCTTAAAAGGTACTGGCCTCTGTTGTGCGTTTCAGTTATTTTTAATGAGCTCTTAAAGACTTTGTCATGGGTTCTCCGCGAAAAAGATTACCGACTTGGTCATTTTTAGGGGGAAAAACGTATTCCGTTTCTGTCTCGTCTGGAAGTTATTTCACTAAGAAACATGGATTTCAAATGGATGACAGATCTTCACATCAACAGCCAGAATTCCCAGATTTATTCCACTGTCCATTTCCTAATTAACAACACCTTATCACTTTCTCACTACAATCCTAAACAATGTCGCCTCGGTTAAGAAAGGGCTTCGTTTTTATTTTAGCAGGATTAGTCTCTGCTAAAGGGGCATAGAGGGGAATTAGCGTATTGGTCACTTTCCGAAATACACTGCTGCTGAAGATGATCTCAAGATCGGCTTCACCTGAAACCGGACGACCAGGAGCCTCAGACAAGTTGCTGTGTATCAGCATTCCAGACCACGGTGGGCTGGTTCGTTGACGGTGCAACATTCGTTCTTATTATGTTTTAAAAAAGGATTTACCAAAATTTTTAATAATATGGAAACGTACGCAGGTCAGGCTGTGTTTTCCGTTTGCCATCTCTTTCCTTTAAAACCTCATTCTTTTTATTAACTGCTTTGTCGAGAGTTTATGAATAAAGCTGTTGGTGTTCCCTCTGCAGTAGCTCAATTAAGGACGGAGTGAAACAGGTTTATTGTTTGTGTTGGTATCACAATTGACATCATATCGAACGTCAGTTTACAGAACTTTTTTTAAGTAAAAACGAGTCATTTAACAAATTGTATTTTTTTCATTCCTGCATACAGTTCTGAAAATGTAAATCGGGCCGTGTTTTGATAGGATGTGAAGCGTTAGCTATCGTTTTTCACATCCTCATTTTATTTTTTCACTTGTGCCGGAAGAAAGCGGACAGCGCTGAATTGTCTGAGCTGAAATAACAGTGAATTAGAAGGCGCCGGTTTATTTGGAGTTCTAAACTGTGCCGTCTCATTGAGCTGTAATTGATTTCTGCTACAGGCCATCTTTCAGCACACCGCAAGGAGACAGTTTGCTTTAAGTGCACCATAATCGCAAATTAGTAAATGAATGCCACATTACTGGCAGCGAATAGTCGTAGAAATGGTAATGATGTATTTATAACGAGTATAAAAAAAAAGATAAATATTGTATTTCTCCTGTGCACCTGTGCTTCAGATAACTTGATCATCCTCTCTCCACCGAGACGCACTTATCGCTGCATGAGCTCCGTGAAGGTGGCCCACCCACAGACAGCACAAACAATTAAACCCACCTCACTCGTCTGTGCTGCTTTCGATTCCGAGATACAGCGCCTTGTTTTTCTGACACTCTGCCCCCCAGCAACGACGGAGGGGAACCGGACCGGTCTCATTCCTTAGTGCTGCGTTTGTGCCGTTAAAAGTAGCGTTTGTGCTGCTTTCGTTCCCGAGATATAGTGGCCTGTTGAAAAGAACACAGTTACGAATTATTGAGACGTGTAAGAACCTGCAGTTGCTCGCTAATGTTCGCCTTTTAAGGCTACATCCGCAACGCTTCTGATTAGGGTAGCATATTGGTGACAATTTTAATTTTCCTGTTCACACAAGCGCACAGAAGATACTGCTATTAAAAGCAAAATCAACTGCCGCCCCCCACCCGGTCACACAGAGAAACAAAGTTGCAGAGCTGTTCCTCTCGCACCGGTAACAGAGCGCTTGAACTCGGCAGACGGGGTCACTGGAGGTCACAGTCGCCGTGCATGGTCACGTCATCACCCGAAAAACAAGGCGCTATATCTCGGGAACGAAAGCAGCACAAAGGTAGCACTAAGAAATGAGGTGGGTCTCGTCGTTTGTGCAGCCTGTAGGGGGGAGGGGGGAAACTTCGCGGAGCTCAGAGTTTGGTGTTTAGGGTGCGATCTGTAGCTGCCCTGACTCTCTTCAATGTGCGGTTAAAGATTTCCTGACTGTAAAAACGGTAAGACGACCTGGAAAATTCGAGGGCGTTATTCATTGTGTAGTAAGCAGCCCTGAGACTCAATTTCAAACGGTTTTGATAGAAGTGTGAATGTACCCATATGGCAGTCCTTCGTGACGGTTTGACGTTGAGAGTGAAAATAAAAAAAAGATTCTGATAATGGACTCCTCTCAGCTTTGCATTGAGAGCACAGATACTTATTCGTTTAGTGAAAAGATGTAATAATGCTTTGTTGATGCATTCTTTACAAATCAGGTACAGTATGATGAGTAGGGAGACTCAGACTGCTTTGTTTACCATGCAGTATTACACTGAGACGAAGGTGAAGGAGCTGCCCCTTTAAAGGACATGAGACAGCCATATGTTGTTGATATCAAGTGATTATGGGATGCTCTCTTGAAGGTGTTTCTAATGAGTGAAAGTCACTAGACTAAGGGGACTTAGAAGCCATGTGTTACCTGCATACTGCAGGTGAAGGTTTGGGGGGTAATGTTTCGATTACAAGGCTCACTAGTCAAGAGTAGAAGCCAGTCAGACGCCGAAGAAATACCTCAGCAAAATCACAAATTCAGATATACAATATCTGCTTGGTATTCCTAAAGAACCAAATGTTTTTTTTAATAATAAAACAATATATGCAACAGACTGAAATGTGTAGTTTCTTTGCTGCATTTTTTCATGATTTCCCCCCAAAAATAAATGTACTGCAGACCACAGCTTGAGCAGGCTCTGTCCATGGTGCTGATGGGAGCCTGTTGAGGACCAGGGCAGTATCGCACGCCAGGAGTGAACCTGTCTGTGTGGAAATGTGCAACACGGGCACGTGCTCAGACTCTGTAGGCAGTGATTACATTTCCAGTGTTTTTCAAGGGGCTGTCTAAATTAGAAAAAGCACAGGTTTGGGATGTAATAATTATAAAGTATTCATAATGTAGGATTACTAACTTGATCAATTAATTACTCATATAAGAATAAATATTTTCTTGCACTTTTTTTATTCATCTCAAAGTTGTTGGTTTTCTGTGATTATAGAAAGGTGTAGCTCTGCATTTATCGCTGGGATTTGTTCGTGGTCCAAGATATAACTAAGAATGAAGTAGATAAAGATGGCAAAATTTATGGAACCCATCTGGTCTATTACACTAGCTTTATTAAATTTATTGTACAGGACAGCCCTAGAAATATATATAGAGAAATGCATTGATAAATATAGCTATTATATTGCAAACTATTGCACCCAGATCATTAATCTATGTTTTATAACTTAATAAACCAGCTACTCTACTTTATATCATAAAAATAAATCTTATGAGTATGCAGGCATCTTCCCCAAGTGCATCGTGGGTGTTCATTGAAATCGTGCTGCAGAAGCACTTGCTTGAACAGTACAGGTACAGCACATTACAAGGCATTTTACAGATGTATTTAACCTCTAACAATCCTGTACAGGTGGTTCAGAGGTCTCATCCACAAGTCCTGAAGCCAAATCTGTAGGCGAACCAGTTTCAGAAACAACTGTCCCCAATATTATACTCCAGTTAAAGCACCTGCCCTCACTGTAGAGACTAGACTATAATTCTTAATTGCCATTTATTTTAAACATTAAGAACTCGATGTGTTTGTTATTGTGAGTCACTGGATTATTTCAGTGGCCATTGGTTTGTAGCTTTTATTGAAAAATGCTTCAGTGCAATACCTCTGGACCTGATTGTCAGCACTTCCTCATCCTTAAATGTCATCTTATTGTTCTCAACTTTCTGGTTCAGCTTTACAATCCTTGACCGATATCTAGTTTCAACCAAAGTGTTAAACACTTTTGCCAGTGAGGGATCGTGTATTTTCCCTTCATTAACTTCGTGTAGTTTACTATTTACTGTGGCTACTGGTTTATATGACTATACTCTGCTGAGCTTCACAGGCCTGGGTTTTACTCCTAATGAGAACCACACCTGATTCAGAACCATTAAAACAAGGTGGCTTTTAGTTGAAATGATACAGTGATTTTGGTTTATTAAGGTATAGGCAAGGCTGCTAAACCTTGATTACAGGCTATTACAGGACTTTGAACCTTGCAAAATATTAAGTACCAGTTTGAGGGTGGTGCATATTAGCGTTCAGAATTTAGGATTAGGCGGAGTTACTGTTGTCCTAAATGTATTTGCATGTATTTAAAGGCAGAAAAATGTCTACTCAGGCTAAAAGTTTATGGCATGTGCTGTTGCTAAGAATATCCCTAATTTGGCACAGTATCTTGTAAAACAAATGGACTAACGATTGAGATAATTGATCAAAGCTCTTGCAAGTGAATGAGATTAAATAATGCTTGGCTACAAGTTTTGACCTGACAGACTCAGTTTTTGGATACAATTACTGCATGGTGCACCGCGCCTTCCCAGCTCCAGGGAGTTTCTGGGAAAAACAATTCAGATAGGAGCTAAAAAACACTCATCCTAAACCTGACTTGGGGCCTGAAATCAAGCGTTGAGCTTAAAAAGGGCCTCTGTAGTGTGTGAATACTTACCCTAACACTACCTGGGGTGTCAACTGAGCATTTCCGAGATCTCTATCTGAGCCTCTCTGGGCATCTGATTTTGACATGTTCCCCAAACCAAAAAGTATGACTAGGAAACAATCAAGCCCGTTGATCAAAGCTCTTGCAAGTGAATGAGATTCGATAATGCTTGGTTACAACTTTTGACCTGACCGACTTAGTTTTGGGATACAATTACCACGCGGTGCACCATGCCATCCAGACCCCAGAGAGTTTTAGGGAAAAAAAAACACTTGTCCTTAACCTGACGTGGGCTAAAATCCAGCCCTCAGCTTAAAAATTGTCTTAGTAGTGTTTGAATGCTAATCTTAACACTACCTGGTGTGTCAACTGAGCATTTCCGCGATCTATACAGTAGCAGAAGACTCTAAAAAGTGACCGTGTTATTTATTTATCATTATAATTATGTTTTTATTGATAGTTTTGTCTTATTGTTGTTCTCATTTCTTTAGGTTTCTTTAATTTTTTTTATTACACATTATTTTGAACAGATAGGACCACATTAAAGTGGTTAATAATTAATAATAATTGCTTACACGTATTTAGTGCTTTTCTAGACACTCCACTCAAAGCGCTTTACAGGTAATGTCGACTCCCCTGCAGCATCCACCTGGATGATGCGACGGCAGCCATAGTGCGCCAGAACACTCACCACACACCAGCTATCAGTGGGGAGGAGAACATAGTAATGAATCCAATTCATAGATGGGGATTATTAGGAGGCCATGATTGGTAAGTGCAAGTTGAAAATTTGGCCTGGACGCCGGGGTTACACCCCTACTCTTTTCGAGAAACTTCTTGGGATTTTTAATGACACCTTTTAATGAGCACCTTTTTACAGTATAGTCTCCCAATCACTATACTGGGGCATTAGGACCCACATAGACTGCAGGGTGAGCGCCCCCTATTGGTCCCAATAACACCTCTTCCAGCAGAAACCTTAGCTTTTCCCAGGAGGTCTCCCATCCAGGCTCACATCTGCTGAACTTCAGTGGGTTGCCAGTTGTGAGTTGCAGGGAGATGTATCATCTGCTGGCCCTACACAAATTAATGAAGGGTTATTTGTTTCACTGACTATTTAATTAAAGACTGATGGCCCATTCATTGCACCAGCTATAAGGAAACACAATTAGAATTGGTCATGGTGGAACTGGTGCTCGCTTCCCTTATCATATACTGCACATCATATTTGTAATAACTATAGAGATGGTGACACATTAGTTCTCCTGTCCATATACTTGAATTAATCTGGTCTTTCATCATCATATTAAGACATTTGTGACCCATCAGATGGAAAGGTTAATTAGTATGTAGTATAGCAGTGATATTACAGGAACATAAATGCAGCTACTACTTTTCACAATGATTAATGACTCCCAGTTCATTCCTGAAATATTGGAAAGTATTGTACTTGTCTACAGTATGAGTGTGTCAGAGAGAGTATGGGGGGTATTTTCTGGGATATCCCTCGTTCCCAGATTTTCTTTTCGGTGCTTGTGCTCTGTTGTCCTGTTACTGTAAAAGTAGACCAGTTCAACTCTCTTGGCTTGAAGCGCTGTCAGATGAAAGGTAAGCACTGGGATGTGATGCCGTTTCCTTGTGGAGCCCTTAGTTCCCGACTGCCAGGTGCAGGTCAGTCTGCAGGCGAATCCTCAGAGTGCAGGGAAGAGGGTGAGGGCGCTGAGGAGCCCAGCTGAGGCTGTCACAGCCTGCAGGTTAAGCTGTTTCATTGGAGAAGAGAAAGTGTCTTTCCTGGCATGAATGCACAATTCTCATTAACTGTAACCCAGGTCTTTCTAGCACTTCTAGAGGGCTTTTTGATAGAAATGAAGTGTGCAACTCAAAGGAGTTAATACAACCATTTTCAAGGCGATGTGTGAAAGCCAGAGAATTTTTTTCAGACTGAATGATTTTTCTGTCTCTGACTTATTTAGCTGGCTGCTGGCTGATGCAGGCTCTACAACAGCAGCAATCAGTTTTCTTCCACAGTACAGGGGACTGATCTCCATGATAAAAGTGCAGAAAGGCTTGAGTCTGCCAGTAAAGACCCCGGGAGACCTGAGGGGGAATCTGAGGAGGCTAAAGCATAAAACATTTAACACGCAAAAATGAGGGTTGGGATGTGGAATCAGAAAAGTACTTTTCATGAAACGCTGAGCCATTTGGCACCATCTCACTTTCAGGATATGCTTTCAGATGACAATCACATGTAGTCATTGAAAGACCTGGGCCTGGTCAGTATGGGGATGGGAGACCTCCAATTACAGCCAGGAACACCAATGATCTGAGTTTTATTGCTGCCGTGAATGAGTAGCAAGCAAGCTGTTACCCGAGAGAGAAATCTCCTATCTCTAATCATAGCTTAGTCCTACTGTTACACGTTGGAGGGTGTGCATTCATGTTGCAGAAACTGAAGATTAAAAATATAAAGCTTACAAAAAATATATAGATCTTACTGACCCAGTACTCTAATCCAAACTTCTTAACTCAAGCCCAGTTTATATAATGTCCCCCTCGTTGTTTCTATTTAATGGAATGCTAAAACATAACTCCTGACTAAATTCTCCCAGTGGCCCCTGGCCAGCTTGACCCAAGCCCAAATATGAAACACAGTTGATCTCCTGGCTAAGTTAAAAAAACAATCTGGCCTTGGTCTTACAGTCTTCAACCCAGAACTCTACCTCTACCTCTACCTTAAATCACTTGTCCAATCCAGTCCTACCCCTAAACCTCACCTATAACTCTATTTACAACTGTTTCAGGAAACCGTATTGCACTGCTTCTACATTCCATCTGCTCCAAGCCTTATATTAACCCAAGATATGGAATACATTTTTGATTCCAGTATTTCATTCACTTCTAATCATTGGTTCCAATGTTGATTTTTCTTGTATATCCATGATGCAAGTACTTGGATCTAAAAGAAATGTCAACGTTTGTCACAGATGTATTTGACTTCCCATTTTCACTTGTCCTTGGCATCCGTATGTGTAGCACAGGTAATACAGGCTCCTGAAGTAATAATTCATTATTAATATTTGTTATTTACAAAGTAAATCAATTGAGAACAAATTGTATTTGGAGATCCATTTGGTACAGCAAGGTATTTATTGCAGCAAAGTGGATGATGTACCTTTCTCTAGAGTACGAGAGGAGTGTCTCACCCATTATGCGATACCGTCTTCAAAATACCTTTTTTTCATATACTCTACTTATGCAGTCAGGTCTTTCTCCTATATTTTCTCACGACAAAAAGATTAACAGTAGTTTATATATTCGAATTGCATTATTACTTTTCATCTTTATGATATTGTCAGTAATGCTTAACCTTGTGGGAAAAGGCTGCAAAAAATCTAAAATTACCTCTTGTAGAAAGAGATAGGTCTCCCGCTGTCACAGTGCTTTAATGGCCAGCCCTATCAGCCAGTCTGAGAAGAAATACTGTAGCAGCATTTACTCCACATTCTTTCAACAAAATGGGGACTTCAGCAGTCTAGAAAACAATTACTAAAGTCCTTTCTTAGTCATTTGACATGAAGGGTTATATATCTGCATGAGACTAGCTTCCTGCTCCCTCTGATGTATTTTATCCACTGATTATTCTGCCCATATCATCGGGAGGCTAATGGCAGATATGTCGAGATGATATGTCGTCTTCACGGATGCAGAGAAACTGTTGCAGACAGATATTAAAACATGATTCCACAAAAAAGAATAGAAGTCTTACATTATATATACAGAATATAACTTGAGTGTATGAATATAAAATTCCAGTTCTCCAAATAAATGTTCAGTTTATTAGTGTTCCTGCCCTCGAGCCTAATCTGGTCCGGTACTGGAAACTCGGCAAGATCGGGCCTGGCCAGTACTGGGATGGGAGACCTCGGGTACAGCCAGGAAGGTGCTGTAAGTGGTGTTGCTGGACCAGAAGAAGGTGCTCTTCCCTGTGGTCTGAAGAAAGGCTCCACTGGGATAATCGGGGGCACTGTCTACAGCGGGGCTTTCTTTTCAGATGAGACATTGAACTGAGGTGCTGACCACTTGGTCATTGACAATATCATGGCTGGAAACTGGCTGATAAGTGTAGGGCCATGACGTAAGTCCTGCCTTATATGGAAAATGCTTTGAGATCTCTTGAGATAAAAGGTGCCATATATAGTAAATGCAAGGAATCATTATCCTTTATAATCATTATCCATATCATTTGTGAGAAAAAGTTGGTGAACCCTTAAGAAGTATCTGGATTTCTGCATGAATGGCTCCTAAAATGTGATCTGATCAGTCATAATAATAAATAAAGACCATCTTATTTAACAAACAACACACAACATTTTACAATGCCATATCTTTATTGAACAAATGGTTTGAACAATCAAGGTTGTCTATGGGGAAAAGTTTTTTTTTAATCAAATCCAATTAGTAAGGCCATCAGAGCAATCTAGCCCTGTCGTTTGTACTAAGGTTTGCTTTATTGCCTCCCGTTTTTAATGCGTTACTGTGCCGACAATCCATCACAACAACAGTCTCTAAACCATGGATAGTCGAGTAGTTTGCACTTATCACATCTCAGTCCCTCACCATTTGCTTCCAGGGAATCCCGCTGCCGAGCTCCACTCGATCAATCATTTGGACCTCGACAAGGACACTCTCTCCTCTCCGGTTCTGTGTGGCTAGCCGTTGATATTGTACAAAGAGCGCCCCCCAGGGGCTCTGCCACAGCACTGGTTAGAAATCAGAGACATGGGGAGGCAGGATGACGGAGTTCCCGAGGTGGGTTCCAAACGGCAGCCGAGTCGTGCCAAGAATAAAACAGAATGCCTGTGCTTAAGAGCATGACGGCGGTCCTGCCAAACCATTCTGCTGCATTGTTGGAGGACAATTACAGAATTCTCCCAAGTAAGCTAAAATGAGCTCAAAGGAAAGATCGCAGCGCCTCTCCCCCCTCACGGTGTAATGGACAGTACCTGTATAAATGACAACATTTTAGCAATGGCTGATAAAGTGAACTTCAGAGCCTAGCGGTGTGCGTCGGATCAGCCGTGCTAAGCTGCGCTGCAGTGGAGGCTAACGGGAGCGAGGTGATTTTTCATTTCACACTGTTCTGCAATGAAGCAGCTGACGGCAGAGTCATTTAGATATCAGTGGACAGAGCTGCAATGGACAGTGCTGATGTAGCCATAAGGAATCCTAAGAAAATATCTGAGAAAAGAAACATGGACTGCTTGCAAGGCTTGGAGATCTTGCATTCTTCTGATCTTTTTCCACAATATTTTTTTCTATCAAACACTATTCCCTGGTGATCTACTGAGAATCCGAAGCACTGTTTTAAGCTGACAGCAAGTCCTAACATCAGTATTTCATAGTGGGGGGGGAAATAAGCATTTCAGCTTTATGGCTGTGTAGAGAAGATGTAATGATCTATGTAAAAATGTTAATGACAGGGAACATACTGTACAACATTCACTCGATTAGATTTGACTGGTAAATGTGATGGATTAGCTTCTCCAACACTCAATGCTGGCTGTTCTTGAATAGTCTGCCTTGAGTTGTGGTGATCAGGTCTTTGAAGATTTTGATCAGTGTGATTGAAATATGCTAAATGGCAAGCTTTGTTTCTTCTCACCCGAATTAAGCTGTTGTAATAGCAATCGCAATGTTTTAATAGTAGAAAGCACTCTAGTAAATCAGAAATTGAGTAAAATGACATGATAAATCTAACATTTAGTGTAACCCTTGACTGTATCCAAACAGTCATGTTTGCACAGCAATGTAAATGGTCTGAGAATCATCTTAACTTTGTAGGAAGCACTGCCGTTTGTTTAATACTCTCATGAAGACATGGTTTCAGCTCGCATGAGCTCAACACTGGAACATATGCAGCTGAATGTGATTTTGAATCTTGTACTAATTACTGTAATGCCACATAATCCATTGTAAATGTGTCACCTCACTGCTTCAGCCTGTTCAATTCAATATCACGTTCATCCAAGCACACTGTGACTCCTTTGTCTGAAGAAATGCCTAAAAATCAGCATATCATGTAATTATTAAAGAAAATCTAGAGGGCGGGAGTAAAATTTGAAATTTAGTACAGACTCTGCATAATCAACCCAAGTATAGCTGAACGTATCAGTGCATTGGAGCTCTAAAAGAAAACTTTGAGCACAAGCACAGTAACTGCAATTTGTGTCATTTTAAGTACTACATCGAGTTCCTTTTTCAAACTTAACTTGCCTCAGTTTTCCTATTACAGTGGACATACTGTGCATACTAAATCACATATCTTCTGCTACGCAATATAATGGTGTGCCAAAATACATTTCTTCAGCCTGGTGCTATAGAAAATATTGCGAACTTGAAGCTAACTCTGAGCTGCCGGCTCTGAAGCAGCAGTTAATACATCTCAGTGAGCTATTGTGAATGGAAATCGTGAGGTAAATAAATAAAGCATATGTTACAGATAGGCAGGGGGAGATCAGCCAAATAGTTTCTTCTGCACAATCGCGTTATTTTGAAAAAGAAAAGTACATCAATGTGTTGTGTTCTTTCATGTACTATAAGGAATCTACTGCAGGAATTAGGAAAAAGGCATTTTACCATAAATAACCAAATCTTCACGATTTCTTTTTTTTTAAATATACATTGAAATACTATGTTTAGTTAGACTTGAAAGTAATAGATTGTCTTTTAGATGTTTTATTTATATATATTGCCTAATGTACAATATGTTAACATCTGGATATAATCCTCAGATCAATTAGCTACTAGTAACCAAATAATCTGGATGGCTTCCTCTCATTTGTACTCATCCTGATATTCCTTGTATATTAAAGAAGGCAATACTAGGAAAAATGATAAAAAATGTTGTATTAATTAATCAATATCAATTTTTCAATAAATACAGTATTAAAAGTTTTGGCATATTGAAAAGTTACTCTCACACAAGTAATTGCTCTAAGCTTGATTTAACGAAGTAGCTCAGCCTTTTAAGGTTCATTGTTGCCTTTATTCTTTTTGTAGCCCTTAAAATCTGCATTGCTTTGTTTGCATGATGTAGATAAAACTGTTTCTCCTATCTGCGAAGAACCAAGCTAAAGCCCTTTCTAGGAATGTCTTCCTTCCCAGAAAGCTATAGGGTGACTTTTCTTTTTAAATCAGTCTTCAAAAAATTGAAAAACAAAATCATCAGTGATCAAGCCACGTATAGTAGCTCAGGGTAATCCTTACTGGAATGAGTTGAATAGCCTGCTTCCTACTGTAGCTGAATCTTGGCGACAGCAATAGTGATGAAAGCAACATTCCTTCCTGTGAGTTTTGTCTGTCTGTTAATTCCCTGAAGGTGTATCGGTTGTGTTTTGTGGATTGTCCAAGGCCTCCCAGTTCTTTTGTTGCTGGAAACACAGATATTCTGAAAATTAAACTTCCTTGACCTTATTGGATTTCAGTCAGTATCCAGGGACTTCCTTGCAATGCTGCTGTGTGTTGGAGAAAGTAAGATAAGATCCCTTTATTGGCCATATACAGTTTCTTGCATTAGGAATGTGTCTTTTTGCAGACCCCAGCTTGCTCTCCATGAGACACACAGACAGGGAGAGAAGCTGTTGGGAGCAGTTGGGGTTTGTTTCAGTTTCAGTTTGTTCAATTGCATAATAACCAGAGCAATGTTAACCTTCTAACCCAAGCTATACATGCTAAAGAGCACTCCTGTGAATACATCCGTACAGGTCTATGTACCTTTAGCATTTGTTTAATATTAGTGTTTGGTACGGAAGGTTATCCCTACATTTGGTTCTGCAATAAATAAACTTGCATGGAGGCAATTTCTGATCTCTTCATGAAGAATGAAATATTAAGCCCTGTTCTTTCTGCTAACGTTCACTGTGGCCTTGTTCAATCAAAAGAAATGCGGCTGTGTTCATCTTTAGTTTTGCTTCATGTAGGATGTAGAAACCCATATCCCATTGTTGTTTTGTCACTCTGCCATTGGAAAGGTCAGGCTCTAATGTGTCTTTACTTGCTGCATTATTGGCTGTTCATCTATTTAAAGAAGCTCCACAAAGTGTTTCAAATGACTTTATCTCGTATTCATTTCATAACGTCTTTGAAACTCTTCCCTTTGTCGTTGATAGGTCTTTTTTAGATATTGAAATGGGGTCATGAAGCAGGGATTTCATTTCTGTCCACAAGTAGGGGAATACAGCAAGAGCCTGCAGTGCTTCAAGCACTGTTCAAAGAGGAGCAGAGAAGTAGAAAGATTTAGTTCTGCCTTAGTTATCAGAGATTAACTTTCCTTTAAAAAGGTTTGTTGCATTTTCTTTTCAGATATCATTATTGTACTCATTATTTTTATAACAACTACTGACTTCTAGTCCTATCCAAAGGATGTAATCGATCTTCTCTGTTTTATCTTTTTTCATTCAACTGCTTTGAAGTGCAGACTTACAAGATGTTTGCTATATAATCAGACATGCAACCTTTTCCCCTACACACACTCTACTGTAAGTCAGGCCTATAGTTTGTTCTAACAGTTTAACAAATGGATTGAATATTTTTCTATTTGCCAAAATTACACTGTCTCACTTGTGAAATGCATCAGCAGAATATAACATTAAATAAAACAGCTCTAGTCAAGCCAGCAGACATATCACCCTGTAATTCACAGCTGTCAGCCCACTGAAGCTCAGCAGGTGTGAGCCTGGCCAGTACTTGGATGGGAGACTCCTAGGCAAGCTCAGTTTGCAGCTGGACGAAGTGTTAGTGGGACCAGTAGGGGGCGCTCACCCTGCGGTCTGTGTGGGTCTTAATGCCCCAGTATAGAGACAGGGACACTATAATGTAAAAAGGTCCTGATTCTCTGTGGTCATTAAAAATCCTAGGGCATTTCTCAAAAAGAGTAGAGATGTTACCCCAGTGTCCTGGCCAAATATCCTATTGGCCCTTACCAATCATGACCTCCTAATAATCTCCATCTCTGAACTGGCTCCATCACTCTGCTCTCCTCCCCACTGAGAGCTGGTGTGTGGGGAGCATACTGGTGCACTATGGCTGCCGTCGCATCATCCAGGTGGTGGTGGGGATCTCCATTACTCCACTCGAAGCCCTTTAAACGTAATGGGGATCCCCACCACCACCTGGATGATGCGACAAGGGCTTCGAGTGGAGTGTCAAGAAAATCGCTTTATAGCGAATAATTATTATTATAGTTTCTTTTCATAATGTGGATGTCCTGTTCTCTCAGAACAAAACAGATCTCGGGTTCCATCTCTGACAGTTACAGTACATTGTTCCATGTACAGAAACAAGCCTACTGCACTTACTGCACAAAGATTCACAACAGAGAGCCTGGAGGGTCGTCATCATCTTAAACATGTCTAATTTCATGAAAAGGGTCTATTTGGATCAACAAGAAACAAGACCCACCAGACACGAACACAAGAGACCAACCATTTCCAAGGTGTATTTGTGAAAATGTTGTATTTTGCAGCAGGCCATTGAGATGTATTTGTAAACCGCTTCTTAACTCAAAAAGTTAAGTTTTTTTTCTTGTTAAAGACCAGAAAAGGTCAAAAACATATTGATTAATAGATCACAAAATTAGGAAAATCAAATTAAACTTGAGGTGCTCGGCTTCTTTTGAAAAATATCAAATGCATTTCTGCGCTTTTCAGTCGTGCACAGTATAGCAAGGACTTACTGCCTGCTGGACCGGGGCCGGCTAGGATACAAACTGCTCACGAAAGCAATCTTTTTACTTTGAAAAACAGAACACTCGCCTTTTCATTTAATCCAATTTGTTTCTGTGCTGAACTACATTTTATGAATTTTGTAGTCATCACGATTTCCTTTTCTGTCGCGTAGCCTTGCAGTGTATTGAGGAAAACATCTCAAGGAAGCAAACGGCAGTAACCCGGTGACACTGTTGAATGAATTGTTCTGCTTTCAGCTATTGTTTCGCAAGGACAAAAAAATCACTTGAGACAAGTCTTGGGTTACAGAAGCCCTTTCCTGTACAACATAGCAAAATTTCTCACTGTTGTTGTAGTCATATAACGCAATATTGTGTGATTTTAGAACCTGATTCATATTGAATCTTTGGAATCAGCTCCCTGGTGTTTTGCGAAGGCTACTTCTGACAGAGAAGCGTTACGAGTGTGCACATTTGTGTGTTACAGATGAACTGTCGAGTCGGTACATTAGCAGCTCATATCACGGTACTTGGTTGCTGTGAACAAAAGCGAGGCCGTGAGAAACAGCTGTGAAATACTGTAGCTGCAGCTGTTGCGCATCGCGCTCTGCTTTCGTTTTCTGCGCGCCCAGTTTGTGCCATTTAATATTTTCAGCACTTGAGCAAGTTCGTGTTCGAGTGCAGGGCGCAGTGATCAATGAACTCTCAATGAATGATGTTCACGGTCGTGCCAAGAGCCCATAAAGCTAATTGGGCGCCACTCGCAGAAGGATGGGGTACAAGCAAATTTCCCACTGCTGGTACTGAGAGAGGTACAAAACTGTGATTAAATTAATACTTATAATAGAATATTCATTAATAATATTAATTTGTCTTTTGGGGGGGTTGGGGTTTGCTGTGTTTTATCGTGCCTGGTGTTTTATTTTAAGCCGTTATTTTGTGTCTGTGTTATCCATGGCGTTTGCAGCCGCGGACACGCAGCTAACACAGACCTCCTGGAGATTTTTCTTAAGTAGCTTTTCTGACACGTGATGAGCAAAAAATGTAAAGGTCATGCAGTAATGTGATTTTACAGTGTCTTCTCCATCACTGTCGGGAGGATGTGACGAGCACGTGCTCCTCTGAATAAGTGACCTTTCTGGGATTTGAAATCCATAAATCCTCGTACTCTCCCGACCCCCTGCTGCAGACACCGCCGTGCGAGGCAGGCCGAGACCTCCCCGATTTCTTCGGCTTTTCTAGGTTTGTTGTCCGTTTCTGCTTATCTAGACAGCGACCTGTCTAGTTACCCTGTAGCTGTAGCTCCGTTTAAAATAGCCTTGTTATCGTTTTTTTTTAGGAAGGAGGCCCGAGCTCTTTAGACAAAATCTGTTCCCTGGGTGAGTTGTGGCAAGAGAGCCAGCCAGGCTAAAAAAGTTTAATCTGGCCAATGCCAGTGTATATGGTGAAGTTGCAAGCCTTAGATGTCTTAGATTTCAGGTTGTGTGCGTTGCACATCTAAGGCTTGCAACTTCACCATACGCACACAACCTGAAATTCTCTCGCACACAGTGTTCACGGAATAGTGAATTCTAATGTCCGCCAAATTCACAGCATTTTTTCATTTCTGTCATTTTAACAACAGTTATTATTGCTGTCATAGCTTTCCTTTTTTATTCAACAACAGGTCTTTCCTCTAATTCGAGAGGACAGCCCTGCACATGACCGATATTCAGTCAATATTACTCCACTGCGTGGCCTGCAGCATCGCGAAACACGCAGCAGGTGTCCTGGTTTCCTCTTCATTTAGAACCTGATCCTCTGGGGTTTCCTTTTTTTTCTCCTTTTGGAATTCCCCGGGATTCATGTTATTTCTCACATTGGATTCGGGGATTAGAAAGAGTAGATCTCCTGGGAAAAAAAGGTTAAAATGTTGCAGAATCTTCAAGTACTGTCGGTGCAAGGCGCTCATCTAGAGGTAGCCTGACATATTTTCTGCCTGGACCAGTTCTGTACTTTGTCCCCAATTTCTATTTTTCTATTCAGTTTTTGATTTATTCTGCTGGTCTTTATTTGAGGTAGCATACATTTGAAATAGTAAAAAAAAGCCACAAGCCCCAGAAATGTAGGACTCTAAACTAAAATTAACACCTGATGTAATAAAAAAACTATTATTTTTGTTGTTGTAACTGTTCTTAGTCTGACAGTTCTCACAGAGGTCTCCCTGTGTGCACGGGGGAATGGCCCACAGGTGCGCTTGCTGGAGGGCTGGAAAGACGATGGGAGTTTGTTCTGGAGAGAGACCTGGACTGTGACCTAGTGTCCCGGACCGAGAGAGAAGAAAAGGGATAGTTCAGTGTAGCAGCCAGTCTCGGAAAGGCTGTGCACATGGAGTAAAGTGAGGAATGTGGAAAGCATCAGGTGCAGCTGGAATGCAGGACGGCTTGTGCTGCTTTATCATTGCAAGACTTCCAGCACGTTTATGACATGATTCCTCCACAGTGCTGGTGACTGATGTGAATTATGTATGAGCCTTTTGGGATCTCTGACACTAGAGGTCCCCATAATATCCATTGACTGCTGCTTTTAAATGGAAATAAGAATGTCACTTGTAAGTACATGTGCTCTCTTCTCCATGTGTCAGGGTTTTATAGTGTTTGTATTACCAGCCATGGCTGCTGTTCCCTGCAGTGCTGCAGCTCAGTGTTCACAGGTACGAACTGGTCGGAATCTCTCATTAAATTGCAACAAAGATAAGTAGCCTGACTTGACACAAACGTTTGTTCTTTAATATGTCATTCCAGATCACGATCTCACTTGTCAGTGCTAATGAGAGCTTTATTACGATTCTTACATTTTATTGAAGTCATCAGAATGCCAGTTACCACTATTGCAACATGCACAAAGACCTTTTAAAGCTGTGTAGAAAAAATATTAATATTACATCATTATCATGAAGATGTTGTCTCTATAGGCATTCATTTGTAACCTACTTCTTTTAATAAAAATATCGCCAAATGATTGTTACCAAATCTGTGCTCTGCAGTGTCTTCTCAATCGAGAATCACCAGCAGTTTTTTGCAGGAAATAATTTTCTTTAGGTGTAAATATGAACAGGCTTACAGAATATTAAAATGATGATTCTAGAAAGCAACATTCACTGATTCACAGTTCAATAACGAGATTTCAGCAGATTGATGACTGCTGTTGGCTGACTGGCAGGAGTGGTGCTGCAGCACCTGAATTAACCCAATCTTGAACTTGAAATGGTTAAGAGGAGCTTTATTGGTTGGACAGGTAGTATAGGAGGAACTATATGTGCACCAAGTACATAATTGTTTCAAGATGTTAATGAGACAGGGAATTCCTTGAGGGCACATGGGTGGCGCTCTCTCGCATGTGGGGCCCTGGGTTCAATTTCTGGGGTGCCATCTGTGTGGAGTTTATAAGATCTCCCCTGTGTTTGTGTGGGTTCACTCTAGCTGCTTTGGGTTTGTAGGTTAATTTGTTTCCAGGAAAACTAGCCCAGGTGTGTGTGCCCCGTGATGGACTGACGTCCCATCCAGGGCATACCCTGCCCGTTGCTTGCTGGGATAGGCTGCAGCTCCCTTGTGATCCTATGTTGGATAAAGCAGGTATAAAATGGATGGATGGATGAATTCTATAATGTGAACTCTGCCATCTATCCACCTGTCAAATCTGCATCACCCTCCCTTCAAACCACAGCTGCTGGTTTATATTTGGAAATACCTGAAAAGGATGCTTTTCAAAGGAGCTCCGTGTCTTTTGTTTCTCCGCAGATGGTTTAGAACTCCAGTTCAAAAGAACAAAAACAGCACTGACAAAGTGTTGGTATCGTGTGGAAAAGTCTAATAAAACTTTTTTTTTTTGGGATGCTCCACTTTAATTTGAGATTAATTCTTCTATTGAAGGTGGCAGGCAATCAATGTAAGGCATGTATGTGAATACAGGAACAGGATTGGGGTGGGTACAAGGAATCATGTAGGAGCACTGCTCTTCCTAATTTATATCCATGATCTAGATTCTGATGTAGTTACTCCACTAATCATATTCGCAGATGATGATAACATCAAAACGACTAAATTCAAGACTAGGAAAATACCTGGTTCAAGACACCTGATACTCTAACATGGGTAACGGGCTACTGGATAAAAAGGCAGGTGTTCATGTTGACAGATCAGTTTCATTTTCTAGACGTTATGAGGAAGCAACAAAAAAAGGAGAACAGAATGTTAGGATTAGTAGTTAAATATGCAGAGTTTAATTCAAGGGGTGTTCCTGGGCTCAGAGGAATGTCGTTCGGTCTGCCTCCTGCAGTCTTATGCAAAGTGTTTGACCTACTTGTCTGACGGCTGTGTCATAAATGTTGTACTTTTTTTTTTCTTCTAGTTGATTCTTAATCCAGTGTGCTGCCAGGACACCAGCTTTCTCATACCCTGCCAATAACTTCATAAACACAGCACCTTGAGTGCCCCAATTAAACAAAAAAAAAAACGTTTTCTTTCTAAACGTACAGTACATTCAATTTGAGATTGTTTTCCTTGCCAAGTTTATAGGAAAGAACAAAATGTGCAGACGGAAATGCGTTTTTGTTTAACAATTTCATTGATCTAATTTTATATAATTTTAATTTTCAAGGCATGCTTTTGTACCTTATTTTACTTTTCATTCCATCTTTATATTTAGCACAAGGAACTGTTTTTTTCTCTGTAAAGGAATCTATTGTCTGTATTTTTGTGAGAAGCTGGGGATGCAACACAAAGACGGTATTCATCAGTTGCCTAAAATAAACAATTCATTCAAAACTGCAAAACTGTGGAAATGCTTTTTTGTTTTTTTAAATCCTTACTCTAGAAGCCTAAAACATGTCTTGGCATTGCAGTTATTTTGTCATTCATTTAGTCTAATTAGTTTGAACTTAATTCACATATGCAGGAAACTCGTCGTTTACATTTTTTTACACAACAGTAGATGGAAGACTGCTTTCTGTTTTTGAACAATCATTTTTAAAAATGGTATTTCTGACATGTAAGCTTGTTTTGTTTATGTGAGTAGATGTAAATCAGCTCATTTGTATCACTAAACGGCATGAGATCTGTAAGTTCATAAAGGCAAAGGCTTTTCTAAATGCAGTTTTATCTGGGTTTCAAGCTTACAATGAAGATTTAAACCAAATTAATTTAACCAAGTGGAACTGGCTGTGGAATGCATAAGTAAGTTACTCCACTATACAATAAGAGTGACATGTATATTAATCAATTACTTGCTTTGGAATGGATTTCTGAGCATTTCCTTATGTAGTTACACAATAAGATATAAGAGCGAGGTAGTTTAGCCCATCAGGGAGACTTTATGAACATCAAAGCTTTTACCCCAAATCCAAGAGGAAGAGTTCTGAATAACTCAAGAGCTCTTTGAAGGCATAAAGAAAACAAATTTCTCTGGCACCATTGTGCAATGGTGGATAAGGGTGCTGTTCTTCAGGGTGCCTCATGAAGTGCTATTTTTCTTTTTTTTTTGGTTTGGCACTTTTCTCCAAAATGACTTACATTTGCACTGATTCACACAGCAGGACATTTTACAGAGGACAGCAGCCCAAGGGCACCAGTATCTACACTGTCACATCGCAGACACGAGAACACCACAGCTGTCTGTGTCCCACCACACCTTTCCAGCTGTGGAAGCCCTCAGCTGCCTCGGGCACAGTGAGGTTATTGCTGTACTTCATCTCCAGACCTCATTTCTTTTCTTCGCTGACTGTGCTGTGCCGGTAAGATCACTTCCTGCCGTGCGTGAAGGGGACGCAGCCCTTGTGCTGAGACCATGTGGCTGTGTTTCACTTGTGCTCCCATTTTTCTCTGGTGCTTTGAGGTGTGTCAACTATCCTGGTAAGTAAAACAGTGACATTACAGAGTTCGGTTTCCCCAGCTATTGAAAACAGAATGGCAAAGGCTACCTATACCAACACAATTAAATACACCCTAAACAAGAAGGCGATACGATTAAGACAAAGATCAATCGGGCGACGCGAAAACATTCAAAGTGGAGTGAAAGGACATAGAATCCAAGGAGAAGAACTGCAATGCAGATGAAAAGGGAGTAGAGAGAAAGAGAAACTCAACGGAAGACTTCAAAAGACTAGATAATTATATGTTTATACCTAAAACCGAGAAGTGTTGGCATCTAAATGCACAACATAAAGCCTACTGTACCAGCTGGTGACCCTGGTGTCATGAAATAGCAGAAATGGGCTCACACAGAGTGATGGACAAGACTAGCAGTTTCACAGACAGCCTGGAAACATGGAGGTGGAGGTTTAGCGCTAGTAGCAGACAGGCACAGGCAGTTAACTTTGATGAATCAAGGGACTATGAATTAAAAACATCGCAAAGGGTAGGTTAGGAGTAGTGTACAGATATTCTACATTTGGATTTCAATTTTTCTGTCCTGTGTAATAAAATAAAAAAATATGTCTAAAGGAAGAAGAGGTTAGCATGGTGGACTTCGATTTTCTTCACCTAGATTGATGAAAACCACCGGGGATGTCAGCAGCTGAGACTGAAAAGCAGACACGTCTAACGTCTTTCTTACTCAGTCTGTCAAACTCCCCCCCCCCGGCACGCTTGTGTTGATCTAGTTTTTCTCAGACAATCAAGGAAGAGTGGATATTTTGAGGACAAAAGTGGAAAGTGAAGTGGATTTAGAACAGAGAATGGAAAGTGCCGTTTCTGATGAGCACAAGCTATCCAAGTGTGTTGTCCCATCTGATGCATGTTCTTCCTGATAGATTTCTACATATTACTGGAAATTATGTAGTTTCCAGCCACAGTAAATATTTCTCAAAACTATTTTGACCGACATTTTCATAAATAATACTTTTTATTCTGCTGACATTCCAAATTTGCATCCATCCGCAAAGTGTAAAGGCCCATTATGCCATATTATGCTGGTTCCTGTGGCATGAAATAATTTTTGCCAAGCTGACATTTTGTAAGTTAGCGGGCAAATAAAAACTGTATAGGATGTGACAGGTAATTTGTATTCTGCTAATATCTTAATGTGAATTTACATAGATGTACCTGTACATTTCGAATACTTTCTCCCGGTCATGAGCCGAGATGTAGGAATACAGGCGTTGTTTTGGAGGCCACTGCCAGAGCCTGTCCTAGCGGCGCCCCTGGGCTGCTCCACCCGGCCCAGACACCGCCTTGGCCACTGACTGGGCTGTGTGAAGCTCTGCAGAGCGTGGCTTTTCCCTGCACGTCTCTTAAAGAACCAATCTCCTCTTTTCCCCCTGTGGATTCACGCCTGCAGCTCTGGCAATGGTGCTGGGCTTTGCCACGGAGTTCTGGTCACGATGGTCCCTATTGGTCAGCTCTTCACTTCTTCCTGCGACAGGGTATGACACAGGGAGACAGGTGAACCTCCCTGTCCAGTCTCGCCCCCTGTGTGTCCTGGCTTTCACCGACAGCTCCGCAGGAGCAGGACGCCAGCCAGAAACCGTTACGCCACACCGATTACTCATGTGCATGCGCATGTAAAAACCTGTCTCCGACTGCCACAGCAATTGAAAATGCTCCTGGACTTGCTTCCAGTCATATTAACCGACGTAATGACACATTCTGGCAAGAGAATGCACTATTTTAAAATTTAAAAATCTTAACGCCCACTTTTTCTTCAACATTTAGCAATTCAAAAGTAACTTCTGGAGCAGTTTACTGATAAAATAATTTTGTGCTTCGAAAGGCCGCAAACAAAGTAACCATCATCATGCTCATTTGCATATACTGTAAGCAAGCAGCAGATCACTCATTTTTTTAAAAAAAATTTATTTAAATAAGCAGTTGTTTGCACTACATGAAACCGAGCCTGCGAAAGGTGTTTCAGTACATTGGAGAGAGAACAGGAAACGGGTGTCAGGACAGCGGTTCTCACGCAACCACAGGCACGTTGGCTCCACTCTGGCTGGAAACCGTGTGGCCTGGCATCCAACCGCTGACCGAGCCAGTGCCCCTTTCGTCAGCGATCTTCATTCGCACACGGGTTCCCGCTCAGAGCCGGGCACGCGCCACCGGTTCGCCTCTCCGCCTCCCTCCGGAGAATTTCCACCTTCAATCCTAATAACCGAGTGAAAATCCCACCCCGTGCCCAGACTGGGAGCAAAACCCACATTCAACCTTTTTGGAAAGGACAGTTCTATTAAAACCAACGTCTCTGCAGTATTCATTTTATATATCAAGGTTTTTTTTTTCCTGAATTCTTAAAACTTTGAGCTTTCCAACAGCTATACAGCCATAGTGCAATTTGTAGCTATCCAGCCTTAGCACCATAATACACAATACAAGTTAAATTCAGATACATTCAAATTCAGTGCTGCAGTTCGATCATTGCAAGTGTCAGAACGATTCCCCTTAGTACCAGCACACTTCATAAACTCCGCAGGGATGTTCACCATTGGACCTTGGAAAGTTTTCTCTTTTACTCAGTATTCAGGAATTTAAGCAGATTAAAATTCTGTAATTATCTTTACTTCTGCGTGCGTAGTTGGACTCAGTTGAGAATTTTTTTCCGGAATAATTAATGTAGAGTGCATCGGAGTTTATCAAAGCTGGTGAAGCATGTGCATTAAAAACAGTACTATGGACTTCTCTAAACAGAAGGGAATAAGGCAAGGAATGATTGTCTTCTTAAATAAACGCGATACAAGTTCTCGTACATAAAAACAAGACAGCACAATGCTTTAAAAATGACATAAAAGTACAAAAACTATCTCATAGAAATAAATTAAGTTTATAAAAGCTGGTTACTTGTGCTTTCATTTCTGTTCAGCAATTTGGTTTTTTTAAGGGAAGGGTTTCTAAAAGAGTAGTTTTAAAATGCTAAAATACCAATATTAGCAAAATGGTATGTCTGCTACCAAAAAACCCCTACTGACCATTTGGTTTGCTCTGCATTCACCACTCTTGACTGTTTCAGCTCAGCCTCACTCCAGCCCCTCTCCTGTATTCTGAACTCGCATGTCTGTCCCATCGTTTGACAGCTGATCGAAGCACTGACGTACTCTCAGGACGCTGCTTCTGGAGCTCTACGATTGCCTCTGAAGCCTCTGGAGTTGCGGCACGAAACAGTTCTGAAAGCGCTCCTCCTTCCTTTTGTTCTCCTTTTCCGGGCGCGGTTCAGAAACGCAGCAGTCTCCTCCCTCCCCTCTCCCTATCGTTTTCCATAGCTGTGCTCCAGCCACTGCCTCACTTCGTCGAGATTGTAAAAGAAGGGTCCCTTTCCGCCCAGGTAGGCAATCTTCTGCTGCTGCACGATGCAGACCCTCTCGAAGGAGACGCCGTAGGCCACGTTGGTGTTGTTGTCCATGCAGTCGGCCACCAGCTGGCACTGCGGGGGCAGAGAGAAGTGCTCCAGCAGCCTGCGGGCGGCCTGGCAGCGCTCCTCCAGGCTCCGGTGCTTCCTCACCTTGAAGGAGCAGGACGCCAGGCCCGGCAGCGCCCAGCCGTCGGCCGGGTGCGCCTCGTCGATGTAGACCAGCAGGAAGTCGGCCACTGCGGAGAAGTCCTCCACCAGCCGCCTGAAGGCCGGCAGCTGGCTGATGAAGGGGGGTCAGGTGGCGGAGCCGAAGTTCACGACCAAGGGGCGGTCCGAGCTCTCGAAGTCCAGCAGGCGGCACTCGTCCGGCCTGCCGCCGCCGGGCACCTTCACCACCTTGGAGTTGGGCGCGTCGCCGCCGAGCTTCACCTGGGGCAGGGAGAGCAGCCGGTCAGACGCGGGCACACGAGCGGCGCTGCAGCCTCACTCAGGAGAGGGCAGGCCACTGCAGGCTCCACTTAGCTGATTAATTAGCTTTACCCTGCAGTCAAGTGCAAAACTGATTTATTTCTTTAATGACCTTTGAAGCGAAGCCACAAATCATCTTTGTTTGCTCATCAAAATTTTTAAGTAGAAGCCCATTTTAATTTCTATTGTACACCTAATCCCACAATGGTCTAACAGGTTTCTTTAAACCTCAGAGAAGATAAGCAGTATTTATCTTGCTTAATACTTATGACAAAAGCACACGGGCAGATGACCACTGATACACTTTGAAAAGGAGTGGATATTTGGCTGAACAGTTTGTTGCAGATATGGCAGGTTGCGAAAGTGTCAAGACAATGTTCAGAAGTTATCCCTGCAGTGTGACACACTGAGCAGTGAGAGACGGATCTCTGCCCTTTGTGCAGTTTCTAGCAGAGCGAGCTGGCTGGTGCATTTATCCAGATCGATTCCTGTTGCCCAGTCTGAGCGAAGTGCCCTTGCTAAGCAGTCCAGCAGCAGGTCTGTGCTCAGACTGGACCCCCTGCCCCACACTGCTGCCTGTCCGTGCTGTGCTCCGTGCTGTGTTCACAACTCTCAGACTGTGATTGTTGTGCCAATTCTCACTTAGCTGCACTAAAATGGGGGGCTGGTTTGTCAGTGGGTGGAGTGCAGTGGAACTGCAATTTCTGCTTCACACACTAACACTCTTGCAGGACTTCAAGAGCACTTTTGCATCTATTCTTTTTAAGAGGAAGAAATGTTATGCAAAGTGGGACCCCAGTTTCGTCATTTCCATGCAAAGAAAAGTGCACCACAGAGCCAATCAAGAGATCAGCACTGCCAGTGGCCTGTCTAGTCAGTGCCCAGGAAAGAAGTTAAAAATGTGCAACCTATAGAAGCATCCACATAAACCAAGGACCCTCAGACACAGACAGCGAGCCAGGAATGGGCTGCTTATCTCACCGAGACAATGAGCGAAGTGTATTGTGTTCTTTCTTTAGAGCAAATGGCAAGACCATTAAGTATTAACTCTAAGCACATGTTCCAAATTCTCTGTATGGCCGCAGAATTAATGTGTTCAAACCCGTTTTCACTTATTCAGTCGTACCTCTGTGTGCACGGGTGCAGATGCACAAAATGTACTAATAAGTAAAAGCATGTTTTTCAAGCTGACAGACCAGCATTTTACCATATAGCTTCTGACCTGTGACTGTTGTGCTTAGTGCTATTGTCCATTGGTGTATAAATGTTTAGCTCAGGTGTGTCCAGTCCAGGTCCTGGAGGGCTGATCTATGTGCAGGGTTTTCAAGGGCTCTTTAAAGTAGAAGCACTTGAAGAACTAGGAGAAGCTGTTTAACTGGGCAAGTAAAGAGTGACCAGCCGGTTTAGCTCATTAAGAGACCAGATGAAATGAAAACCCACAGATACACTGGCCATTCAGGAGTTTAAAGATTATGTATGGGGTCAGGGGTCTGATTACGAGCTGGGTCAGTGTTTGAAGAATTCAGTTTACTCAAAAACACCTGAATACATAGTATTGATCCTCACTATGACTCTCCCAAATGTTGATGCACTGTGATTGGGATGACATTTCCACTTTCCCTGATCTATCCTGGCTGAAGGATCTCGCCAGGGCCAAGCTCGGGTCTCCTTTCAGTCTGAACACTGAGTGCAGTGCGGGACCCGATTCAGTTACAGCTTGCGGCACAGCCAGGGAGCAGAGCCAGCCAAGTGAAGCTGAAAGACGCATGAGTCAAGACTCAGATATACAGAAAACCTGAAAAGAATGTTGTTGCGCTCATTGTTCTTCTCTGAATCGAGACTAACAAGATTCTGCTCTTTTTTTTCCTCAAGTAGCTTCCGTATCAGATTTACCGGCAAAGTAATAAACTGGCCCTCTCTTTCCGAAACCCAGCTCCTGAATACACCGAGCAACACGTGGATTTTTATAACCTCCTAGTACAAGCGGTTTAAAAATCTGGGAGCTGGATTTCCTATTTCTGTGCATTTGGATTAACTGAATTTGACTGTTAATCGCACAACAGGTCTCGATGCCTCTTAAACATGTCTAAGCGTGTATATGCGCTTTTATTTAATAAATAAAACCCAGCGTTTTCTACAGGGAAAAACAAGACGCTAATTTTCAGTTGTCTGAACAAGACCCCTGGATTGGCGGACACATGTTGGAGGTGTAATTAGCTCAATTGCGGAGGGGGGGAGCGGGGTTAACCTATAAGTATAAATGAAGCGGCCGGACAATTCAGTGTGAAACGCACGGAAATATTTTAAATTACGCAGCTAACTTTCACTTCCAGGACCAAAAACAAAAGCGCACAACCAACAGGTAACCTTCCCTTAAACCCCCCGTTCTCAATCAGAAGGAAGCGGGTCAGTATGCGACCACGCCGGGAGAAAGTTTCGGAAACACACAGTGACGGCTTGCATCCCTGCTGCTGCTCAGGCAGTGGTCCCCGGGCGGGGGCTCCGCCGCCAGGTGCAGGGCGCACGGCCGTGCTCACCTGCTTGTAGGCGTCCAGCAGGAAGCTGTTCCAGATGGAGCGCAGGCCGGCGGAGGTGAGCGTGCGCTGAAACTCGCCGTCCGAGCCCGAGCAGCTGAGCGCCGACACCACGCGCTTCACCAGCACCACCGAGTCGTACAGCGCCAGGAACAGGCAGTTCGAGAAGAAACCCGGCAAGATCTGCAAGGTCACCAGCAGGTCCACGCTTAACATGCCCATGTTGTACCGCCCCCCCCACCAAAAAAAGAGTGCAAAAACCGCTTTCGGTCGGGTATTACTTTTCTTTTTCAAAGTTCATCTCTGCAAACCCATGATGAGCAGGTCCTTAACTTTTTTTTTACTGTTGTTGTTGTTAGACCTCTTCTAAAAAAAAAAAAAGTCCCTTTTTTGTTTAACAATGCTAGCGTGGCTTTAACGCGTCAGATGTTCTCCCCTCCAGCTCCAGCTCAATAAAGGGGCTCCAGTATTCTTATCTCTGCAGTGCATTGGGCGAAGCGGCGAATGCAAAGTTGACACACGCTGTGGCCAAACTCCCCCCCCCCTCCTCCTCTCCCCCTTTGAAGCCGTGAATATTTCCTGCGCTGCTCTTTATATACCGTGATCATCTCCTGCTCTGCTATAACCCTCGCGGCTTATCTTGTGGTAAGATCGCGACGTCACGGCGAAGGCATTCCCTGGCCAGGGCAGGGAACCAAGTGGCGAAGGGTGGAACCTCGCATCGCGTCGGACCAGCCCATTCAGTCGTCTGCTGTCGAGGAGACCGAGGCACCTTTCTGGTGGCCGGACTGACGTTCAAATGACGCAGCCAGCCACCGCTCGGGGCTTGGCTCGTCTGAAAGAGGCCGTTTGTCCCGTCCCAGCCTCGGTGAGGCTGAAGCAGGACCGGGCGTCAGCTCCCGCCGCTCTGATGCGCTGGGCTCCCCGCGGGGTCACTGAACCCAGCACAAGCGCCGAGGTCTCTCTCGGCTTCTCAGGAATACACGTCACAGATACATCCTCGGCAAGTGCATTTACCCCTGTCGTCTTTTCAAACACGTGAACTGTATTTCCGATTCTTTTTCAAGAAGTGAATCAATTTAGCATTCCTGTTTACGGAATGTTTCCTAATTCTCACCCTCCAGCCTCTCAAACCCAGTGCACTTCGCCCTCTTTTCAATGTACATAAAATCGTAGAACTAACCAGGCTGACAGAATCTGGCAGAACACGTTTTTCTGCGGTCTGTTTTCCAAGTTCATATACTGCAGCTAAGCCTACCAGAGATTTTTTCTCCTTTAAAGTTAAAAATATTTGCTGTCAGGTGCCTCTGCTAATGGCAGCAGCTATATTCCGATACAGACGAAATCTGGGTGCCCTCATGAACGTTCTGAGAACAAGCGCTCACTGGTCTCTGATAATAGAGACCAGAAAGTATTGAATGGTTAAATGCCTCCTGGGACTGACACCAGTTTATTTAACAATCCTCTTGAACATTGAAAGGCCACGAACCCCAGGGCAGCTGGGATGTGCCATTTTGCAATCTGAACTAATTTAATTGTATTCCCTTTGGGTTCATAAATAAAGAGCTGTGCCTCTGGGCAGAGTGGTGGCTCTGTGGCTCAGGATCTGCGCCTGTAGCTGGACAGTTGCTAGTTCAAATCCCACGGCTGGCAGGAAATGCTGAGTTGGTTAGAAAAAATAAACCAATACTGCAGACATTTTAGGCATTTCAGCTGGAATGGAGTTGTACATTGCTGTCAGGATTAAAACATTTTCACGGATGTAATTACTGCTGAAATCCCATTCAATACATTTTCAAAGAGCCACTGTATTCCCATTTAGTGGATTATGGAAGAAGCTGGGGTTTATACACAAAAGCACACCAAAGAATTATAGTTTCATTTCGTTTGGCACTCAGAGCATTTATGAAAATAATTTAAGTTAAAAAAGACAAGGTAACACAAAGTTAAGAACACAAAAGGCAAACCTGCCTATGGTACATCAACAGTATTACTACCTTGTACTGTAGCTTGACCTTGTCGACTTCAGAGGCTAAACAAGGCAGGGCCTGGTCAGTACTGGGCTGAGAGAGCTCCAGGGAAACCAGGTTATTGTGGTGCTCCTCCCTCTGAACCAGAATGTTCTGGTCTCACTGCTGTAGGAGGGGCTGTCCCTCAGATGAGCTGATCAACTGTGGTTCTCACTACTCGGCTCTCACATGGCACTGTTTGTCGGATCAGGGGTGTGAGAGGTCAGTGCAGAAACACTATATACTGCAGTTTTAATGCTGCAAACCAAATTTAAAAATCTCCCCCCAGAATGCACTCTTGTATATATATATAGCTTTTCAATTTTTAACATTTATCTAACAATCAGTTGTATAAAACAAATTCCTCTGCAGAGTCCTGAAATGGATGCAACCACACTTTTCTTTATGTGGTGTCTGTCTGAGGAATATACAGAATAACATCAGAGGGATACACATGCCTAGTCTGTGTGTACGCAGCCTCTTCTCCACTGTAATTCAGTTAATTATTACAGATATGAAATATAATGCAACTCTCTAAAATTACATTAATACTTTATGTGCAAAAGAAGTGTTTTTTTAATGGGAGTTCAGCTTTTCCTACAGCCTTTAAAAATATACTGGAATGTCAGAAACAGAAATGGTAGAGATGGTTAATGATGCTGTCTTGGAGCACCTACAAGAGGAAATGCTTGTATTGATCTTGTTTATTCAAACCCACAAGTTGAATTTCAAGCTCAGGTAAAAAATATTAGAATGGCCCAGAGAAAAGCAATATTGCACCTGTAGGAAAATAGGATCCTAGCAAATAGTCAATGCAGATTTATAATCTTTTTTTTAGGTCCTAACTAACCTGGCAGAATTCTTTGAAGAAGGAACAGTAATGGACACACACACAGAGAACATGCAATGTGTATGTTGTAGTTACTTTTTTAGAAGGTTTATGTTAATGTTAGTCACAAAAATATTTTTTAAATTACATGCAGTAGATAGTCCAAGAAATGCCTATTTAGATTGACAACCAGTCAACAGACTACAGTTAAGGGGTGAATGTTGAAATTGGGGAAATGTAATTAGTGGAGTACTACAGGGGTCTGTACCAGGCCCACCGTGGATCTTCTTTATGTAAGTGACTTAGATTCTCATATAGGTAGTTTTACTAGTCACATCTGCACATAACAGCCAAATAAGGAGGATTAGTAAAAGCTGTAAAAGTCTAGAGCAAGACTGATGGTGTTTATTCTGGCCTTAAATGCACATCTTCCGGGAACTTTGGGGAAACAAAAATATATTGCAAATGTAGTACAAATCCATACATAAAAGAGTTACAGAGTTTTAGGATGTATGACTGTACAAGGCACTTGTAAGCTCGCAATACAAATATAGTATACAATTCTAGTCAGCACTTACTAGTACAAATAACATACTGCTGCTCTGCAATCACTCCAATCACTCCAGGAAGAAGCAACCTGATTACCTAGTTTAAAGCAAAGTCCTGCACTGACTGGCTAAAAGTACCAAACCTTGTGAGCCTCAAAGAGAGTAGGGACCTGAACCAAAGATCAGAATCCCCAAAGGCACTAATAAAGTCCACATAGCCGACTAATTCAGAATCAACAGTGAATCACAAACCAGAGGACAAAGTGGAAGTACATTTATAACTGAGAACAAGAAGGAGTTCCTTACACAAAGCATAGAGGGAGTATGAAACAAGCTACCCAGCCATGTTGTTGAAGCCAATACACTGGCTTCCTTCAGAAAAGATCAATCATCCTATCAAATAACTACTAGGAATCAGAAATGCTAGATGGGTCTTGGATTTGTTATGGGTCTCTTATTTTTGTGTATAGAGGAGATGATTTTTTAATAAAAAGGGAAAATGACTAACTTATTAACAGTACAGTTATTCAGAGCAATGGAAAAATAACTAGTTAAGGAGTAAGACACACCCCATCAAAGTAATGCAGATACCAGCTATAATGGCACAATAGACAGAAACTGTATCTAATGTCATGAATTTCAAAGGCAGAACCTCAGTAAAACTAGGCTACTGCAGATTATGTAATTTTTGCTTTTGTTAAAAAAAATCAGGATTTGCATGCAAAAATTGTATCATGGTTTTTACCATGTGATACAGTTATACAACTGAGATTCACACTTAAATGTAAAAAGCAAGCCTTTGAGCACAACCAATATATAGAACAAAGAAACTTATAGCACAAACAAGCCCCGTTTTGCCTTTAAATGTGTCTCATGACCAGCTACTTATGCGTTTTGACTTAAGAGGTCTATTCATGACTTCTCAGGCAACAGAGGGGCAAGGCATGTTAACTGTAACACAGAAAATATTTGAGAATGTAATATAAATAATCCTGAAAGACTACAATCTTTTAATTCTTGTATGCCTCCAGTTTTCTGAAACTGACTGTCCAGTATTTCACAGAAATACCAAAAAAGATAACATTCTAAGTATAGTAAACCAGGACAAAACATTTAGCAAGAACAAAAGATCTACAGTATTAAGAGTTGAGTACCACAGATACTTTGAGCTCCAAAGAAAAAAGATAAAAATGCATTCTGTGAAACGGATTCAATTACAGCAACTGTTTGCATTAAAAACTAGTTTCAATTATCATCATAAAATTTTACACATTTACATTTTTTTTATTTCTAAGTAAATATTATGAATAATAAAAAAAACAGTACAAGAGTGTAAACAGTAACACTTTTTTACAATTTTAAATTCCCTGACTTGATCTGAGTAATAAAACATTTAAGACATAAACATGACAATCATAATATTACAAGCAAGAGGAGGTCATTTGGCCCTTATCTGGGTGTTAGTAGTGCATTAAGCCAATTTTGAAAGAAGCCAGGATATCGGCCTTTGGGTAAAGAAAAGCCTAATGTTCTTGTTTTAAATAGACTTCCACATAATGGAATATCATACAGTATATACACACACTTGCATGCACAGATAGACTCTTGAGCTTGAGTTATTAAAAATAAAAATACAAACAATAATTAAAACAAACTGAAGCAAAAACAGATTTAAATAATAAATGTTCAGTTTTATTTTTTAATTACTAATGCCCTTGCAAAAATACATATAAAAATGCAACAGTACGTATGGTTCAAGAAATCAGAAAACCACACATGGTGATTAACATTGGACTCACTTACTGTTATGGAAATACAAAAAATTACAGCCATAATTGCATGAATTATTCAGCAGAATAATACTTGAGATTAGGTGTTATTCAGTATGATATACCCAATGCTGGACAGCAGAAAAGAATCGTACTTGATCACTGGTCTTGGCACATCCAGTTTCTTGTATAGTTTTAATTCCTTAATTTTCCAGTAAGCATGTGGTTACAATTTAAAATATCATTACCAATCAGAAGTAATGTGGCAATTATTAATTTTTATCAACACCATGTTATCAAACTAGTGATTCAGTTTAAAATATTTGCATTTTCACACACACAGCAGGCCCTCTTAATTTCCTCTACAAAGACCGGTCTTATCCTTTGTTTGGTTTAAATCAATTAACTTTTATGTCTTATGTTTTTGTTATCTGGCACACTGTTTACCAGAACCCAACAGCTGCACAGACCTACCTTAAACACACTATTTGAAATGAGAACTGCTGTTGATGTTAACATTTTCCTTTTCAAACAGAACCTTTAATCTTCAACATCTTGAAAAAATGGAATGCTTTAGAATTGGATGAAAGCTCTGCCTCTCCCAGTAAGCTACCACATACCTGTCATACACATGGTACTTTGGAGAAAATGATTTATTTGGGCCAGGTTCTTTCCACTGAAAAAGCTGGTTACATAAAACATTAACGTTTCCTAATCAACTGACTGGTCTGAACTTATATTTTAAAACAGCAAGTGATTTAAACTTAACACTTTGGAAACCCTTTTAAGTGTGAAACCAATCAGTTCGTCTTCTAGTTACGCATTCTGGTATCCCATTTGGTATGTTGGCTTTTTTATTTCTGATACCGTTTCCAAATGAAAGGGTGTTCAAACTTGAAATTCTTCCTAAGATCATCTAAAGATTATATTCTTTTGTATCATGGAAATCAAGCAGGCAGACAAATGGTAGAACAATGCAGTCCACAAATGGAACGTATGCAAATGTTAAAATGTGTTCTCTATTTTTAGTTTTCTTCCTTAAAACCTTATGTTGTAACAATTCAGATTTAGCATTAGATTGCATTACTAAATCCAGTTCATATGCTTGAAAAAGTGTCTGCATTAAGGAAAGCTGAGGTTACCTATTTTTAAAAGCTTATACAGTAATGCAAGAATTATAACCTAGTAGGGGTTACAGAGCTTTAAAATGAAAAAAGATTAAAATAATTTAATGTAATGAGACAACATGCATAACACAAATCAATGTCTTCAGTTCTCTGTTTCTGTTTTATAGTAGTACTAATTAACACCCCCTGAAACCAGTGTATTAAAAAGTTTATATACATTACAAAATGTTTCATAAAAGATGTTTGGCAGACAAAATCTTTCGAAATCAAAGGGTATAATTATTTCCAATTAAAGACATCTGTATATCAGATTATGAATGTTTGTCCATTCCTGTTGGACACATTTGGTAGAATTAGTAGAAAAGAATACACATTCAACAAATTAGTCCTAAAGTATAAAATTATCATTGGGAGGTAAAACAGGCCTCCCTTTATTCCTTCAGAGCTACTCACATCAAGAAATAAAACTAGTTGAAAACTAAAAAAGTGAAGATCACTGCTAATTAAACACACTGAAAATAATTCTACGTTATGATTTTAATGTAATCTACTGCAGAACCACTTTCCTGTTTCCTGTGATGAAAAAGCCTCAAGACTTATAATCCAGCAATAGACCTGAAATCAAGATTTTTGTTATGGAAAATGAAATATAACGCATTTGAGAGGAAAACAAATATTACAACCAGTATACAATTTGCATGGCTTTTCTGCAACATGTAGGTTCTCTCTCTTTTTGACTGTATGTTAGATCAGGCTGAATAAGATCAAAAGCTTGTATTGTAAAAATTCCACTGACCACATGCAATAGAAAATGTTATGTCAGCTCTAAGTAGTGGAGCTCAGCCTGACCCTTTGAAAGAAACCCCCTAACCCCAACAGATGTTTATGCCTATGGTAGAAGGCAGAAATGGGGAAAAAAAAAGGGGATTGATTTGCAGATTTTCCAACACATTTCCATCCTCACTCATCTCATTTTATGCTGACCTCACCCATACCTGCCAGCCACAGAGAAAAATGTTTACAGGTATTAAAACATGTATGACATATTCTATTTCTGTTTGCTTTTCAACCTACAAATAACTCATCCCATTAGACAGTCATTAGACTTCCCCCTCTTCCCCTGCAAGGTAGATTAACTACATCTTGCTTTAAGAAGCAAAATTCAGACCAGCTTAATCATGCTGAAACCCTCAAATGCTAAATCACTTTCAACACTGGGATGGATATTACATTTTGTATGAGTTGTGAAAAAACAAGCACTAAATTCTTAAATATGTCATCTCAGCCCAGATGGAAGACAAAAACATTGTTTTTAAATCCTTATCTGGGACAAAACACTTGCTCTTCAAATACCAAAATTGATTTAAAGGCAAGCAAACTGAAGTGTCTCTCCGTTGTTTCTAAATGTGATTTTGCACCTTTGGGAGGCTATCATCTTGTTCATTGCTGTTGTCAAAATCTGGAGATGCCAATCTCTTGTGTGGTGCTGTGAAGAAAATGAGAAAAAATAATTAAGAAGTAAACCCAACATTTTTATGTACAGTAAATGATGAAAACAGAGGTTGGGGGTTAATCAATATAGCAGTAATTTAGGTTTTGTGTATAATATCTTGCTCCTAAACTCACCAACTAAAAAGCAAGACACTTATAAAATGCATATATACTGTAGAACTACAACAGGAATGAAAGTGAATGTACACAGTATTCTGAAGTATGAAAAGTACTTTTTCACTGATTGCTCAGTAGAATAGATACTGGAAAGTTAATATGTACTACATATTTTGTATTGGTAGTATACACCCTTTAATAATTAATGCATAAATAAAACAGTAAATATTTGTCAAGACTACACCTTATAATTATATTGAAACCGTTGAACCACACCTATGTAGATCTGTGCCACACCTAAAACACAGCTGCTTCAGCAGGGATCACCCACACCAGTCCATGACACAGATACACACTTTTCTTTTTCAAATTGGAAAAGCCAATATATTCCACATATTACTGTACATAGTTTAACAAAAGTTACAATATCACCCACCTGATGACTGTTCTTTATCTTTAAAAATTCGAACATTTTTGGGGGGTATAAAACATCTAACTAGGCAGATGGAAATGTGATAATATACCAAGTTTACAAAGTTAAAGCTGTCACCATTCCAGTGCTTTGGAAGCTATTTGGCTCAAATTAGAAACGCTGAGACACTGATGAATTTCTACAGATTATTTCTATCATTACACATAGGCTGAACAGATGTTAGATCTGGACGCAGTGTGAAAGACAACCAAAAAGAATGGTATACTGTCAGCCTCTGTCCTTTATACTGTAATTTTTCCAAACGTATTGGACAACCGGCAAACACTGCTGAAGTATGCAAAAGCTATGTGACCTTTAAAACAAACATTTGTTCTCAAATGCTGGGGTGACGGTAGGGTTGTGCTGTTTATAAATTCACATGGACGTTTACTCACAGCTGCTGTCCGTAAGGAGGGAGCTTGACAGGAAGCTGTTCTGACCTCGAACAGAAGAAGAAAGAGTAGCTAGACGGATACCGCGAGACGCAGCATCTACCTTCTCATCCTGAAAATCAGAACAAGTGCATCAGAAGAGTGAACCAACGGCTGAAAGTGTCACGTTGTTGATTTACAGATTCCTACAAAAATATCTGCCCTGTGGAGATAATGAATAAAAAAAAACGCACTAACTTCTATTAACATTCTTACTTGTTGTTTTACCTCTTTTTTACTTAAAATTTAAACTTTTCTACAAGAGAAGAGAAGCTGTAATGAAAAAAAAACAGTAAGATGTGCCCCCTGTGTTTGGTAAGAAGGCACTAGGTGATGTGTTTAACTCATCCCCCCTTGGGTCAGGCTGGGGTCTGTAGTCATTATATATAGAAACAGCAGCTTCCTGCACTGGCTTGGACGAACAGGGTCTGTGTGTTTGTGAGAAGGCAGACTGGGTGGAGACAGCAGTATGTGGAGGTACAGTGCCGTAGCAGTAAGTGCTGCTGTGCCACACAGCCTCGGGGTCCCAAGTCTGATTCCAGACACGTGTTAAATTTGCATGTTCTCCCCCATGATCACCTGCTTTTTCTCCAGCTGCTCCAGTTTTCTCCTATCCGCCAAACGTGTTGCCCAGACTTTCTGAGGTCTGTGCGTGTGTCCGTGTTTGAGCCCTGCGTGTCTGGGATCGGCTCCGGGCTGCCTGGCCCTCACCATGAGAATAAACGGCTCTCTGGTAATGGATGGATGTTATGTAACCATCTAAACTGATGTTTGGATGTTTTTGCTGCAGCGCTGATATAAGCATTCCAGAAAGTTCTGTCGTTATTTAACACTGCTAACGTGCCAAAAGGCAGCTGCGTATTTTAAAGATCTTCGAAATGTGCAGTGCACAGTAAGCTGGATCATTAGGCAGATGCTATAACTACTTACATCTAAGAGTGCATGTCATTAGAGTAATAATTTGATTTTTTTAAGGATTAACTGAACTACTGGGATAAATGTTCCCAGAAAGAAATATAGATTTGTCTCCTGTAGTTATAATTATTGGTAGCAATTACCCAGTATCAACGTATTTAGTTTAATGTGCCAGAATCCCTTTGTCACAATCCCTTGTTCTGGCTAAAGAGCTTGATCTGAAGTAAACAATGAAGTGACTATCGAACGGAAGTTTAGCCACAGGCTTCTGAAGGGTTCAGGAGAATTTATCACTGTTGCCAGACTGGGCTAAACTAAAACCAATTCGGTACATACCATAAATACTTAATCTACAGAAAAATGTATGTACCCTGGTTATTATAATGCTATAGTAAGTAAAATAGTTTTAAAAAGCAACTTTAATGTATAAAAGAAAATTGTTTAAGGAATGACTTTGTACTACTATCTGATATACAACAAATATTTAAATATATTTTGAATCAAGGTACCATTGATTCCCTGTGATCAAAAATATGTATTATATTTTTATATTTTTTCTCAAAGGAGATATGAAATTTACAGTACCCTGTATTCTTGTATTCTTCTTTTAGACTCCTCCAGTTGATGCTGTAAATCTCCAACAATTTCTTTGTATTTAACATATCGATGTTCAATCATTTCCCTTTGTCGCTGTGATTCCTGGAGTGGAAATTACATTTTTTTTCAAAGAGCAAATCCAGTTCCACTGTTGCCTCACCTTGGCTGTTTCTAAGCTAATTTAAGGTTTTTGCCAAAGACTTGGTTTAAATTTGGAGAAAATTACAATCAAAATAGATAAAAATAAAATCTTAAATCAAGGTAAAACACACATATATATATATACATACAGTCTATGTATATCAGTTATTTTCAGAACGATTAAAATCAGTTTTATTTTGTATTATAATTCAACAAATTTCATAGAAAGGAAAGATTTAAAGACAAAGAATATAATATCAGACAAACTTACTTCGCATCTTTTCTGAACTATTAATTACTTTAGACGTAAATGTATTAGACTCCAGCTGTGAATATCGAAATATTCTCTTTGGACACTTCTGCTAAAAAATACACATTTTTTGGCCTTTCATATCCAACACTATATTATAATTGTCACTTCATAGAATTCGTTTTTTTATTCTTTTGAATGCTGGAAAGCAAAAAACACATTTTTCTGTTTTTAGTCTGATCCAGATTTCTTATCTGCTACAGAGTTCAAGCAAACACATTTGTCTGCACACAACTGGAGCCAACTATGTCAGGATTATCTCTTATCTGTGAGGCTTAACGTTCAGATCATAAAGGAATATTCACAGAAATGACCAAATGAAAAACTTGATTCAAACCAAGAAACGACAGCGTTTTTATCTACTTGTGTCACCAGGTAATAAACACTGGTAAGAATAGCAATAAAAAGTAGGTGCCGATATCAAGATTAGAGAAACTATCAAATCAAAGTTCAGTTCACATTGTAAGAAATGTTAAAATACCCAGTGACGTCCAATAACTTGCCTCAAGATCCTTGAAGTCTTCTAGTAGACTTAATTTCTCAGGAACAGATTCCAAATGGTCCAAGGCTAACCTGGTACTCTAAATGAGATATTAAAAGCATAACGTTAGTTTCTTCAGCTTAATATAAAACAATTGGGCTTCTTATTTCTAATGTTGATGTAACATTATAAAGCTGCTCAAAAACTTCAAAAGTCTTCAATAATCCATCGTAATGAAACATTACATTTTATCCGTTTCATCAGATTCAGTGTTGTTGTTGACACTACTGAAATCAAACCATTGATGGAGATTAGAAATCTTGGGTGTTATTTTTTTGTTAGAACATCACAAGGGTATATCTTTTTTTCCACCAGTGAAACATTGCTTGGTTAAGACCCTTGCTCTGCCTGTGATCCTCAAATATTGATTCATGCCTTCATTTAATCAGACTACTGTAATCTTAGTGACTGCAGTATAAAGTATTTCCTAAGATACTAAACAGGCTCCAGTGTATCAAAATACCTGTACTGTACAGGTAAACTAAAACTATTCTGAACCAGCATAGTGATAAGCTTAAGCATTGGGACAGTGAAGTGAATGTTATTTTTGCTGTGTACTAATGAAATTAATGAACTTTTCTGTCTTTTCACCACACTTCACATTCAACAGATTAAATCAGCTCGTTAGCTGCGCCCAATTAACTCGCTTACAAAAAAGGCACTATAGTGCTTTGCACTCAGTCACTAATGATCAATCAAAATGATGCCTAAAACATTTATTCACCACCCAAAGCCTACAGTATATACTATAAATGTGCATGCGTAGATGATTAATTTCTTTGGATGTCCATTATAGGGTATGTAGTAAAAGTCTGCATATGATCATGTTTTTGTTGAACCAGATTAATAATACATCATAAACTAACAAAAAGAGCTACTTTCCACATTTAGGCAACTGAAGAGTTTAAGGCAGTTATGGCTTCTTGCATAACAGAAGTGTAGCTAACTAATAACAGCTTCAGATACAACTGAACTGTCATCACAAGCATTATAGAAAACAAGCAGAATAATCTGACTTGGTCATGTTTACTAAACTCTGTGCTTTAAAGCTAATATGTACTCTAACCTCCTCTTATATGATATAATGTGATGTTAAAAGAACCTAGTGTTACTGTAGTTGAAGGATTTAAGGAGACACCAATGACACAACTATTTATAATGCTCGAGGATATATGATTTAAACAGCTGTGGTATATTTTTTTGCATTTGCATTTTATCGCTTGAAAAGGAATGTGACAAGACTAAGACTATAGTTACGGTGTTGGTAGCATGATAAATACATAAAAGATAAATTTACATTTACTATTTATTTAATATTTAATATTTAATATAAAGGTTAGGATGCTGAACTACTCAGCTTCAGGATACTGTCACAGTTAGGATTTTATAAAGATAGAACAGTACTTAAATTACATTGTGATTCATTGCAAACTCAAAGTCTTTTACCACTTTATAAGACTAACTCTTCCAGATCTAGGATCATGGTGCAATTCCTGGCATAGCTCAACAGCAAACTACACTACAGACGACAAAATGATGTGCATCACAGACACACAAATGTATTTCCTTATATCGTTGGATCCATGGATTCAAATAACCATCAAATAAAGATCACTTTATTGGCCATATACAATTTCTTGTATTAAGCAGACCCCAGCTTGCTCTCCATGAGACACACAGACAGGGAGAGAAGGTTGGGGTCAGAGCGCCGAAGAGCGCCAGCGGAGAAGGATTCCTCTGCCGGCCACGGGATTCAAACTGGCAACCTTCCAGCCACAGGCGCCGATCCTGAGCCACTGAGCCACCCCACCACCCCTCTAAATGATGAGCTAATCATTTAGAATTATGACAAATTCAATTAATGACATGTATGTCCATCTACCGACCTACATAATTGTGGTAATGGAACAAGTAAAGGTTTATTCCATGCTAAAAAGAGAAGAAAGGAAACAATGTTTCGGCTGTTGAGCTTTCTTCAGGTGTGTCTTCTTCTACGTTAACACACCCCAAGAAGGCTCCATAACTGAAACGTTGCATTTCCTTTCTTCTCTTTTAAGCATGGAATATACATTTACTTGCTCCTTTGTGCAGCCTACGCATGCTGACGCAGCTCCCTACTTGAACTAATTGTGGTAATGTTTGGATCACCTATCAAACTGCCTCATAGGGAACTTATGAACTGCTTGTGAAAAATAAACATTTTAATGAACAAGGATGCACATGTGTTCCTTAGAGTATGTGCCTCTCTTTGAGTAACTTATGTCTAGGAACAAAGTGCTTGAACATGGTCCAGCTTTGGACAATATCATAATTACTTAAAGGTGAAGTATAATCATCTTTTAGTGCTGTGCAAGCAGAGCACCAATACCCCATCTACAAATTAATTTAAAACAATATAATCAATATGATGGAATGGAAAATCTAATAGGTGTTAAGAATATCAATAAAATAGTGCACATATTTTCATTATCTTGTTTTGAAGGCATAGAGCAAGGAAAAAGAGGTCAGCCTAAACAGAGAAACAAGTAATAGGTTTATTCCATGCTGAAAAAAAGAAGAAAGAGAACACAACGTTTCGGCCGTGGAGCCTTCTTCAGGTGTGATATAAGGAAATACATTTGTGTGTCTGTGATGCACATCATTTTGTCGTCTGTAGTGTAGTTTCCTCACACCTGAAGAAGGCTCCACGGCCGAAACGTTGTGTTCTCTTTCTTCTTTTTTTCAGCATGGAATAAACCTATTACTTGTTCCTTTGCAGCCTACGTATGCTGACGCAGCTACCCACCTGAACCTAAACAGAGAAAAGCAACATTATGCTCAGAAACTTTAAGACAACTGTTTAACTACTATATATGTTTATGGCACCTGGACATCCACAATGGTTTTTGGTTTCCGAAAAACCATCACTTAAACCATCAATTACAGCATCCTCTCACATGGAGAATCATTGAGGGATCACTGGTCTGTCTCTTATTTTGTAACCAAAAGCCAGAGTATACATTTTGACTGTTTAAACTGTGATATGACCAGAGTATTCCACAGGGATGTGTGACCTAACACTACCAGCACACAAAGTGCTGGTGGATATAAGACAGACCACATGATAACCAGCCAATGAATTACTTGCAAATTTGCCAAATCATTTTTTCTCAAGACCTGCAAATGCTGTTATCTAGTGTAGTTTTAACCCTTCGGTTCTGCTATGTTTTAATATTCATTAAAAACAAAATTTAATTCTTACCATTTCCAGATCCAATATTCTGTCCTACAAGAGAACAGAAAAAATAATGTCTATCATGAAACAACAACAAGAGGTTTACATTTACAAAAAATAAGTTGTGCCCTACAATATATATATAAAGGTCAGTCTAAAAATTTGGACTCAGGGTCAATGTCTGGGTAGCTTGGTCAAGTAACCCACAGCCCTTTGTGTTAAGAGGTGCCCCCTGCTCTCAGAACTAAATGCACACCCAGTTTCAATGTGCTTTTTCAGACTAGTATTTCACTGTTGATTCTGGAAATGTCTATTACTGTTAGTTGAATAAGTCAATGTTTTTGAGGATTTTGAATACCCAAATCAGGTCCCCTCCAAATCTTCTTTGTTCAAAGCTAAAAGTTCTTGCAGTCCATCACAGTAGGACATTCCTTCAATTCCAGGAATGATCTCTCTTCTGGTCCCTCTTCTCTGGACTGATTCCAGAGCAATAATATTTTGGTTGTAACTTGGTGACCAAAATCGTATACACCATATTCTAAGCAACATCTAACTAGTGCATAATATAATTTAAACATAACTTTCCCTTGGTTTAAACTCTACATAATAAACTACATACCCTAACACTGTGCAGTTTGTTTATTGGTTCCCTACGTCATTGCTCAAAATGCAAAGTTAGCTCTGGCTCGCTTCACCAGTATAAAAAGGAGTTAGGTACTCATTACCACTCAAGTCAGATACACTTGGAGAATAATGCAGAAAGGAAAAGATACTCATTTTAAGCCTTTGAAATTTACTATTCCCTGAGAGTGAATGATGTTCCACTTGTAATGATATATAAGAGCTGTCTAAACTTCTCCTACTTATCTGCCACTCATAGGTGCACCTGTGAGAAATTCTACCCTGGACACATAATTACAATTACTGGTTTTTACAGACTGCCTTGAACAGTCTAATTTTTCTTGATTAAAATCCAAGTCACTGTCTTTAGGGAGTAATTAATTATACAAGAGAGCTGGCAGGTGCAACAACATCACCACAGATGTTCTAAAAGAACTGTCTGATACAGCAAAAAAAACACCATTGTACTGCTGCAACTAAATGCTTTAGTATGAAAGGTCTTGAATAAATAGTGTTGAATTCAGAATAAACACTAACAAAATCACTAGATAATTAAATGATTTCCAATATTCTGTTTAAAAAATAAACACTAATTCAACCGGCCACATCTTAAAAATACTTTAGTCGTAGTAGAAGTAAAGACAGTGAGAGCAAATTGTTCAAATACAACTATTTGGTACTGAAATGAAATACTAAGGAGTTCAATCAAGTAAACCTAACCAAGTTAGTTTTCCACAGTAGTTTTCACAATCTCTGTGAACACCAAAGTTAATTCTTTTTCACAGCCTTAGTCCCAGACTGTCCTGGGGTCAGCTGCTTTGGTTGCTCTTAAACACCAAAGTTAATATTTCACCAAATATTTGAAGTAATTTACAGGGATGAAGGACCGGAGCACACCAAGGTAAAACATTACTGGTCCAGGAGACACTCACGTGCAGAATTCGCATCTCTTCGTCCTTCCTGCGCGTCTTCTCCAGCAAATCTGAAAATAAACACAGACATCTCCAGATCCACAACGAGCACCCGCCAGAAGAAACATGGAGAAAACAGCTGAATGGCATTTTTCACTTTGCAAATACATGAGTAAGAAACGGTATAAGCCCAAAGAATGGAAAAACCTTGTAAAATATTTGAACATGACAACCTTTCTGTTTGTAGAATACAGTATAGTGTTTCTGGGAAATATTATTAATAAGTACAGCATCAAGCTTGAGAAAAGTGGACAATGGCAGAGAAGGCATATTTGTGCTTTATATGTGTCACTGTTACAGCAAAGACCTCCATGGCACCGATTTCCCCAAAAAGAAATCAGTCTCTGCACTTTCTGCTCTTCCTGAGTATTGCTTCATAAAAAATAAATAAAAAAAACATCCACAGGACTTAATACACCCCCCTGCAGCTGATAAGATCACTTTCAGGAAGAGTAAATACCAACTGGTTGAAGATTATTCATCTACTTCAAAAAGTCCAAACTGCTGACAGACAGGCACGCAATTTAATATGACCTTTGCCCTTTTTAAATACTAAAAATGAATGCTGATGAGACACTTCATGTAGTTCATGAAATGAATACTTACAATGAAGGATCAGTTATTCCCATTCTGTAGAAACTGTACACCTGTCCAGGATCTGTACACCTGCACTCACTCACAATTCTGTATCTTTTTGCTTTGCAAAAGATACCCATCTTAAGAAGCCTCCTAGCAATTGTAACACTAGTTATTTTTTAATGCTTTTTAGGATTAGCAAACTATTTAAAACAATAATCCCTTGAAACAGTTTTGAAAAGTGAAATCCTGACAATACTTTGACTGGAATTGCTAAGTCAATAACGATGCCTACAATCAATGTTATTATTAACAAAAGGCTTTAGCAGAGAACTGCATGATATGTTGAAAAAAACACTCAAGCATTTAGAACACTTAGAATATCAAAACAGATTAGACAACATTATATTTTCCATCAGTGTGATTTCTTGTCTATAAAAGCAATACTACACAATATGTCAACACATTTTAATGCTGATAACAGTGCAAAATGGGAGAAGTGCTTCGACCTAAAACAGCCTAGTATTGGTAAAAACCTAAAAAACTCACAGCTAACAACTTCAAGACACCACTCTCAGCTAATCAACTTCAGAACAGTTCCATGGTTTGACTGCAACTTCAACCCCATCTGTCAATACAATCAACCACAATTCGGTGTCCATCCTCAAAGCTGGACAGAGGAGGGGGGGGTGACACCAAGGTTCATGTGCAAAATATTGGTGATTCAAATGATCAACTAGAACAGAAAACTGAACCACAAATATTTTGCATATCAGTAGTCAAATGATTAAAATCACATTGCTGCTTGACTGAATGTTTGTATACCTCCCCCTGCAGCTATTTCTTCCGATCGGGGGAGGCCCAAGCGGTGAACGCACATACTGCAGCACTCACGCCCCCTACACATGCAGTAGTAATGAGGTAATAACAGCAAGTGTGTGTGGGTTTATTCTCGGGGAGATTACATGTGATGACAAGATCAATACCATATTCTTTGATTGTTGATAACAGATTTACCACTGGGACCTGGAATTAAAACAAAAGGCTACAAGGAATGTGACGTACCTTGGAATGGTTATGAATGACAAGTGCTGGAGAAATCCAAGCTATTATTCTTCTTGTTGTTGTTTTTGTTATTTAAGCCTGCTTGTGATGTGTAAACATGAAGCAAGCAATGTCTACATATCCCAAACAAATGCTGTTCAACTAGATAAAACAATGCTCTCCTTTAGACATCAATTAGTAAACACATGCATGAATTAGTTCTTTCTTCTGCTGTCTGCAGATTACCACACATAACTGAACACCAAGGAAAGAATTCCAAGTGTCTGTGAACTGCAAATGCTAAATATAACCACAATCTTATTTTATTGTCATTAAAAGTATTTCCAAATAACTGTGTGCATATACTAAACCTTTGATTTTTGGTAATCAAGGGAATGTCATTTCCATCAATGTAAAGGAATGATCTTGGCTTTTTATAAAGTGAAGTCTCAAGATTTGTTTGTGTCCGAAATGTCATATGTTATTTTTTGCCTTTCAAAATGCACGAGAATAACATAACATGAGAACACAAATTCCTGGGGGCAATTTTCACTTTACATATTGTACTTGGTTCATTAGTCAGTTTGTGCCAAGTGATACTAAACGTTATAGAGACTGTAATGAACTGTTTTGTTCCCCCTTCAAATTTACAATGAAAGTCTTGTTTTCGAAAAATATAGGAACAGGGCAGCAAACAAAATAAAATAGAAGTACATTTTTAGTTTGAAAATATAAGATAACGATTAGATAAAATTAGACTTCCAACAATACATGTACGGTATTTACTAAATATCAGTTTATAACTTGATTAAAATGATCTTTGAAAAGTACGGTTAAAGAACGATGCCAGAAGGGGAAAATAAGATCCGTCTGTTCATTCTGCACACGATTCAATAGTTCATCTACCTAGCTTATCAGCTGACTCTGTGACTGTCATGTCTTTTCATCACTCTTTAACAAAAAGCCACCACTCTAGAAGTTAATGTAAACTGAAAGAACTCAACCAAAATAAAGGCAAGTTTACTCAACAAATACGATCAATGACAAACATTTTAAAGATTTCTTTCCATTTGAAATACAACACATCTCTGTATCCCTCTGTGGTATCAAAGGTATGCTGATCAGCAGCTTATAATGAAATGCATGTTTTGTTCAGATGGAACTCAACTGTCAAATAGTTTACTCCCATAGAATAGCATTCTAAATCGTTATATGGGAACCCAGTCAAGGATACAGAGAAAATGAAAATGCAGTCCCAATGAATTAATAACACCCAATGGTGTAGGATACTTTAATTCTCAGATATCACTTTATGCATTTGGCCCATTCAGTGGCAAACTACAGACCCATTCTGGCAGAATACATCAGTGTCAGCAGCCAGTGAAGTGGAAGAGAGAGCTAGGAAGTTAAAGCCTTACCTCTGACAGCCTCATCTATCAAAGCACCTGCATGGTGGAGAAAGCCCCCCACGTCTGACTTCAAAGTGGCTCTATAAGCGAGCACAGAGAGAGTGGAGAAAAGCCCAAAGCAGGAGGCAGACTGATCGAGTGATCTCCTCTCCATTTCAGTTTATCGCAAATAAGGAACTAGAGACTAGAGGAAAACGAGAAGCAATAAGGACAAAGCTCATACAATTACAGTGTATTCTGTAAAAGTATTTGACTGCAAGATATGATCAGAAGACAAAAAGGTTCTGAAGGAGGGGCTGCATCGTTTTGAGATGAGTGAAGCGATCATGGTCAATTTACCATCATTATCATCCATGTCACAAATGAAGGATAGGGAAAACTCTGCAGCATTTAGAGAGCCTGAAAGTTAACTGATTTTGCAATAAAGTAAATGCTTAGGCATTTTGGGCGTCTTCATGTTCATATTTTATCAATAAAATTCATTAAGCATAGTTCTAATCCTAGTTATCTGAAACACCTAAATTAATATTAAAGTACCTTAATAAGCATTTTAAAAGAACAGTACATTGCCTTTTTCAACACATGAGCAATTTGGCTAATTTAGCAGGTGTCAAACTTGAATCATAAAACTGTCTAGACATTCTGCTGACAAATCTCTTCTAGGCAGGGTAGAAATTCGCAGAATCTTATAGTTCTCTGAATGGATTTAACTTTAACAGAAATGTTCTCATGAACGAGACAGTGCAACACTGCCAACTGTGTACTCAGTAAACAATTAGCTTAATTTTAAAGGACAACTACAGCTATTTCATACTACTGTCTAGAACTGAAGACTTTTGATCACTTGAGCCAACATATCTGGAAGCTAACCCATGTCTCAAATTAGTTTATTTTTTTTCCCCCAAAAAGAAAAAGCTTAGCTACGGGAAGAGTATCAAAGTTAATCCAAAGACGAATGCAACTTTAATACTTAAATGATCAGAGGAAGTATAGACCTCTAGTAAAACATAAATAAATTAGTTTAAGAGCTTACATTATTACTACAATGTCACTTAAGTGAAAATGAAGCTTTTTTTTTACACAAAGGGCAACATGATGAAAATTTGTATTTCTGAATGTTAAAGGTCATTTCCTAATTTTTTACAATTCAGATTTAAAGGAATCCATTCAGCGTTCCTCTACTGCTGAAGCTCAAGACTGGCCATCACTGCTTATGTGCACAGCATTTGCTTAACATAAGCATTCCTTTTGCTAATATAATAAGTCTATTTGTGAAATACAGTATATTGTGTTATATTTCAAAAGCTACAAAATGTCTTGTTCAAGTAAAATGTACTACAGAGACTGCAGCCAACAAATAACTTTGCCTTCATTTCTTGTCAACAAACAGAACGAAAATTATGTTTCCTAAAGACAAGGCTGTTGCAAAAAACGCATATTATAAATTAATTTTAAAAAGAAGTTTTAATTATTAGGATAAACAAATTCTAATATTTCATTAAGTTAACAATCCTTAAAGATTATAATTGTTAAAAACCAAGCTGTCGATTACAGCCCTTTAACACTACAATAAGAAAAATAAGCAACAGCATGAGAAATTTTAAAACACTGCTTAAGAGATTCTCACGGGTTAAGCTGATTATAGACGACGTAAAAAAGAACTATATATCTTAAAATCCTTTAACAAACATGGCAACTTGAAACAATGCCTGACAGAAACATGGACAGATGAGATGGATAGCATCTCTGTCATTTAAAATGAGTCTAACACATCATTATGACATATTCTGAAAGATTTCGCAACATGACGGTCAAGGCTGTGACCTTTAAGACACATTGTGGAACACACAAATATCCCAGAGCATATTAAACCCACAGACCTCCACTTTACAATGTTATGCCGAATCCTACAGGATTCAATGTTCTATAATCACGACTATCGACCCAAAGATAACACATTCCAAAGAGATATGCCTTTGCCAGTGTTTCGAGGTTAGAGCTTATGTAACATCCTAAATTACAAAATATTGTCAGCTGGACAAATGTAAGAACTCAAGAAAAAAAAACTTTATATAACCTTATATAATAAAAAAGAACCAGCTCAGCAAAGCTACAGAGCCAAATTAAAGACACAGCACTGAGTGAACCGAACAGATAAATACTGTGGATTCATTTACGGTCTGTTGCAGGTATCTCTTATCTTTAAAAAAAAAAGGAAAGAAAAGTGTTACTCTGCAAGTAAATTCTTTTCAGTCTTCTAGTCCACATCCAACATCTACCCATAATACAGCAAAGCAAAGACTTTATAACATGTTCTTCAAAAAAAACAACAAAATGAACTTAATATGCACCTCATGCCTCAGTCTAGGTTTTCCTAATTCATACTTGTTCTCGCAGATGAACTATAGGACTGCAAAAATACTGCACTCAAAACTAAAATGCGTTTTGCCATATGGAGAGACACGCACTTACTTCCCCCACTCCTGACCATTTCCAAATACACCCTGCAGTCAAGACACATCGCGTTGTGTGTGATGCACGCAACCAAAATTAAAAACTGCACTATTGTTAAATTGCAGTGCAAGACATTAATTATTAGTGAAGCTTGTTTCGCAATTCTTCACCTGATGAGATTAGGTCTGTTATTATTTGACACCCAAATCTTTAGATTTCAGTCAATCAAAAGCACTGTTTTGTTCTGCACAAAGATTGAAATACAGAGCCCTAAACATGGCTAACTTTTGCATAGTGCATGTTACATTATGTCACAAAGTTTCATTCCAAATTGTTGCCTGTTATAATAGCATGCTTCATAACTGATATTTTTAATATTGCACCTAAGATCACATCATAAACATTCATTGGAAAAATAACATCAAAATGTAATAACTAAATCGTAACACTATTATCCTCTTATGTGTATCTTACTTGAACAACATTTATATTTGGAATAAAATGCTGCAGGTGTTTTACTAATCTCTAGATCTTTAAAATAAGGGCAAAATTCTAAATTAAATCAGGTTTATAAACATAAGCACATCGTTCTAAATTCTGCCTGTACACAGCTAACAGTTCCTAAGACTTAATTCCATTTTTAATCAAATCAGTGAGGCAAGTCACGGGCATAAATCCTTTTAATCCAAGATCTTACCATCTCAATGCAAATAAAAGTAAGCTTAAAACAAGACTACAGCACAATCCCAGGCTTTACACATTGTCCCTAGATGTTTTTGATTTAGATATGGTCACAACAGGGCGATCGTTAAGCCATGTACTGGAGAACAAACATCCCAAAAACAGGCCGTAAGGTTTAAACTGTGCTTTTTATTTATAAGTGGGAGTGACACAATCAAAAACACCAAAACCAAAATAACAAGCTAAACAAAAGCTTAGCTTCTAGTTGAGCTCCTGGCTAAACTTCTTAAGGGCCTTCCTATCCAAGCAGATAGCTGCTTACTGGCTTCAACGTAAACAAATCTTTGGAGTCAGACTCCCCAAAATCAAGCATTCACAGTTTTTCCCCACTCACTTGGGACTTGGGAGAAATTACAATGCAAACATGGGCATTAGACATTGTTCACTTAGCAAAAGAAACAAAAAACAATAAATGTCATTTCCTCAATTAGACATTTCCCATCTTTTCTATAAAAGAACAGAAAGACAATGTAGCACCTTGCATAAAAAAGAATCTCCCACTTGTTATTTCAAGCAATGTGAAGCTCTTAAATTTGAAAGAACTTGGTGGTGAAATTTCATTTGCTCCTTCCAGCTGGCTTCTGTACTACTCTGCCTTAAAAAAATTAAATTAAACTGGGCAATCTTTCTATTATATTGATCAATTAAACGTGCCACAACTGCTACTACTGCGTAGTGTGCAGAAATGCAATGGAAGTCTTCTTTAAATATGCTCTTCTAGAACTGAAAGCTATAGCTAGGATAAAATATTTTTAATGTCAGCAAGATAGTACAAACACTTCTCTACAGTATTTAAAGATGTACTGTATTGTATAATATTATGACAAACTATGGGCCAGAAGTAATCTGAAAGCGTAGAACTACATCATAAAACTGGAAACATGAGGTGATTTGGCAAGTCTCTCATTCCCTGTTTCCCCTCCTGTTCAGTTCCCCAACTCTCCAGAGGCCTACCCACACTCTTCTTCCCCTGCGAGCGAACTGGGATATTCCGAGGCTTTGATGCTCGTCTGGTGTCTGCATTGCTTGGTCCTGCCCGTCTTGTATTACATCCAGTTCCCTGACTTTGTTTCCTGCTGGCATGCTCAAAGACCTTTACAGCTTAGTGCTAGCACTTTTCCAGAACCAGAACAAATCACACGACTGTATTTATTTGCTGTGAGAACAGGACCAAATCTGATAATAGATTCACTCCACAAGAAGAGATCAAGCTATCTGACATCAATAAAATATGAATTTATCTTCCTTCATTAGAACAAAACCCTTAAGCCCTTTAATAACTGTTGATGTTGCTAGAGCTAGATGTGATTGTTACAATAACCCTCTGTTTTAGCCATGGGAATTAAATGATGAATGCTGTTGCCAAACCCTTCTCTGACAATGAATTGCCCTCTTGTTCCTATTTTGTGTGAATGTTGTAATGGGGTAAGCTTTTCATTTTGCAGTTCAACTAACCCCTTCCCCAGTCAAAGTTTATTTGCTAATCAGGAGTGAACTGTTACTTCAGAGGACCAAACCTCTCTCGGGGAACTTTTCAAAGAATACTTGAGAAATGATGCAGAGCCTCAAACAGAGTTCCCCAAAAAGCGAAAGTACCAGAAACAAATTCTTGCTGTGTACTCTCTGCAGAGAGACATTCTTAACAGCCTCAATAGTCATGCTCTTGACGTGATGAGAGAATACCACAGTTGACCAAACAGAACTGCCTGTGAGGTAAATAACACACAAGCTGATTTCATCCTTTTACCCTGAAGCTAGGTTTTAAGTTTCATCTCACACGTACATCTCTATTTTTAAAAATAAACTCTTTTGGGATGACCAATGACAACCAATGGATGTCACGAGTCACGGTTTCCTCTGTCAGCTCACAGCTTGGTGTAAATTTACAGCTCCGAAGAATGACAGGGACCAAGAAATTAGCCCTTTACGACACTGAAATACCACCAATGTATTTTATATATGTTATTTAGACAATGACTGTGATGAATTGAATGAAAGTTAAAACTATATAACTTCACCACTTTTCACTTTTTTTGGGGTGGGTGGGGGGTGGGGGGGCTGCATTCCGATGGAAAAAGCAGAAGCAGGGAATACCCCCCTGCCCCCCGAAACATCGTGCTCCATAGCCTGTAATACAGGTAACTGAACTAAAAGATCTTTACTGGCTGCAAACATGAGTGATAACCTGAGTGTATCCAAAACAAATCTAAAAGGTTTAAAGTATGTAAGTTACTGCAGCAGACCATGTGAATGAATCCACAAGTCAAAATCTGCAGCTGATGGTGACTGCTTCTTCTGTAAGACCTGTAATGTTTTATCTGTGGATGGCAAGGTCATCTTCCACAAACCTCCACAGATGCAGCGATGGCTACCTGAACCCAGGGAGGCTTGTTCATGTCAGCAGTTGTGGCAGCATTTCCAAATACTGTTGCCACCTGGCCTAAATGAGTCTTTAAATACTAACTTGCAGACTGACAAAATATTTTTTAAATATCTTTACAGATATCACCTTTTTGAATTTTACTTATACTGTATATATACTTTCTTTGAGTGAAATTACAACTGATTAATTGCAATTTTTCTGGCTAAATGGAGCAGACCGAGGTATGGATTTTCCTTCTGCAGAATTCGGTAGAAATTCTGTGTCAATAACCTGTCAGTAAACTAGAATGCTGACTGGTGGTTTCTGTAGGCAAGTGCTTAGAGTTTCCACTTGCCAACAGGGCACAGAGCCCCCCTCTTACTGCTCTAAGAGCTACTGTATAACGGTTTCGTCTCCCACTTAATTGGACAATTCCTGTCGACGTGACCACGCCCATCTGTCTGCTGGCTCACAGTCGCACCCGGCTCCTGGGCAGTTAAGCTCCTGCTGCCTCATTGTTCTGCGATGGCTCTTCTGTGACCATCTCAACACCAGTTTTTGCTCTGCTTATGAACTATTAAATCTGACTGTGACTCACATGACCCAAGAAAGTATTCAGAAATACTTAATACAAAAGTATTGCAGACAGGAACACAAACCGTCACAACAAACAAACACAGCCCCAGATGTAGGTCCTAGACACAGTAACAGCAAATTACATTGCACGGCAGGGTTTTGAATGTGTAATGAATGATTGCATTGTGGCTATCAACAGGCACACAAATCTCAAGAATGCATAAACTTCTGCAAAGCAATTTGGCCAAATTCCAGTGACAGTGGAGTACGTTTTAAAAAGATGTATGCAATCATAAAATAAGCCCTGAGAACATGGAAGACTAGTAAAGACAAAGCAGACCTTGGTTTAATGTGTTATCTGCAGGACAGCAGTGTCCCTGGCCACCATACAGGGGTATCGGGTTTGAAATTCTGGTCCAGAGGGAAGACTAACTGCAACCTGCTTTTCCTCAGGGGTGTCCCATCCCAGTTCTGACTCAGCCCAGCCTTGCAGACTCTGATAAGATCAGGTTAGATGGTGGAAATGGTACTGCTGGAGTGCTGAAATAAATATTAACTTAATTCAATAAATTCAAAATGGGTCAAGGATCTTCCTTATTGTAAACATTACTATCTATGTAACCTTTGTCTAGACGGCTTCAGCATGCAGACACTGTCTGCTTTCGTTGTGTAAAGAGTATTTTTTGACCCAGACTCATTATGCAATATTACAATGTATATTCAGAAACCACCACTTAACACTTGTCTGGAAAAGACGAACCCTTAGGCTTTCTGATCAATCAAGTGATTTGATCCTTTACTAAACATCAGAGTTAAAGCATTAATAAAATGTTATATTTAATACTTTATATTAAAAATATTGTGAGTGATCTCTAGCAGAACTGCAGGTCACCTGTGGGGAATCTGAATTGCAGTACCCCTTTATGCAGACTGCAATATCACTAAAAAGGCAGGACAACAGGATATTTTCAAAGATAGCCTAAGAGGTAACCCAGAAGTAAGATGGTCTAAGCTATGAAAAAAGTCAAAACTGTATCTGCACCATTTTACTTATTAATAAGTAAGGTGCCTCAGCTTGGTGATTTGCAGTAGTCATTATGCACTAGCAGTATAAACACGCGTAGAATCACGTGTAGAGAAGTGAGTGGGCAGTTTGTTTCAGCTCAGAGTTGCATTTAGCCACGAGCTCTGGGTTATCACATGGCTGTAAGGTGATAATGGATACTAGATTCCCGAGTTGAAAAATGAATCTCCTTACATTTCTTTTCCCTTTACCTTGCTATTTTTTATGCACCTCAGCTCTGTTTTATGCATCTCTTTTAAACTACACTTCTTTTTTTCTCCCCAGTAGTAATCTAGCACAATATTGTGTATTAACTGTACATTTTCTGCAAACAAATCCTATAGGAGTGAAGAGAATATGCTTATCCAAGCATCTGTGTAAATTATAGCAGTAAAAGAGTGCTCCACTAATGTTAAAAACCTTGAGCTTCCTAATTAATACAGACCAATAGCAAAATGCATTCATTTACCATTAAGCTGCTTAGCATTAACGTCAGATATGACGTCAACTGTTCCTGACAAAGAACTCTCTTTTCAGGTACAATTGGCTGAAGGAATGCTTTACTTGAAAAGCACTCAATTGTTGAATGCATGGGTCTGGGAATGTTTTTATGAACCAGCTTTTATGTACAGGAGGTCAAAGTTAATAATACATCTTATCAAACAATGTCCCTGCAATTCTGTTGCAGTACTAGCAACATATCTAGTTCAGCATAATCAACAGTATGCCCCCTGGCAGGAATTCCTGTTAGAAAAATAATTAGAGTTTACAACACCTTCAGCCTGAATTTGTATTGCAGAATGCCTGTTGTCTCTGCTCTAAATACTGTATTCATATGATCTAGTTTCTGTGCCATACGCAAGGGTTGCACATATACTGTACCTTTAGAATGTCTTTGTTTTTAAATTCAAATTCAATCTTTATTGTAGCCCTAGATTTTTGACCGACCATAAAAAATACAGCAGCATTCCAACCTAATTCCTAATTATTAAAGAATAATATTTTTAATTATCTTAATGTAAAATGAGATCACGGTCTGCGCTGTAACACTATAAAGACTACAACACTTCTTTTGGTAGAACAGAATACCTCTGCCCAAGTCAGGAGACAGAGCAGTTTCAGACAAATTGCAGAGTTACAAAAGAAACCTGGAAAATGCAGCATAAGGGATTCCTGACATCATACAACAGGCATGACATGTTTCTTGCAAGACTAAGATCAAAACACTGGGCTGAAAATAGGAAAATAAAACAAAAAATACTTTTCAAATTTGCTGACCTTCTATTGCACATAAATTTAGGTTATTTTATTTCTGTTTAGGTCAGAGTGCTTGCTCAGTGTTTTAGCTGGAGTTCTCAGGTGACATCCCGCCAAGTTTCTGTACTCTCTGGAAGACTGACTGACAGTCACTAGGTATGTTCATAAAACTATGAAAAGAAAGGAAAATAGCTTTGAGTAAGTAAAACTTGCATTCTGACCCTCACTACACATTTTTTTGAAGAGTCACCTGATCAGTTACATTTTGATGCCTATGAAAAGAAAGGACACTGACAAAGAATCATCGCTGTGAAGCTCTGAAGATTGTTCATGTGAGTTAAATTAGCACACACGTTAGGTACATCTGTTTTCTCTTTGTCTTCAAGTACAACGCACAGTTCTGCCTGAATGCAATTGCAAAGTGCTAGTGGCTGTATCAATAGTCCAGGTTAAGAAGTAGCCAAGACATGTGCACTGTGCGAGTGTAAAAAAAAAAGTTCTTCCTCGTGTTGCAGGAATTTCCATAAAAGTATTAAATTAGGGTTACATTTACTTACTGTATTGGTCCCCTGACCGGCTATATTTAGATTGTTATGAAAAAAAAGGGCACTGACAAAGAATCGTCATCGGGAAGCTATGGTCCTATTACACCGTTTCAAACCTCAGTGTGATTAGCACAACAGCACCCCCCCTGCAGAAAAGGACACGAGATTCTCCACACGGCTGCGTTACCTCTCCTGTCTCTGTGGATCTCCTCCAGCAGCTGCTCCTGCTTTGCGATCTGCGCGACCAGGAGCTGCTGCTCCGACGCCCTGTCCCGCCGCAGGCCCTTGAGCTGCTCCCGGCCCTGCTGCAGGTGGCACCGCAGCTTCCCCGCCTGGCCCTCGCGCTCCTTCAGCTCCTCGCACAGCCAGCGCAGCTTCGTCTGGGCCCAGCGAGACAGATACGGCTCACGAACACGCGGCCCAGACCAGGTGCTCCAGGAGAGCACCACCCGACGCGAACTCGTCATTCACTCTCCGAATCTTAGCACACCTTGTAACACCGACATTATTAAACAGATCATTAAAGCTTCCCTCATGCAGTTATCTTCTGTTCTGATTTTATTAAAGGATTTTTGCACACCTACACTTTTCAGTTTTAAGTTTATATTCACTTTCAAATAGACTGAGCAATCAAAAGAAACATTTTATTCTACTACACATACATACACGTTTCGGGCATTGATTCAGTGGTTTTGACATCTGGATGGGTTCATGACTCTCTAATACACGATACCTTATGTGTGAGAGAGCTGATTGGCACACACATCAAGGGGATTTAACTTGTTGAATATATTGTAAAACCTGGTAAAAAACCAACAAAGAAAAATACAAAAAAGAACCAATATGCCGTGCTAATCAAGAAAAACGCATTTTACCGTCTTTGTCTTCTGTGACCAACAACTAACCAAACTCAATACAGAATGCAGTGGTGAAGACTTTGGGGCATGAAACCCTCTAACTGGAATACCTCTACCTTCTACTGACTACTCATGTATTTTGGGGGTCTAGGCTGTTAAGGCACAGCATTTGTTACATGAGCTGGCTGGGGAGTGCTTTAAAATGTCAGTTCCCAAGGTTGTGGAGCCATGAGGTCTCTAGGCAGATGAGCACACTCTCTGAGTGTCATACGGAGTGTCACAGTACTATAGGTGGAGGACAATAAACAAAGGGTTAATTCCACCCTTTTAAGAAAGAAAAAAGGTCACACCTGAAGAGGGCTTAACAGCCAAAATGTTTTTTTTTCCTTTGAACTTCACAATATACTACACAAAGTCTGGAAGTTAAACAGTGTGAGTCTTTCCAAGCATGCTAAATCAGGTAAGAGTCATAGACTTTACATTGCAATACCTTTAAAGATGCATTCTGCTCTGAAACAATGAATTGTTAATTGTTTTTTAAATGTTATGTGCTCCCAATCTGGAGTCGCCAAATATTGATCAATTTGGCTCACCATTTTGGCCCTTATACCAGCACAAAAGGAGGATCACACAAGCTATGATCGGTCAGTGTCCCAAGGGCAACCCCATGGACAAGAGCAGAGACAGTTCTCTCACCAACACTCTGCACTGTTGTGGACAAGCCAGGAACACCCCAGCATTCCTGTCCCCGCTGGTAAATAAGTTGGCAGGACTACAGGGCTCAACCTGCACTCCAAGACGGTGCCTTCATTTGCTGAGGCACCTGGGACCAGCGAGAGTTGTGATGTGTTAAAACTGACACATGCACACACAGTTCTGGCATGTTACATTCCACAAAGGAATTACAGAAGTATGGCCTCTCTTAGCTGTTCGTTACTTATGAAAAATGTCAGCAACAGGAAACAGTATCAAACAGTATCAAAAAGTAGACCTACAGCAAATACATTAATTTCTTTTTATATATGATTGTGAACATCTCAAAATGTTGAGCTCATTTACAATACAGTTAAAAAGGCCATAAATCTAAAGCCATATTGGCAATTTAAGAACAAGGAAAACTTGTTTGTTCAAACACAGTTTAGTACAGTACCTTCATTTCAGCTAACCAGCGATGAGGGTCCTTCTGCAGGCCAGGTGTAAGGGATATTGCCTAGGGACAAAACAGATTTGCTTTTTTAGAACAAGCTGATCTATTAAAAAGCTTTTCACTGCCCCAGTATCGGTTTCACTGGTACAACAAATAATCTCTTAGATAAGGACAAAAACAACAGCAAAGGCACCAAGCAAGGTTCATAATACAGGTTTTGATGTTATATTAATGCAATTCTGTAAAATGAACAATAATGTGTAAACAAAAGGGTTGCTTTCAATTTTCTTTATCACTCATTTTAATATGACTCAGTAGTGGCACAATTACCTTAATGGTTCTCTTAAAACTTATAGCACTACCAGCAGCATATGCGTAATGCAAATTTGAAATTAAAACGCAATGGTCTGAAACAGGGTCCTGTGAGACAATGTTAAATTGCACCACAGATCTAAGAGGAAAAAACTCTTGATAAAAGCTATTAAAAGAATATTTGAACTTGAATACAACTTAAGATTTTGTGGATACCTAAAAACATAAAAAAAGCATTACATGAATTGTAACATTAACGTACTTTGTTTCTTTACTTTCCCTTATTTTTCAATGTATTTTTAATTTCACCTTTGTGTATACTTGAAATCTACCATCTAAAAATATTAACTACACTAAAAAAAAAGAAAACATACTAAATTGCAACTTGCAGTTTTGCAAGGCAGATACAGGTGATTTGCCATGTACATACATAAGCTCTTTCAGAGCTGACAACTCAAATGTATTACTGTTGGTACATAATCTTTTATGTACCTAACCAACATCAGTTAAAAAAAATCCCAGCACCAGCAGCAATTTTATAAAATGAAAAAAGTTAACACTGAGGATTAATTTTGCTCTGTTTTTTTTAAAGAATAAAGGCCTGCGATACCCACAGCAGGGATTTATTGTAATCACAGTAAAGAACATAAATGCTGCTGTCCTTAAATTACAGGCTGAGCCCACTGATGATGTATCTCTCTTTCTACTGGGAATTTCCCTTCATCTCATTATGATCATTAAATATTGTAAAAAATGCTGTATGGTGTTTCTCAGTGTTAAATGTAATATATACATCTTAGATATGGAGCGTACACTTGAGTAATCCTAAATCCATGCTCCATTTTCCAACAGCTTAATCGATGCCAGTTGTGGGGGAGCCTGTTTCGAGCTATATCCCAGCAAGCAAATGGGGGGAGGTGGGATACATCCAGGATGGGAACATGAGTCCATCGCTGAGTTTCAGAAACATCCGAGGTAAAATTGGTAATCCATGATTTCAGTTAATTAAACTGTTGATTTATTTTTTTAAATGGGCTTAGCCTGGAGACTGGTTTTCTAAAATACTAAAGGAAGAATTTGGATACGTCCCATATATTCTAATAAGAGAGGATTGACCGGAAGCCAGTGGCTAAACCCAGCTGCATTAAGTAACACTTGAGGAACCCACTAGACCACAGCATTGCCATTTGCAGATCTTTTGCACTACAACATGGCGTTTTGACAGTCAGAAACCATACCTCAGCTATTAGAATTGGTCACAAATCATTCAGTCCAACAGATTAAAAAAGATTAAAAAAGTTTTGAAATGCAATAAATTATTAGCAAATAGTTGATCTAAGTCTCCATATTAAGACAACCTCATCACTCAACCATTAAATGTCTTGCGATATGTTGCTTTTATAGATTGCATTTTGCAGCATCATACATATTCCTAAGCTTTTATGGAAAAATGGCATTAAAATGTAATGTCATTATTCAACTATAAGCACATGTCAATTCTGTTAAAAACAGATCTTAACTGCTGAAAGTCACCTTTGTGGAAGCATCTTGGAGAGGGGGACTCTCATAGATTAGCCCCACAGGCTGACATGATTACTAGAAAAAGAATGTGGTAAAAGAGGGGCTACTAAGGCAGCTAAATGTCATTTTCACTTCACGTAGCTTCATACTGACGTAATTTTGCAGGCAGCTGATAAAGCAGTGGCAAACAGTATTAAAAGGCTAAAGAATAAATTGAACACAACAAGTGGCTTGTCTAAGTTCTTGTTCCTCTAAACACAAGAAATACCCAATGCGCTATACTGCAGCGTAATATACTGTTATGTGAATAACCTTGTCAGAATGTTTACATGTAAATACATCCTTCTGAACAAATTCATGGCATTGTAAGAGAAAAATATTACTTTGAATTTTTCATCGGAGTCCCTGGAGAAACCTTTGCATGCAGAGTCAATCTCTATTCCTATGGTCTGAAGTATGGATTCCTGTTCTGTTTCCAGACAGTTAATCTGCTCTCGGAGCTCCAGAATTGTTTCATCCATTCTTCTTACTCGGTCATCTCCACTGGTGACCAATTTGCTCTGAAACAAAAGTGAGATACGTGTCGCAATCCAACAATTATCTCAAACATGAAGAGCACCTGAGATCAAACTTGTCCAAGTGGGTCTTTTGATTTTCTTAAACACAACAGCCTATTTCACATCAATGACTCTTTCACAATGCATATTTTAAAGGATGGAAATGACTTTCTTTACACTTTTAAAGCTGTGTTCTTTATACCCTAAAGGGCTTATCTGAAATTAATAGTGCCTTGAGTTATCTTGCAAAATAGTCAGGTGGATATTAACAAAGGACATGGGACAGTTAGTTTCCTTATGCCTCATGAGCACAGCCTGTATAAACACATTTTAAAATATTAGCCAAATGAATAGATTATGGCTACTCAACCATCTGCCGTTCCAAACCACTGTAATTTTGCAGTAAACGTTGTTCATAACAAGCAGAATCAATATAGAAATTAATTTAAATTGGTTGCACTATTACTAAAGTAATGAAATGGAGTGGATTGAAGTAATGAAGGAATAGCCTCTCTTTATGGCAGGCAAAGTATGGAGAGTTTGCAGAGAAAAACGCAGACTCCATTTCCTTCCTTGGTCAGAGCAATGCCCAGATCTCATTCCTTCTGAAACTATAACTGCTGGATCTGATACATGTGCAGTTCAATCCCACACTTCATTACCCTCAGCACAACCTCGGTAAAAGTAATACCGCTGGAAAAATAAAATAAGGCAGCAAATATATCAAAACCTTGTGAAATATAAGCCACACCCTGTTCAAGCTATTTTCACAGGGACAACATGCTCCTGGTTCTATTGGGAGTTCATAATATTTAGGCCAGTGCATGTAGCCTTTAGTGAGGAAAGCACAAAAGGTGCATATTGTACAGGCATTTTGCATGGAGGAAAAGGTCAGACAATATTAGGATTGATTGTTTCGTTACTTGCCAACCTGGATCAGACATTATAAAAGTTAAAATTTAATTTTGTACAGACATTCCAGGTCCGTTGTCTGCTAAACGTTTATTAAAAGAAAATCCAGGACAAGCTTGTGCGGTTTTTAAGGATTTTAAATAAGTACTAGTATAGAGCTCCCTTCAAACAAATAAGTTTGCCTTGGCTATAATTTATTATAAACAGTTAAACTGAACACGCATTCAGTGGTACTGTATATACACTGTACTCTAAAAGATTATACTGTACTTTTTAAAGATTGACAGCCATAGACCACAGAGCTTTGGATATGAGATTTAGCATTGCAAATTAATAGCAACAAAAGTCAAGGGTCACCACACCACACTTAATGTCCACTCAGATTCCAGATTTGTATAAGTCTTCACAGATATTACACATTCCTCAACCTCAGTATTGCATATAGGCAAAAGAAATAAAAAATTTTGATATATCATGGAAAACTGACATTTATGAAAAAGGATTTAGTATTTATGTTGACACATCATTTGCATCTTCTAGAGTCTAGACAATGGTGTGAAGCAAAAAAAAAAACAAACATGTCAAGATCTAGACAAAGATGTAGTACGTAAATGAAAAGCTCATTTTAAAATTATACACTGGAATAAAATCTATAATGTTCCACAGCTTAGAATAGGGTACAGTTTTGCGCACCATGATACAAAAAAGGTATTGCTGCCATAGAATCGGTCCAGAATGACACACCAGAAGCATTCCCAACACCCTACTGTGATCAGTTCAAAGGACTATATTTTCGTGCTACTGAACACAGAAGACTATAAAGTGACCTCATCCGGCCATTCAACTATTTTCAGAACCAACAGTGAAACATGAACCGAAGGACACAAGTGGAAACTATGGGGAATCTGGAACAAGCTAACCTCTGTTGAAGAGCATATCCAGCTGCTTCTCGACAAAAGGCAGGGTGAGATCCTCAGATTAATCAGTTCTCTAGAAATCAAACCACCTACAAGATGGTCTGAATAACCATCAGTTGTCTATAATCTTTCTTATTTTACTAGCAGTTAACAGACAAATGATTTGAAACTGATTTGTTTTCAGTCCCTGCTTCCTGCTGTGCTTGGTAGCAGATGAAAAAAGGTATAAGCTGGACATTCCAAACTACAGAGGATGGAAAAAATATCTATCACTAAAAACATCCGGATTTATGCAACATCAACTGTGCAGTCCTTTCTCAGGAAGCCCTCATTACAATAATGCACTGTGCTGCCTGGGAGAGAGGGATTACCGCAGCCCCGCACTAGAGATGGCACTTCAAAGTACCCACAAGAAACATAAAAGGCCAGGTGCTGATTTTCCGAAGTATTAATTAGCATACATTTTATTTTTGTTTATACTCAAACACTACTAAGCAGACTGTATGAAATTAAAACACCATCTGACGTCTTTAACCCAAAGCCACCTGTTGTTTTTTATGAATATCCATGTTGCTAAAGACTAGCTGATCATGCTACAAATCCAGGGATTTTGTAGATGCCGCTTTCTTTCCAACTTCTTCACTCAGCAGATATGATTCTTATAAGGACACTGAGCCTTTGCTGTACCTTTACAAGGTGAAGTATTGGTTAAGTTTTAATGTTTTAAAAAGAGTTGTACTTCAGTACATGGAATGGATATATTTATTTTTATTTCAATCCTTCAATTAACTAGAAACTCAAATTTAGAATACCTATTTACAGAGAAGCTATTTTGGCTTTAGTACCTCACTCAATGGTACAACTGTGTCACACCCAGGATCCCAAATTGCTTAGGAAGGGGTACAATACTGAAATAAACAGGTCAGAAGAAAAGTCTCTTAAGCATCTAAACCAGGTGTCCAGCTCCAGTCCTCAAGCACCGCTGTCTGACAAATAACGAGTACAATTAAGTAATTAATGGCTCAGATTGAAGGAAAACCAGAAAACGTCTCGCCCTTCAGGACTGGAGTTGTGCACCTTGGATCACAAGGATTCTTCTCTTACAATTCAAATGTTTGTGCAAGTTACTAGCAGGGGAAAACAGGAATTATTTAATACATCTTCAGAGCAACTGTAGCAACAAGCTCTTCAAAGGCAGTTTAGACACCAGAACCCAGTCACCTTCTATATTGCCAAACTCTCGAGACAAAGGCAGCTGTGGACACTTTTTAAAAAAAGCAATGGTCTCCAATGCAACAGTAACTACTGTATGAAACAATGCATAGAATTAAAGACAAACAGAGCTGAGGTTCAAAAAAGAATGTCACCATTCTGAACTGTTAAGGTTACACAATACCAATGGTGAGAAAATAAAGCCTAGTTTTGTAAACAGCATTTCAATTGCTGAGGGGATAGAAAGAGTAAAATCTGCAATCACCCAGGGAAATCATTTTTTTCTTTGAAAACACAACCCTATATCTAAGGGGGCTACCTGTCACCTAGAATAAGGTGCCTTCCTTCAACCTGTAATTGTAAAGAGCTAATCGCATCATGCCAATCAAAAACCCTATTTTAAAACAAATGGGCAAGTAATTTCATGGATTTATATTCAAATATATGACCTTTTCAACTTAACTCCATTATAAATCCAGCAATGTACCATATTTGCTTAAATTTCAGAGTTTCAAAAATCACCATGGTAATTGTATCTTGATTTTTTGGCTTGCTTTGTAACCATTGCTCAGATGAAAAATATGAGCATCTGACATTTCTAAGAAGATATAAAATGTATGTTACGTGATCATTTTAAACAAACCTTAAAACAGTAATTTAACAGAAACCATATTGGTTGGTGTTCTTTCCCAACCTATAAACACCAGAAAAATCCTGGAATTCTGTGCTAGAATTTCTACTTATGTGAATGATGTGTGAATATCTTAGTAAAACAGTTACCAGACAACATTAGATCACATGTGTAAAAATACCAAAAAAGGGCATTTTAGTGACAGAACAAGGTGGAACCGATCTGCTTTATAAAAAGTATACAGGAAACTTTATTTTATAAAGCCGCAAGTTAATAAAAGTTATTTCTCAAGCGCATCTGTAAATCATTAATCTTAACCCAATACTTTTTTTTTTTTCCTGTTAAAAAGGTTTGTCCACTGATAGCTTAGCAAAGTATGGGGCAGGTTAGCTCACAGCAGTTGATGCTTTTCAAGCTCACTGACTCAAAGCCCGATCACACCATGACATGAGGTTTGCTATGGTCTCCAGCACCACTGAGGCCAATCAGGTGCTGGCAGACTTAGGCCTTGATCTCCAAGGCGACAGGAGCACATCAGCATCTAACAATTAAAACCATTTCAAAACTTTTAAATTTACACAGGAAGTTAGTACACATTTTACCCTTTAAAAGGAACGGGAAGGGCTCGGTATCCTAAGGCCCTGCACAATGGCTGTTGCTCCAGTTAATGATGGATGGTGAATAAAGAAACGTTAATTGTGAAAAGTTACACAGGGACCTGGAATTCTGCTGTGATCGCACATACTTCCACAAGCCATCAAGTTCATTATATAGCATTATGTTTCACATAACATTAACACAGAACGTGTGGTACAAGGGCTCTTACAAATGGGTTCACTGACATTTCAGGCTAGACCAGAGATAACTACAGATTCAAAGGAAGCAACTGAAACAAGACGTTTATTCAACTTCACCTGACTTGCAAGAAAGCATCTTGAACACATTTTTATATTGGGTATGAATTGCCTAAATGTAGCCTCCTTACTAGTAACTGCGAGCCCATCACAAGTTCTTTTTTTAATAACATACAAGAAGTCGCCGCTGATTTACGGTGAAGCCATCGTCTCCAGCAAATATTACAACGGTTAAGGATAACTGACACAATAATTTAAAGCACCTTACTTAAAGTAAAAACTGACAGTGAAATAAGGGTAAGCACTTCATGGTGTGTCTTGGAAGCATCATTGTCATATTGCACGCTACATGAGGGCAGCAGCGTGGAGCACTGGTCAGGGCTCTGGACCTGGATGGGGAAGGATGTGGGTTCAAATCCCAGAAGAGACACTGCTGCTGCCCTGAGCATGATACTTCACCCACATTGTTGCATTGTTGTTACATAAGTAAGGGGTTTTGGATAAATGAGACAAGACAAAAAAATGAGTAACTATATAAAAAAAAACACAGGGACACCACATTTGTACATGATAGGTAATTTGCTGGGCAAGTCTGCTCATTCTCTTTGGGTCTGGCTACAGAATGGAGGACCTTTCCACCTAGCTTGTTCCACAGGTGTTTAAATACATGCTATGCCCATGGTGCATAAGAAATTTACTTTGGATTGGACTGGCAGCTCTGGACAGAGGTGATGAGGTACAGATTTTATCAGGCTGTCTCTGCACACTGCTTCATGTGAGGCTGTTGCACCCAGCCAATTTAAATAAAAAAAAACATCCCATATGACATCTACACACACTTGGATTCACTTTCTATTAGGACATTATTCCCATGTTCCTGGAAATAAAGTCTGCGCCTGTAACACTGTTGGATCTGCTTTTCACACTAGTAAACCCTACCCCTCGCATCGCGCTACAGGAAAACCAAAAGGTTTTGCCATTACTCCTACTCCAAGGGTTACAGAGGGCTTCTCATGTCTTTACACTGTATTTAAGGCTGAAGTGACCTTTCCTTCGCCCACATGTGAAAAAACAGATTTACCACTCATGACATTGCAGAGATCCTTCTGTATTTGCCCTGCCTGTACCTGCAAGTAAGCAAGAATGGACAGGAGAGCACAACTGCAGAACACCACGGTTTGTCCTTTAATGGATACCAGGCATGTGGGCTAATCGTGGAGGGGAGTAGAGAGCCAGAGAGAGAATGGAGCAGTACCTCGCAGTCCAGGGAGGTACAGAAAGAAACTTTTCACCATATATAAATGGGGAGAGAAATAACAATGAATGAAAAAGATTACAATAAATACAGTAAATACCAAAAGTAGCCTACATGTAAAAATATATCACACAGTAAATAAATCAGGGAGAAATGCCATTTAACAATCTGCAAATGCTTACATTTCATTACCCTCCTCTGTACTGTTCAATTATTAAACAATAAGAGACAAAGTAAATAAAAAAAATAATAAAATCCCTTGGGTGTTTCCCTGACATGACTGGAGGTACGGCTGAGTCACAGTTCTCAGCGAAAGAGGCTGCCCCACGTGTGCAAAGCGAGAGTGAGCAGCGAGCTGGAGGAGACTGCAGGACACCCCGCAAACTTTCACATGGGACCCACTGGAGGTCGAAGTCACATTTACAGACGTCCAGTCTGGCGCAATCCAGAGAGAGGGTGTAGTACATGGCCCTAAGGAAGTGTAATATACTGTGGTAGGGCCATACAAGGTTTCACAGAAGGGGCTGAATCAAGGTGTTGAAATAGTCACATTTATGGAGTGATCAAAATACTTGAATATCTAGCTCTTAAAAGTGCAGCCAATAGACATCAGAGGCAGAGTCCGGCGTGTGTCTTCCTCACCTGGAAGGGAAGTGCCCCAGACAATCCCAACACAAAGGTCAAGGGTCAGCTCACTGCCAGGTTGGCAGCTGCCAGAGCCAAGCGCTCTTTAATGGACTACATGTTGGGCTTGTTAATGACAAACAGAAGTTGATTTTAATTCTTTGCTGTTAACTTCACTTCCCTTTCATTAAGGGAAGAAAAGTTAAGAGACCGAGCAGTCGTGAAAGAGATACTCCTTTACTATCTTTCCAAATCTGTGCAATTCAAGACCTGTAGCACAAGACAGAGGTTCCATCTCCTATTAAATGCACAGTGGAAATTCTGAGGTGATGAACAAAATGGAGAGAGCAAATTAAAAGAGAAAGGTTTCTATACTCACCTCAGGCTCAGGTATTCTAGGAAATTCTGATATTCTCTTCTGCGTCACTACTGCTAACTGCACATCTTTCATGTACTGCATATTGCTTTTAAAAAAAACAGTAATTTACTCTCCATTTGAACAAATCAACAAAAATATCTCTATAGCAGTCTCTCTCAAGCCTCCATTGAAAAGAATCTGCAAGAATCAATAAGCATACACAACAGTGTGACCTACTGGCAGCAAACTAGTACTGATGAGGAGAGCGATGCCATACAGAAAGAGCCTGTAGCTTTTGTCTTACAGTCCAGAGTTATCTAAACCTGGCCTTGTCCCATTGCTACGAGTAATAAACTACTGTAATAGAAATTCAGCACTGTGTTATCCTGATTAATCTTCGGATTTTTTAAACACCATAAAGAAAGCCATGTTTTATTTAGCATTTATAATATTTAGCATTTATAGTATTTGGTCAATGCACGGACCTCCCTCACTCTTATTGCCAACTCCACTAAAACAGCAAACTGGTGGCATTTCTAGCATTTCCAGCATTCACATTATCTTCATTGAAGGACAAATGAGAATTAATAACACCACACATCAAGCGAGCTGAAAAAATCATTCAAAGAACTGTTTCAAAGGAAAGCTCAGAGGGCAGATATTATTAAAACTACACTCGTCAGGAAATACATTCTTTCCATTTTCACACACCAAAAACATATGGGTCATTTCTTTTTGACAGTCATTAAAAATTACAGTTAGTTAACAGTCACTAAAAAATTAATTTGGGAAAACACTAATTTAAGTTTCACTGAGTGTTCCTGAAGATTGACTGGGTATACGAGGTTATGGGTCTAAACCTGGTCTAAATGCAAACAAGTTCTGCATGTTTTTAGCAGTTTTATCAAGGAGGTTTTGAGCCCCACCCTACAAGATAAAAAACTCAAAACACTAGCAATACCTCATCTCTTTTCAGTATGGAATAAACCTTTACTTGTTCCAATACTGAAACAAACGAGCCCTCTTCCCCCCATTGCTACTATGCAATAATGTTACCATGAATTCAACATACTGTACGCATGTTATACAAACAATAAAATTCACCTTTTGTCAGGCTAACACACTGCATGAGTACAAGGCCACATATCACTGCATGTGTGAAGACAGATACTCAGCCTCACTCTTCTACAGTTAAGCCCTGCTTGCAGAAGAGGTGAAACTGAACTCACCTTTTCTTCCAGTTCCTGTTTCAGCAGCTGGTACTTCCTCCTGAGCGTGGCGTATACCTCCTCGCTCTGGGTTAACTCCTCTGTCAGTTTGTCACATTCGATCTTCATCTTCTCCAGCTGCTGGCGGTGTGCTTTAACCAAGCTTTTGTCCACTGCTTTATCTGCCTAAGGGAAAAGCACATCTTGTACAACTGACCTCCCTGCTTGAGTTTTTGATTTAAGTGTGTGAACATTTAGCACCTTTTAGAGTGTTGAAGTCCAAATTAAGAATGTTTACAGCAATAACCACCTGAAACAAGCGCTCTGCATTTTTTTCCAAAATGTTTTTCTTCTACATGCAAAGATCAGATTATCTGTAGCCTTCTTGCTAAAACTTGTTACTTGCAGTGGGCATCCTCCATTATAACCGCCTTCAAAAATTTACAGAAGTGGGAAAAAAAGACAGCAGAGAGAATGAACCCATCAGCTCTGCAGCACTCACTGGGCATCTGCTCAGAGGGGATCACTGTGCATACAGGTCAGCGCTCCAGCCCCGCTGGGACTACGGTCAGGAGTGCGACGAGTTTGATCTGAAATAACAGACTCCTGATCGCATGACTCACCTACCATTCTGCACACAGTGGACGCGAATTATCTAGGCCTTTGCCCCTGGTGCCATAAATGCATATAAAAATATATACACACAACAGTTAACATGACAAACTTGGTAAGAATCATCTGGAAGCTCCTCATGTGAGATCTGTATAAGAGATCTCCTTCCTAAACATAGTGTAATACCACAGGCTGTCTATCATCAGAAAGCAACTCATCCGATTGCATTACAATATTGCCTTTAACTTATTTACAATAACTTGAACTCGTATTTGAAAGAAAAAATACCACACTTAAGCCAAGCAGCACAGATGTTCTGCAGCTACAGAAATGATTTATAGTAACCCTATGTTACAAATGGGAACAGAATATCATTTACAAGCATTAATCGCTATACAAGTGCAAGGAATTTATTATCGTAAATCCTAACAAGATTCAGCCATTACCTGCAAATTTCGGATGCGACTTTCCAGCTCTTCCCTCTCTTTCCTGAAAAGTTGAATGGCCTCCTGGCTGCGCGTTTCATGTTTTGCTTTCAGGTCCTGCATCTCTGCCCGAAGCCCCGCCAGCTCGCACTGATGCACGTCCCTCTCCAGCTTCAGCTGCTGGCCCGCAGAGGCCAGCTCTTCCCGGGCACGGTCCTGCTGGGCCTGCAGCTCGCTCAGATTTCTCTTCAGCTCCTTCCGGGCCCTTTCCTCCTCAGCCAGCCTGTTGGTCAGGTCGGCCCGAATGGCACTCAGCTCTTTTACTGCCCCTTGCAAGTCCAGCATTTTCTCCTGGTCTCGCTCCCTCTTTCTGCGCAAAGCATCAAGCTCCCTCTCCAGGTTCTGGTTCTCCTCCTTGACTTGCATTTGCAGCAGGTTCTGCTTCTCCACCTCGCTCTCTAGCTGGCGGGCGACTTCCCGCGCCTCCCGAATCTCGCGCTCCAGGTCCATCTGCTGGGACTGGGTCTCGCTGAACTCCACGTCTTTCCGACGAAGCTCTTCCTCTTTCTGGGCCAGTCTGGACAGGACGTCTCCAAGCTCTTTCCGGAGGTTATCCAGTTGTTGGCTGGCTGTCTGGAATTGCCCCTGAATGCTTTCCTTGTCTTTGAGCATCTAGAGGAAGCAAACAGACTCATTATCACGATAGGTTTCAATCTTTCCTAATTTCAGAAAAGCTGCAACCCAGGGAGAAGCAGTTTATTGTTTATACTGGAACGCCAGATTCCAAAGGTGCAGCGACTAAATTACAAGTAGCAGAAAATATTAAAGTAAGACAAAACAAAAGCCAATAATTAAAATGAAAACATTTACATTTAATTCAAACCTCAACAAAAATATTTTACTGCCTCAGAATTCATGTTCCTTTTCCCAGCAAGGCCGATCAATGTTGTGAAAAGAAAAATGGCTAAAGCTAGCCGAAGTTTTAAAGATGGGAGGAATTAATCAGCAAGCGGAAATGGGTCACAGTAAGTTACCAGTTTGCATGATAGTCCTTTTATTCTTGTCATTTCTAATCTAGGACTCTACACCACACCTGCTGGTTCATTACACCACACAGAAAAAATAAATCCAAATTAAGATCTTACACCTAACCAACTGTCATATCTCCAGAAAATGACAGTTATTAAATGTAGGTGGTTTGAATAAAGAATGAAAATACCAAGTAGGTTTTTAGAAGGAGACTGAAGAATAGCAAAGGAAAACCTTTCAATGTTACTAGTATATTGACTGCAACCTTGTAACTTGAATTCATCAGGTCTTAGAAGCTACTGTATGTAAAGATGAGTCCAGCCTTTGAAAGAACCATTAAATAGAGGTCCTTATTGCTTTATCACTAAAGTTCCCACGCCATACTTCATAACAGTATCATGAACCTGTTTAATTCCAATTTTGAAGTTGTACAATCTGACCTATGTAAATTTCACTATAAAATTAAATTTGTGAAGCAATAGCTCCTCATCTGCTGTGTGGTGAATCTTTTGAGTTGAAAAATGCAATGACTAATGTTTGTCTGCTTCCCAATTAGCTAAGAAAGTGTATATGCATAAAACACACTTGCATATTGTATATAGTATGTCATACACTGTGCCTTCTAAAAAAAAAAACACTGAACTCTTAATTGCTTGTGACCTATCTAGGAAACCTGAGGAAGCTGAGCCTTTGTAACACAGTTTTCAAACAAAAAAAAAAGAAACCAATGCACAACAATTTTTAGAAACTGAATATACAGTAAAATACTGTGCTCTTATTAACATAGGACCAACTAATGGGCAATTCAATAAAGAAACCAGGAGACATTACCCTGACAGAATATTGCTTAAAAACTCTAAATTGGATTAGGAATACAAAACAAGAATCATTGTAAATAACTCAAACTCCCCATATGCAGTTGCAGAATTGTGATTATGAGCCCTTAGACATATTTGTCATGTATCTGTACACCCATTTTCAAAAAGATTCCTATTCTTTTTATGGGCTGGAACTTCCCAGATCCTATCCTGAAAGCCTACAGCACAAGGCAGCACTACACCTTGAATGGGATGCCAGCCCACTGTAAGGAAGAGGACTTACAGAGGAACTGAAAACACCACCACTCACCTACCCAGAGAGATATTTTGTGTACAGTGCAGACACTAGAAAGGAAAGCTATGATCACCTAGAAAGGACCAGAAAACTTTGTTCACTGCAAGAAAAAAACACTTCATTTGCCATCGTCTTCTATGTTATTAATTGGGACCTTCCAAAAAGTCCTTTTGTTTTGTACTTAATGAGACAAATGAGAAGCATTTCCTTTTCCGAGAAAAATTAAATGTCTTAAATGCTGGCCGAGCACATATGCACACACAAGAAACAGGAACACGTAACACAGGAACACGTTTACAGCTAACCCCAGGAATGATCACAGAATTGCTGAAAGTGACGGAACAAAAACTTCTGTTAAAATAAACAAAAATAAAGATCAATAACAAACCTGCCCGCTCTTCTCTGCCTCAAGCCCAGCAGCTCTTCTCTCATTCTCCAGGTGCTGTTCTAGTTTCTTACACTTCAGTTTCCACTGCCTGATGGACACCTGTGCTCTGGCTTTCAGGTCTTCCTTCTTTCTCTCCATTTCATCCTTCAGCATCTCCACCTGCTTCGCCTGCCTGAGGTACGCGTCTGCCTGCTTTCCAGACTCCTTCAGCTGGCCCACCAGCTCCTGAACCTGGAGAGCCATGCGGCTGCGGTCTGCCTCGCACTCCTCGTAGCGATTCTGGATCTCCTTCAGCTGCTCCAGCATCCTCAGCTGCTGCTTCTCCCTCTTGCCCAGGTCTGACGACAACGCCTGTAGGGGGGAAAGAAAGCACCGTCTCTTCTTGGCTCGTCTTTAGTAACGTCCATCCGTTACATTACTAGGAGGAAGTGCAATAGTTTTAAGATTAATATTGTTTATGCTGGGTTTATTGTGCAAGAGGTGCTCTCTTTTGCTAAGTATGTAGTCATTTAAGATCCCATGGCACTGTTCTTCGGAACACAGTTCCTGGTGTCCTGGCTACCTTACACTCTGGGCCTCCAAAAGTCCTGCCTTAAGGGAAACAGCACAACAGTGATTAAAGTCAATTCCTCAATTCTCTGCTGTGCAGTGGGGCTGCTGGAGCATGATGACAGCAGCACGTCACCCAGGTGGAACTACACTTTAATGGCGATAGAAATGAAAACAAATTTAATGTATCGCAACTTTTCACCTTTTAATGGCATCCTAATTAAAAGTATCTCTTCCATGCTCTTGCATCTATTTAACTAAAAGCATCTGTGCTTTGTAGCACAATCCAAATAATTGCAATCCGATATCAACTCAATTTTAGTCTAATTTCCATAATTTCTTTGCAGAAGCTTTTGTATGAAAATGATTTTACTTTTATCTTCTGTTTTTGTCTAATCAACAATGATGAAAAACTCCAAAAATGTTTTTTATTTCAATGTTATTCAGTGGCATGCTGCAAAATAAAAACAGCAGGAATTCTTCCAGTCAGAAGGAAATGTTGCAGAACACATTAATTCCACTATGTTAATGCAAATTACTTTGAATGATTAATAATGGAATTAAAAGAACTGTTCTACATATCTGCTGTTCTCCTGTGGTTGTTCTGAACTGCGATTCTGAGGATCAGTAACAAACTAGGTTAAATGGAAATGCATTTAAACCTTGATACATGCACATTTCAAGGAAACTTCCCGGAGCCTCCCTCATTATAGGTTTGGTTACTTCAGCAAAATTCAAATAATAAAGCAAAATGAATGCTTCAAAATATTTATTATCACTTTTGAGCCCCATTATTGATTAACAAATATCCTGGTCTTCACATATACTGTTCTACATATCTGAACATTCTTTGTATAGTGTTTCCAGTTTGTGAAAACTGGAAGGTTTTACATTCTTATTTCAGACTGGGAATGCAATATTAGAATAAATCTGTAAATTTATGCCAACCTAAATTTTTAAATTCCACAGGTCTACAAATTGTTCATGACATCTTCACTTTTTTTCTGCATTTTTTATGTTCTAGATTTAACCCTGGCAGTCTGACGAACATCCAGAGAAAACAAGATTCAAAGGGAAAAATACTTTTATTCACTTTAGACCAGGATTTCACATCCTTCCCTTTAATAACCTGCCCCATCCTGAGATCAGCAGGATGAAGTAAAAAAAAAATTCTGGATGTCTAAGTAAAAATGAACATTTTTACTTAGACATCCATGCTACTCATGATGCCTGTATTTTTCTCTTGTATGAAATTTGAGGTCAGATGAAAGTTAATCTTTACAAGAACCTTTTAAAGCCTTTCACACCAATAAAAAAGGTTTTGTGCTTTCCCCTAACTGCCACACAGTCTAGCTAATTTTCCAAAACTATTTTGGGTGGAAAAACACATGTATTTTCTCTCTGCACTCTAGTTCCCCTACACTCTCTATTGTAGAGTTGCAGATTTACAGTTTTTCCCATACAGATTCACAAACGTGTTGTGCCCTGCAGCAAATGGTTTTGAAAAGCTTCCTGGGAAGTTTCTCTTTAAAACTTTATGGTTTATTTTCACATGTGCGATACCGCAAAACAATTAATTCCCCATCTACTCACAACAGGAGTCCAGCTTTGAGATTCAACTTATCCAACTGGTTTCAAAGTTGAAAGATCAAAAAAGTAAGAGCCCAGTTTGAAGGCAAAAGGGATTTGAGTAATCATTTGAATCAATGCAAGTCCAGAAGACACTTCTGAGTTGTTCTACAGTCTCTCCTTTCAGTGCCAAGTTTGATTTGACTGCAAAGGAAGGAATAAGGAACTTCCAACCTTTCATCTCAAACGTGTAAAAAAACAGCACAAAGAACTAATCCAACTGAAGATTAATCTTCTTGTTTGTTCAGCATTCACTCAACCAATTTGTTCACAAATTATCTTAATTTTTCACAAAGGCAAATAATATTCCTTACCTCTACGTGTACAGAAAGTTGCGATTTCTCCCTATCTTTGCGCTCAATTACTCTTTTCAGCTCATCTACCTCAGCCATGACCGCATTTTGGGTGAGCTGCAGCCTGAGGTCCTGGATCTGTTTCTCCAGCTCCTGCTTCTCTCGCTCTGAGCGTTCAGTCACTGCAAAACAAAGCTATAACTTTAGGCCCAGAAAATATTTGTGTTACACATGAAGTTTCACAATCTCACTTTGTCCACCAGGCAAGGAAAGACCTCAAGAAATAAATACTGAAATCTTTAACATAATAGGATCACAGATTTCAGTACTGACTTCTGTCTCACTGGCTCTGCACAGTTGTAGGCATAAAACCTGGAAAAAAATCTTGACCTGCACCTACTATACTAGGATAAGTTAAGAGCCAAAACACATAGAAGCAGACTCACTAAAAAGTTAGTTTAATAATAAAAATATTAGCTAGAAAAATATAAATGGAAAGCCAAGACTGATCCTTTCATATTAATTAAAACTCAAGAAGATTAAGAGGAATTTCCTAGTCACACAAGACGCGTAAGATTATCACTGTCTTCACAGCACATATGCGATACTATCCCATGGCATATCATGAATTGAGCTCTGACTTCAGTGAAATGGCGCCCTCTAGAGACCAAGCGGGCCTGTCATGGCCCAGTGGAAATGGAGGATATAGCATTCATCACCCATCCTCAGATTCCTGTCCTCTTCCTCTTCCTCGCGACGGCTTCTCTGCCTTGAAGCGACCTGAGAGAACTGCTGCCGCAAGTCCAGGCGATCCTGCTCCATTGTCAGCAGCTGTGTCCGCAGGTCATCTATCTAAATAACGAGTGAAACGTGCAAACACTTCAGGAAAAAAAAAAGTGAAAGACTTCATTGGAGCCCTGCACATACTGAAGCTTCAAAAAAACTCTGAAGAGGCAGATGCATCCTTTTATTATTTTATTGCAGATCTAAGCATGGCTATAGATAGATAAAGTAATCATCATTCTAAAGTAATTTAGCCTCATTGGAGTGTTACATACACACCCAGGAGACAGTGAGCTCTCAGTTTTGCAGCTATAGGTCTGGATGCCTGTTTGAAAAGTGCAATATTTCCACTAACACATTCTGACTGCAAGTTCTCTACCATAGGAAGTTCATAATGAGTATATTAGGGTTATGCATTTACTCATGCATTTACACAAAAAAAGCACCTGTTGAAGAAGGGTGTCCCGACTTCCTTCAGACTGTTCCAGTTGTCTTCGGGTTCGCTCCAACTCTTGCTCGATCTTTATTAAAAATCATAAAATGCTTCAGCATGCACTGCAGACATTACAATAATGCAAATATAAAGATAAATTATATTTTAAAACTGCAGACACACTTACCATCTAAACAACTAATTGCATAAAAAGGATCACATCCTAGCAAAATATATCAGGATAAATACTCAAAGTTGAACCCCATTTACCAAAACCATACTGAAAACCCAGGAAGATATTCCGTTACCTGTTCCCAAAATTTTGAAGATTTTGAAGAATTTGGTTGAAAACATCAAATGAATGATTTGTAGCTGTACAATCAGGATCATGACATTGAACCAGAGGGCACAAATGGAAACTAGGTGGAAGTTTTTTACACTTTTCCAGTTGTGCTATGGCTGAAGGCTGAAGGCCTGTCATCAAACTTCCATGTAACTAAGACACTCCTCAAAGATGTGCTGCTGTTACCAAGTTCCTCCTCTGTACAAAATCTTTTTCTATTCAAATTCTTCGGTGGTAGGCATGTAGAAGATATCAGTCTTTGTAAATCCTAAATTTCGTAAATGCACAGATCTTTAAAAACAGTTTTCTTCCACCAATAACCGAAAGTATTGTTAAGAACAAAACCTGTGTAAAATGCACATTCTAAGATATTTTGGGAAGTATTTAGAACATTTCTAAATACATTTCATTAAACAGAACAAAGTAGGTTCAGGCTGAACCCCCAAAAAATCCTGGCAAAAAGGTAACAGTGGAAAACACACACCGGTCACACAGTTTAAATCTTCAACACTTACTTTTACATTTATGCAGGATTAGATACCAAGCAACCAACCAACATAATAAACTAAACTAAATTATAATATTTTGCATTCTTATATTTTTGGATATAATAAACACCAATACTGTAATACAATAACTTAAAAATGTTTAATACTCTGCCTTATTGTGATTATAATTTTTTCATAGCTGTACATAAAAGATGATGCCAACTGCAAATCCAAGACAAAACGGTGTCAGAAGACAACCCCTACGGTGGAAATTAACGAATAGATCCCTGCCTCTCTTCCTGAATGACACCTCACCATAATCCCCACTGCAAAGTCTTCTGATTTCTATCACAAACAGCACAGGCTGCAGGTGAAGCTTATCAGACAGATGAGGTGAACATTCACACACTCCAGAGGGTAGAAGCGCTTGAAAACTATCAGACCCCTCGCTGTGAGTCATTCACAGCTCAGCAGCAGCTAATGGAGCCTGCCTAGGGGGTTACCACACACACACACACACACCTCTCTTTGAACGCACAGAGAGGTCACATCCAGGGGGAAAAAAAACACAGCCTGTTAGCATTACCTTGTTTTTCTCACACTCAGATCTCAGCAGTTTGCTCTTGGTGACGTCCTCAGTGCCAGTGGCTTTTTCTTCACGTCTCCTCAAAGCCTGCAACATAAGTGACAAGTTTCACCATCCTGCACCGCTGAGAATTTCTGTAATGATGGTGAAACACCACTCACGACTGCTGTCTCCAAGTGCTGGCCAGGGGTCCTACTAAACATCATGGTGCCCTAAGTTAGCAGTTTTCCAATGTCAAAACTGATGTCTGCAAAGTATCAAATCCACACAATGCACTGTACGAAACACAGCATGAGGGGAAAACTAAGCATGCAACCTGTGACAGACTGGCGTCCTAGGGTGAAGTGGCATTTCTTAGCCTATACCTAGAGCGCTATACCAGTGCCATTACTATTGGCCCTGCCAGGCACCCTGTGTCTCGGGGACACACACCAGGCTGTGGTGACCCTTAACAGTATGTAATAGATCTGTAAAACTATTTTAGCTACACCATCTTTATAGACTCTACATCAAGACGGCCCAGGTTATAATACAGGAACTATGTAACAAAAAAACAAATAACTGATGTGCTTGGTTTTTAATAAATCGATCTCTCCTGTTTAGTTTAATGCTCACAGAAACATTTGTGCTTCTTTCTTCTTAGTAGTGCAAACTTAAAAGCACAGTTACATACAGTGGCTACCACAGTCAGATGTGTCATAAGATCCTTCAAAGACACTTCTGGAAATGAATAAGTCATTCACCAATGTAAGCTTTAAAATATAGAATGGTAATCTTTTTAGTTTTAAGAGCTTTTTGGAACATTATCTTATAGAGTACTGCAAACTTTTCCATTTATGCTTTATTAACTAATATTGACAGAAAAGTACTGCTGTGTGTGACAGCAGGTATGTTGCAGGCCAGTAGTAGACATGCATGAGGAAAATAAGCAGATTTTTTTAAAAATGTCAAAATGTCTTTTAATATATGATTTTAATTTTCTTAATTGTAAACAAGTGTGGCTAGTTGAAAAACGAAGGGATTAGGAAAATAATAAGGCAGGAAATGTACTTCATGTTAAGTGTTTTTCACAAAGAGAATCGTACATTTCTGCTACAGATTTAATATTTTAAAAAGCTTCCTGCTACTGAAGAACACTTTTGATTTCAATTGATTCAATTGCATGTAACAAAGAAATGCTCACACAACTCCACATCCTGTATCTTCTCTTCCGTGTACTAAATATAAGTAATGCCGAAAATGAGAAAAAATGAATGACTGAGATTAAATTATTTCATAAGGATGAAGTATGTAATCAAACAGTAATGAATAAAGCTAAAACATAGCTTTTTATATTATTCAGAAGATCATTAACACCAGGTGCACATCGTGTCTTCATTAGGAAAAAGTGAGACTCCAATAATAAACACAGAAACAAGTCATTCAGGAGCTTTTCACAGAAAGCATCGAGAGATTCAGCGTTTTAAGATTAAACACTGCCCTCTGGTGCTCTGCCACTGCATTAGTGAACTGAAACAAATACGTTCATGTTGCCATCGAAAGAACATCAACATCCTAGTACTTTCCTAAAGTGATAGTTACAGTTCCACATACTGTAAAAGAAAGCATATTATACATGTATATAACTTTTCATGGTACGAGACACGCAGGATCTGCACCTGTGACTGGAAGGTTGCTGGTTCAAATCCTGCAGCTGGCAGAGGAATCCTACTCCGCTGGGCCCCTGAGCAAGGCCCTTAACCCCAACTGCCAAAGGCTCACCCTGCGCTCTGACCCCCAGCTTCTCTCCCTGTCTGTGTTTTATGGAGAGCAGCTGGGTATGCAAAAAGATAAATTCTTAATGCAAGAAATTGTATAGGGCTAATAAAGTGATGTTACGTAGGTCATTTTACCCATCCTTATATACTGTAGATAAATCCAGAAAAACAAAATACATGAGTATTACATTAAAGCACTAAATTTCACATTTTGAAGTTTCTTATTTATTTAAAATAATTCCATGGAAAACGAAACTTGACAGCTTCTTTTATCTAAAAAAATTACTTTGATCCAATTCAGTTTGAAATTGTATTTCCCACAGAAATGCTCTTTCATTTAGACCTATATTTGCTTTTCAATGAATTATCAAACATTAATGTGATTGTGTTTAACATACTTCTATCTTTATTTGATTAGAAGATAAATATTTAGCGCACTTGCCTAGTCTGGGAAATCAGAATGTTATAATTGAAATGAAGAATAAGAATATGTTCTGACTTAACCCAGAAATTGATCTTTATTTTTTCTCTCTCAAGAGCCTTTCTTTGTTTGAGTATATTGAGCATTATTTTTCACGACAATATTATTCTGTAGGTAATGCTGACGTCACAGTACACAACTTCATTTACATAATCGTAAGAAAATCCCAGCGAGCTGTAGAGAGTCGCAGCTTGCCCGTTATCGGCAGTTGTGTAGTCCGACACCCCCAGCAACTCGGTCATAGCGCTCTTCACAGCCCCTACGACTCGCCACGACAAAATCAAACTGGTTTAATTTTCTCGTAGTGAGTTGCAAGTAGGGGTGAGCAGTGAGCCAGATGTGTACTTGTGAGATAATGTGCCCATTATATTACACATTATAGCGCAATACTAACTTGTTTACAATATTTGTTTTAAAGGTTTTATTTCTGTACATTTGTCGACTAGAAGTCGTGTCAAGTCATGTAGTGTGCTGCCGGCTTAAGCTGTGGAGACAAACACTCCACTAAAAGACAAGGTAGCTCCATTTAAGAGCCTTCTCATTATAAAAAAACACTCAGCCTCAAGTGAAATCAATTACAATTAAAATGACAGTGCCTGCATAGAAAACCAATTCATTTAGCATATAAGCAATAACATTAGGAAAATAAGGCTTTTCTTTGCCACAGGGAAGAAAAATATTTTATTTACACAAGGCCTGAATTCAGTCTTGTTCTCTTTATCTTCTTCGAAATGTACAGTAGTTCACATAGACTTGTGCTTTAATTGAAGAAATCCTTAGGGCGGATTATGATATCCTGCAGAGGCCCCATGCAGAGTCACTGAGCGAGTGCAGGAGGGAGTGGCATGCACCAAGACAGCACATGTACACAAAAGAAAGCACCCTACAAAACGTGCTGAAAGGAGTTTGTGCTTAAACAATGGCTGCACCGTGGAAACTTTTACAGTTAGTCACCAGCCACTCACACGCCCCCCTATTCAGCAGTGCCATTGGCACTACACCAGCAGTGTGTCTCGGGGACTGCCACAGCATGGAGCTCAGGTGAGCTTTTCTCATCCTTGTCAGACACACCAAACAGGCTAGCTCAGACTGCAGACTGCAAAAACAGTATTTCATGCGCAAATATTCACAAGAGCGTGAAATTGAGATGGACCACTCGGCCCCTCAAGCTCGTTTGGTCCGCAGTAGCTCTTCAGTCCTCGGATTTCAACCCTCTGTTTCTTCAAGCCACTACCCTGGATTCACACAAAAACAACATGGCTGCATAGCTCTCATCACTTTTTGTAGTTACTGGTGTGGTAGCGCCCTGGACTAAATGCAATTTGTGAGGTCATAGCTTTACAAATAATGCTTTGTCACAAGTTTAAAATGATAATCAGAATTTAATAATAATAATAATAATAATAATAATAATAATAATAATAATTGCTTATACTTATATCGAGTAATGGGGACTCCCCTCCACCAATGCGCAGCTCCACCTGGATGATGTGACGGCAGCCATAGTGCACCAGTCTGCTCCCCACACACCAGCTCTCAGTGGGGAGGAGAGCAGAGTGATGAAGCCAGTTCATAGATGAGGATTATTAGGAGGCCATGATTGGTAAGGGCCAATAGGAAATTTGGCCAGAACGCCAGGGTTACACCCCTACGTGTAACATGCTTGCCTTAGCATTTTGACCTGTGATCAAAATCTAGCATATAGTATTTAACTTCCAGCCATCCATTTTTTATCCAATACCGGGCCACAGGTGAGCCAAAGCCTATCAAAGCAAGCAATGGATGGAGGGCAGGATACACCTTGGAGAAGATGCCAGTCCCTCGCAGGGCACACACCGACACGAACAGGTACACCCTCACAGCAGGGCCAATGAAACCATCCACTACCACAAGAACACAGAGAGCACATACAACACCACACAGACAGAACCCCAAGACCTGAGCCCAGGACCCCAGCACTGCTGACCACTGAGCTTAGCCATGAGGAAATCAGATGCTATTTGTTTATATATTAGAAGTTTGGATGTTAACCCATTCCAGACTGCAATAAAGTAGTCTTCCTCCTGGGTAAAGTTCCTTTTTAGACTGTATAGCAATCTAATTAGATTAGCAATCTTTTAGATTGTATAGCAATCAAATAGCTGTCAACAGTGCTATTTACACCCTGATGATCTGTTAGGAGCTACAGTGTGGCATCTCTTATGCTGAAGACCTGCCCATATGGATGATTTCTCAAAATCAGTAAATTGCAGAGAGGTATCTTAAAATAATAAAAGGTTACGGGTGCTGTGGAAGACGGCTCTGTGCTTTACCTCCTGCAGCTGCAGGGACACACTGCCACGCTGCTCCGGGCGCCTCTCCGCCTGCTGCCGCCCGGCGCGCATCTCCTTCTCGATCTCCTGCAGCCGCCGCTCCACGCGCTCCGACACCTTCGGGTGCCGGCAGGAGACGGGACAGTGAAGGCGCCCGCGCTCTCCTCAGGCACAAGGCCAGTGGAGCCCACGGCAGGAAAGGTAACTGCATGCACGCTGCAGCCTACCCCTACTACACTCCTCCAGTCCAGTCCCCAACGGAGGCCACAACAAGACTCCCCGACATTATCTCAACAACCTTGCGTGCAGTGGAACAGCTGGGTTGTTTCAATATTCTGTTTTTAAACTTTATGGACCATGTTTTATTCCATAAAACAGACATGGGTGCACTAATCTTATCAGGAGCATTCATAAGCACCTATCGCAATATTACAGTTGTCTAATAATAGTGGGGTTTTCTTGAAAAAATGTATGTTGAGGCATACGGCTGTGGAGTCCAACACGCTCATTCTGATTTTAGAAAAGCTAAACATGCTAAAAGCATGAGGTTTCCGAGAATAAAAATATTTATTTCTAGAACAATTTACAATACCATATTTTGTGAATTACTTTAAAATGATTATAACATTTGAATTAAGAAAAAGTGTCATTATAAATACTGACTTTAAAGAACCATTTTCCTGTCAAAAATCATAGGACTACCAAATTACCTCTCAAGAAATATTCTGTCAATACTGAAGCACTGTTTCAGAAAATAGCCACTTACCGTTTCTTCTCTCTGTGATATTTTAACATGGTCTGCTAAACTTTCCAAAGTTTTCTTAGTTTCAAGTTCAGACCTATGGAAGACATTATTCCCCATCAGTGACAATGCTTGTGTTACAATAAGTCAGCGCAGCACTGCAAAGAGCTGAATTGTAATGTGAATTTTAGCCATGCATGCCATATCACAACAGTCCCTTGACTGTTAAAGAAAGCAAGCTTGGCAACTATAATCGAACAACAGAATTAAGTGGTCTGAGAAATGTGCAGGTCTCTCAACAATGAAATTATTTCATTCATCTTCTATACAGATTAATAAGGACCCTTTTTAAAATATGAAAAGTATGTGCAAGGGAAAATGTAGGTACTGAAAATATTTTCAAAATTCCTACCATTTACAATAGCTGAGTGCTTCATTGCAGAGACAGGCTCAAATAAAAAAATCAATAAACTGATTTCATAAACTTGCATGCTGTCATTTATTAATGCCAAAAACTGCTGTTTATTTTCTTTGTTTATACTCCCTCAGATATAAACTAGGCTGCTGTTACTCAAGTTGGCTCTTAGGGGACAGTTCCATTTTTTTTTATTCCAATTCCACTTTTCCTGTTGAAGTAGAAATAGGATTTTATTTGTAGAGAGAATTACAGTTGTCCATAACACTAGAATGTAGACCAGCGTTAGTAATAGCTAAATGAGTAAAGTGTCTCTGACTGTATACATTATATACAAACTGGGACAACACCCTAAGCACAAGGTTTTCCATCACACAGAAGACACCATGGCAGGAAGGAACACACCCAACCCCAGCGGCATTCTCTGAACACTGCATTGATAATTGTGCAGCACCAGTCTCCGCTGATTAATGAGACAGCTAATCTTCAAATCAGCAACGCAGGGTGGTAGTTTTTTTTGCAGGATGAGCAACTTTGGGGAGCTGTTTGACTGTAACAAATCTACTGGTCTCTACTGTCATCAAACTGCATTTTCCAGAAGACTGTGCACCTGCTTCAGCACCTAGCATTGGGTCATTTTTCTTCTTTCTCCTTGTAATAATTATCAGGAAATTACAACCTTCTGTATAAAAACACTTGCTAGTTTTCACAGACAATTACTAAAAGTATTGAAATAGGAACATAAATATATTGAAGCTGTGTGTAATACTAGGAAAAGCCCCATCACTCTTTGTAAGAATTACAGAAACTAGCTGTGAAACTAGTAGACATACTAAACATTATGATTTAGCATATAAGATTTGTTTTTAAATAATTTCACTGTACTAGTTGCCATTTCTCCCAGAACCTCAGCATTGCCTTGTTCTCCTGAAGAACACATATTGAATGTCAAACAAGAGCCAAACAATGTTTCTAAAGGAAACACATAAGGACTGACAGAAACTTCTTCATGCCCACATGAAGTGTGCTACAAGTCTGAAGATGTTTCTTTATGAACTAAGAAAGGATGCTTTTTAATCAATGAGGTTCTGAGGAGATACACATGGATCTCATTGAAAGTACTCCAAGATGAGAGGGTCTTTTAGGGTCATCCATCTGGAAGCTGAGGTGGGCAAATATATACACTGACTGGTTTCACACATTTTTGTGTTCCACTGAAAATATTACTGCAGACAAAGAAAATAATGGAAATTTTAAACAAAGCATCTAGTAGCAAAATTATACTGTTTAAATGCTTTGTTATTCACATTGAATTATTTTATTTGAGGAAAATAAGGACTCGTACCTGTTACGCCTGACAATTTCTCTTTCAATATCATCTCCGAGTCGCAGCTGCTCGCTCCTGAGATCCCTGAGCGACTGGTGCATGGTGTGTATCTGTAAAGACCAGCCTCAGCTTAGATTTACTATCTTCCCAAAGGCATCAATGAAATCAACTACAATAGCATAGCAGAACACTGTATAAGAACTTTTCTCTTACAAGAGACAACGGACAAGAGTACTGGGATTTGCATGGAGTGCTCCCGCCAGCGCTTACAAATAATTATGAATAATTACAGTAATGGTCAATGAACCTGGTACAGATCTTCATTTTTTTTTTTTAGTTTCAGTCAATGCAATATTTTACTTAATTCAATCTCTACTTTCATGTTACATTAACGATGCCTAATACAGAAGCATTAGACAAATCTGTTTTAAAAGCCTGTTTACTGCCCCATTCACCCTTAAGTATGATTCTGTGATCCTGTCACACTGTTCTGTATTGCGTACATCTGTACTAAATTACCTTACAGTATATGAATACCATAATTCATCGTCAGAGCCGGGACACTGTGAACCACCTACGGCTCCTCAGCTATGATCAAGTGCTTCTTTTGTTTTTATGTGGTACTTCCGTTTTAAAAATGTGGGGAAAAAAAAAGACTCCAGTTTCTGACAAGTTCCAGATCTACATCTGGCGCTGGGGTTAAATCTGCCCCCACCAGACCACTCCTCCTTCGTCTGCCAACACGAATGCAGCTACCCCTCAGTCATGGGGCTCAGAGGGCCAGGCTGCCACGCAGTGAGCCAAGCAGGGAAGGCCAAAGACCGCAACTGCTTATACTGCAGAAATCGCCGCTATAATTCTTCTGACGTACTCGTGTTAAAAGCTTTGGAAGCCACATTAGCATGTGTGGGGCTCAATCTGTGACTTCTGTGACAGCCAGGAAGACAATCCACTAAAGTCACCGTCATCTTCTTTATAAAATGCACACGTGCTCATAACAGGGAGCTGCTTTAACACGGAAATTGGAGGTCGTCTGTCACTACTGGATTTTATCTATGCCCTAATAAAGCCGTGTTAAAAGTTCAAAAACATTGGCATGTGAAAATTCTGCAACTTCTGGATACTTTGGTTCACATGTGTGCAGAAACATCCGTTTTTCATCCATTTATGTCCAGGGGTGCGTTAACCCCCCTGCTGTTGCATCTTGTGCACAATTAACTAAATATAAAAAAATGATTCCGTTTACTGTAGCACTTCACTATAGCTTTTCAGTACCAAATAAACCAATTAACCAATAAAAAATTAACCAAATTATTTACCCCAAATGGAATTTTTATCAAATATGGTGTAATTATAAATGAAATGTGTAAGGGAAGGGAACAGCTCTTTAGCAGTAACGTTGAGACGTGCGAGTTCTGCCCTCACATTCCCAGACGGATCAGTCTCATCCATGAATCTCACAGTTGCAGACCTTGACCTCCTCCTTTCAGCCCCTCCAGACATCCCATAATCCCGCAGGGGTGAGGTAGGACAGTAATGGTGACCTTCTACACAAAAAACACAACAGTTGTCCACAGGTTATTTTTATTTGCTCTCAACTGGGAGCAACTTCATTTCAAGCATCATCTGTATGTTTGCTCTTCACTTCACCTGAAGAAACAAACCCAAGTTCTGTTAAACCACTTCCTCATAAAGAAACATGATTCTGATTGCCTTGGAGTTACAGCGTTCAAGTCTTAAGTATTTCTGCATAGACGGCTGGGAGATCTTATTACACAAAGCAACCACACTTAAGGCCTCAGCCCACAACCTAGTACTCATCTGAAATATTAATTGACAGAAAAATCAATAAGAATAGACTAGCAGGTAAATAAATTACCCCATATATCCGGATCTTAAAAAAAGAGTGAGAAATCTGGAACGCTCAGTTAATGAGACTGGAACATTACGCGACATCTTACCAGAGGCTGAGCCACCGTCTAAGTCACTTGTATGTAGAGTGGAAAGGGAGGCACTCCTGGCTCCCGAGTTTCTTCGCAGGCGCTGGCTTCTCAGTTGATTAATAGACTCTTCCAAATTTTCTCTGAGCTGCATGTACAAAGATTATTTGCACGGAACAGAACATGAAGAAAGAGATTATTTTTGTCCTGACTTAACACTCATCTAGTCTACCTTTTTAACCTGTACCTGACCAGTAAAAGCCGTGATGTTAAAATAAAGCATCATGGCAGAGATCCACACAGATGAGGAAACTTTGATATAATGAAGTTGAGCAAAATTTCCCCAATATAAAGCACACCCCTTAAACGGGTAGCGAAGGACGTACCCCAACTCTAACAAATCCAGTACTAAAACAGAATACAGATGACAGAATACTTGTTCATTAGAAATCTGGGATCCTATCTAGCTTTGGTCTTAATTTTCTCCAGGTCTCCAACTCTGGTACGAGTGAGCTCCTGCTGAGCTGGATTATTGGTAACAATACTGAACTGTGTCAAGTTAAATTATTCAGTTAAATTGCATTGAATTTCCAGATCATTAGGAATGAAAATAAGAATTATTTGATTGTTATAACTGACCACCTGCCTAGCTCACCACTAACCTGTAACTTGAAAGCCTAACTGGACTGAGAGTCTCCAGGATCAGAGTTTGAGCACCCTAACGCAGACGAAGATGGATCAAGGAGCCCTTGTTGATCACAGAACGGACACCTCTGAAGTGCACATGCAGAATTCGTGTTCGTAGCTCAGTAACATTGCCAACAGTTTTGAAAAAGTGATCAGACAGAAGACTCACTGTTGCCATAGCCTCAGCTTGGTCCTCTGTGTGCTCTCTGTATTGTCCCAACATCCGATCAACATTATGAAGATTTCGACTTGTATCCTTGAAAAGCAAGTTTAAATTAAAAATGCATTTGTACAAAAAAATATGTTTACTGCATGCAGTGTAATAATTCCTCAGCCTCAGATTTGCTTTTGTGAGGTTTCCATCATATCCATGGTGGAGGAAGAGATACAATCTCCATAAAGGATTTGTATGTGCCAGAGACCACCCTGGTACTAGAATACCAGTCCCAACTCCCAGTGCCTGTGCGCTGTAATAAGGGTGCAGTACAAAGCAGAGCATTGTTGAGCACTCACACCCCAAAGGCAGTGGGTTCAAATCTCCGGAGAATCACTGCCGTTGTATCCACAAGAAAGATATTTCAGTCAAACTGCTCCGATGATATACCCAGCTGTATGAATGGGTGCAAATGTAAGACACGTTGGCCAAATAAATTACAAAAATAAAAATTAAAGTATTCCGCATTTCACTAAAGAGCACAGGGTATCATTTATTACACAATAAACAGTGAACACCGATGTGTCGCGAGCTCTGGATTCACGTACTGTACACCCACACCATTCTTGGTGGCCCTGCTTCATGTGCATTACCTGCAGAGTGGAGGCCAAGGTGTCAATTTTCTCAGAAATGTCTGCATCTCCCTGGACTCGGTTTCTTCTCTGGCTGTTTGAACGTGTGGCCCTCGCACGTGCCTGGCGGTTAGCGGAGCTCCTGAGGTACGTGTCTGAGTCACTGGAAGACTGCGCCATGCCTGGTATGGCTCTGGCAGAAAGACAGTTTAAGACAGGGGGTTAAAGAGGAGCAGGTGGTAAGCTGCCACTTTGCTCTTCCCCTTTTTCATAAAGTTAAAAACAAGAAGCAGTATGAAGTGGTAATCAGGGCCCTGGACTGTGCACCGGAGGGTTGCGGGTTCAGATCCCAGGAGGGGCACACCTGTTGTATCCCTGAGTGGGGTCCTCCACTGACATCACTGCAGCAGACGGCCTGCTGCCCAAACGGGTGTCCGTCTCCACGACTTCATTGCGAACGAGAATATGCTCTCAACTGACCTACCTGGTAACATAAAAGAATAAAAGAGTCCGTTTCGAGGTCTGTGTCCCATTAGGTTAAACGAATTAATTAAAAATTCAGACCTGGACTCACAGATATTACTCAAATACAAAGGGCAGCCTCCCGGATGATCGGATAAGAGACAGAATATCACAAAACAAGCCACAAAATAAGTAACTAACGGCACGAACGGCTGACAGCGGCCAAGAAACCTTTTGTAGCCAACCATACTCATCACACGGACAAATATGTTTTAAAGCACGATGCTCGAATACCAATCGATTTTAAACATCCTATCATTTCTTACCTGCCTGCATCAAAATCACGGTAAGTCACTCACCATCTCGTCAGTTAGAGGCACTTCCCCTTACTCTGCTGTTATGGCAACTTAAACTGACCGCCCTGAAACAGGAAGCCATCCAAGGACCCACACTGCCGAACAGGACGCCGGGAGATGTAGTTTACATTTGCAGGACATTTACTTGGAGAAAGTACATGAATGAGCTTCAAAGAACTATATTTCCCACAAGGCCTTTAGAAAGTCTGTTGGTATCCTTTTTTATGGGCGTTGACTACTAAAGGCGACTTGAAATATGCCAGATTCAATAATTGCGCCACAATACCCGCTGTTTTCTTATGTGTAACTCAGTGTTGAGTAATTGTCAATAGAATGGGACGTAATGAAAGTAGTATACTGGCTAGGTAAAATATTTTAAAACATCTGTTTATAGTTGTTTTGTGTGAACACGATGTGACAGCGCTTTGGGATTATTGGGAAGTACTGTTCAATTAAAAGGCTCAGGTGCTTGATGTGGATGATTTTAGATATTCAATAAATGATTGACATTACTCTGAGGAACTGATCATAACTGACCATTAAATGATTTCATTTAGTTACAGGTTTCACTACCTGTGAAGGGCTTTGAGTGTAGTGTCCAGAAAAACTAAATGTAAGGAATTATTAGCAGTAGCCATCATCTCCTGGGACATCATGAGCTACTCTCTCCCAGGTAGAAATTATTTTCACTGGTATTTATGGGAATGAACCGGTTTTAAATTGGGGCTGACCAAATGACGAAATCGCATCAGGGCAGAATGTGTCCTCTGGGTCCTGGCATGACGAGGGCTTCCTTCAGCGTTCAGACTCTGACTGGTGTGTTTTGGATGCCAGTTTTGAGTTCTTCTGCTGAACCATTTGAGCTGGGGAAAGCTGTGGATGCTAAGGACGTGTGAAGGTGTAACTGCTGTCGTACGCGCTCCTGTCGAAACTCTGGTGACTGTGTTAGACTCCCCCCAGCAACCAGCAGAGCCCCAGTTTCACTGACTGTCAGTCAGCAGGGTCAGTACATGTTTTTACGTGTGCTTGTCCAGACACTACAAGAGGAATGGAGCAGAATCCCACCAGACAGCACATGCAACCCGCATGCCTGTCAGAAGCAGGTAGTGCTTGTATTCCCTTCTGCACTGGCCACGCATTATACTAGCCTGGGACTTGAGCATGAGACCTGTCTGTCCAATACTAGTAAGGGGAAAAAAAAACTTGTTGCGCTAATAACTTTGTCGTAGTTGTAAGTGAAAGTTTATTTTGATGCTATTTTTTTTAATAAAAATGGAATCCGAGACTGCAGTGTTCAGGTAAAAGGGAATGTTTGTGCTTTTGAATCTGAAATCTATGATAAAGAATATCCTGTAACATACTTTGGTTAATTCTTTGCTGATGATGTGGCACTGATGGCAGACTCAGAAGTAGAACTACAGGAGAAAGTGCTCAAATGGCAGAGGAGTCTGGAAAAGGGTGGACTGAAAATGAATGCAGAAAAATCTGAAATAATGGTAATGGAGAGAAGAGGAGATACTATGACCAATGTTGAGGAGACAAATGGAGGAAAACTGAAACAAGTTGATGACTTTAAATACCTTGGATCAAAACTGGTAAAAGGAGGAGAAACACTGGAGGCAGTAAAACAAAGAGTGAAAGCTGGATGGAACAAGTGGAGAGAAATAACTGGAATAATCTGTGACAGGAAAATTCCCAGAAAGTTAAAGTGCAAAATGTACAAGACTGTGATTAGACCTGTACTACTATATGGAGCTGAATGCTTGGCAGTTGGAAAGAGGGAAGAGAACTTGATGAGAAGAACTGAAATGAGGATGTTGAGATGGATTCTGCAGATTTCAATGAAGGATAAGATCAGAAATGAAGAAATCCGTAGACGATGTAGGGTGGTGGATGTGGTTGAGAAGATGCGAGAGGCGAGGTTACGGTGGTATGGACATATCATGAGGAGGGACGTTGAGGAAGTAACAAAGAGGGTAATGGAATTTGAGGTGGAAGGTAACAGAGGAAGAGGCAGGCCTAGAAAGAGATGGATAGATTGTGTGAGAAAAGATATGGAGGTATGTGAAGTGAGTGAGGAAGATGTGCTCGACAGAGACAAATGGAGAAGAGCAACCAAAGCAGCTGACCCCAGGACAGTCTGGGACTAAGGCTGTGAAAAAGAAGAAGAAGAAGAAGATACTTTGGTTAATTCCACTTCTGTTTAAATAAGTATTTTATTTTTTTCCCAAATATCTTATAAACCCTTTTAAGCAATTTTGCACTATTATAGTGCCGTTCTTACACGCAATACTGAAATTATATAATAGCCTAGTGTACTCTGCTCTATAGCGTGTACGTATTCAGCTCATCCGCTGACAAGCCACGTTTTAAAATAACCAGAACGTAGGCTACATAAACACGATAATTATGTCGCATATCCTCGACACCTGTGTACACATTACACAGCCACACATGGTTCTCCTGAGTGGGAACAGGTGTGTCCGCACTCATTAAGTTTTCACGTACTGGAGGTGCTATCACTCTTGCCACACCTGTAAATGTGTAGATGAGACTTTTAAAGAGTAATAAGTTGCGGTTAATTAAACATTTAAAAAAAGAAAAGCGGAGGAACCTCCTTCAGAGGTAAGGCATGAATTTGATTTAGTTTAATTAAGCCCTCCGACAAGTACAGTACTAAGTCCACAAAGTGTGGTTATTCCAGTACGGCGAAAAATAAAAACATTTCATTGCAGTTTATACAAGGTGCTGCATTGATTTTGTTGTGTTAATCTACATAATCGCCATAATCTACTGGAACTATGAGGCAGAACAGTGAAAGTGCACCGAACTAAATTAACGTGTAAACTGAGCTCACTGAATTCATACTGGTGTCTAATTACCTCGAGGGTCCGTCCTGCTAAGACAATAATTCTTCATTTATGTTCAGTGGCACAGCGCTTTGAGATGATGGGCTATATCAAGCCCTGTATAAAATTAATCTTTATTATGCATCTGTAAGGACATTGGGGACCGCTGATAACTTATTTGTAGTCATCGTAACTATTAATAGTAATTTAGGAAGTAGCAAAATAGTTCAGAAACAATGTTAACGGCACCTTACATGGATCACTAGAAATGATGGATTTGCACGAAGATGAACGATTGCAAATTAATAGAAGATTATAGTACATGCGTGAGGGCCCGTGTGGTAACTGATCAGCAGTGAAGTAAAGCTGTAGCACTCAGATTTTATGTTCACCGGGTTCAGGCTGAGGTCATTTTTTAAAACCCGTGTGCTGTCTCAAACCGACTGGGTATAACGGGGGCAGGTGGATACCCTGCGCAGACAGAGCGGTCGCCGCGTTTAACTGTGTGTCACCAACGCCAGAGGGCGCCGCTGTGGCCTGACTCCACCGTGCACTCCGCAGACGAAACGCCTCACCGCGCCGGACCCGCTACACATGTGCACTGCACTGTCCTTCTGGGCACTGATGGGAACTCGGCGGCCAATAAGAGCAGGGCAGCTCGAAACACATCTAAGAGTAAAATAATTTAATGAAGTACCTCCAACGTGAATCTGCCGAAGGACAGGTGTAGGTATCAGACTACACAGACTTACTGTAACTCAATACAAACTGCAGTAACTGGGGCGCTTTTCCGGCGGCAGGCAATCTGTCCATCTTACTCGGAGGGACGTTGCTCATTAGAAAAGTATCAAAGCTGGCTGACACGATTTAAAAAGAAGCAGTCCGCAGCGTCAGCAGTAATGCCACTGGCGCCTTTAGTCGTTTTTATTCTGATGGCATTACCAGCGGTGACTCGGGGTGGCCAGGAATCATGCCCTGCGATCTGTGACTGCTCAGAATGGGAGGCTCACACAATCACCTGCTTTGATTTAGACGGAATACCTAGATTTCCTACAAACACCGAGACACTGTAAGTATTTTTTTAAAAGATGCATGTGAATTTTACCCCTCAGTGTGGATGTCTTATGGTTGCGAGGATGCTCCTATAATGTGCAACAGGTGAGTGGATTCCGCCTGAGAAAATGTAGTTTTTAACCACATATGAGCTATACTTTACTTCAGATTACTGCCTGCGTCGAGAAATCAGTGTACAAACACAAGTGGCTGAAAAGTTTTTAGATGTTGTATATTTGGGCTTTTAAATATTAATTTATTGTAGTTTTCAGTTCTTATACTGCATTGTGAAAAAAGCTTTCAGTTTTTGCGTCAATTAAGTTTTTAAATAATTCAGACAGTTAGATTTAAAGGAATTCGTGTGCGTTTGGCGTGCGCCTGTGAATGACTTTACCTGCACGCAATCGGTCAGGTGAGACGGCGTCCCCAACCCGAGTCGTGAAAGGCCCCAGTCCAATTCATCTTCAGGTTGCGTGTTACTAAAGATTGGGGGGGGAAACTGTATTTGATCAAGAAGTACTGTTCAGTTAAGAGGCTCAGGTGCTTGAGGGGTGAAGGGTACTCAAATTGTAGTCCCAAATGAGCTGTAAATTACGCAATTTAACAACCTCCCCGCCCCAGCCTAATTGATCTAAATTTATTTTTCCAAGTCCTTCTAAACTTGTTCTTATGACAGAAAGTTGGGCCAGTTCGGCAGCGCTCCAGTTAGAAACCGCCTGATGTCAACTAATTTGTCGGCGGTCTCTCAGATGCTTGACTGAAGGATAGTCGCGCTGTTCATAAAAAAGCGATGGAAGAAGTACTGTACATCACAGGTTTACCGCACCTGCGAACTTGGGCTTTTTTTAGTCTTTTTTTTTATGCTCCTGTGACTTGACGCGCAAACCCCTTTGTATCAAGCACGAGAGACGCGTGATTGTTTTCGTATGGCCATTTTGACATTTGTGCTCCATGTCCAGTAAATGAGCGTCCTCTGCCCTTAAGCTAGTGAGTCAGTGTCTTGCAAAGGGAAACGCATCCCACCACACGTGTCCTTAAACTGGGACCTCCACAGTGCTTGGTGTGTTCCCATCTCTGCCCGAACACATCAAATCAACATCAAGCGAGAGAGAGTTTCAGGAAGCATCGAAGGATTCAAGAGCTCCTGTCTCTCTTTGTTTCTGCCTCCAGAGCTCCCGTCTGCTGTTGTCACTGTTGATCTGAAAAATGACGCGTATTAAGGCAGAGAAAACAAAATCAGTAGCATTTATTACCAAAATATTTTCTAGTATTACTGTTTTTAATTTTTAATTCAAAGCAAATGAATGACTTCACAGATGCCTTGTGTTTCACATACAAGACTCAGTGCCTGTTTCTATCGCTAGTTTTTCTGGAACAGTGTGTGTGGTGCCTTTCTCTCTGCCCAGCGTCTGAACCCATGGCCTTCTAGTCAGTCCAGAGCCCAAACCACTCGCCACTCTTCACTGGTCATAAAGGCAAAGTACTGCTGGAAAAGCAAGGTGAAGGCTCTCCTCTCATTGTTCCTGAAGGTTTGCAACAATGAGACCAGGTTAGACACATTAGACAACACCATCATTAGTTTTTATACCTGCCTTCTTTTCGTGCGAAGGCGATTAAGCTGTGAATTATTTTATTGGTCTTTGTGCCCTCTGCTGAGCACTCAGCCAATATCGAAGGATTCTGAAGTGGGACTCTTGACCAGACACGCTTAGGAGGGTGAGCTGACTGTGCACTCTGGGTTGGGAAGAGAGTAAAATAAATGCTTCTGGACAGTTTATTTCAATTCAATTGACTTCGTCTTGTGTCTTTTTTGTGTTTTCTAACATTTTCAAAAATGGAAAGACAGCCTTCCTTTCCAACTTTAAGAAGGAAAATTGTCATAATAATTAGTTTTATTATCCCCTGGGGGAACTTGGTTTTAGGGCAGAATACAACCAAACCAGACAAACCTCACCCACAACAAATCCAGTATATCCGGCTACAGGAGATGCAGTGCTACATGCACTCGCCAGTCCTTGTTTAATACTTGCTGCAGCCTGAACGTAGCGGTGTCATTGAAGTGATGAGTCGAGGTGCTGGCGCAGGCAGAGAACCTGGAGGTGGCAGGAGCACCACTGGCGTGCACACAAACCAGCTGTTTGGATTAGAGAGCATTTTGCCCAACTTCCCACATGCCATTGTCTCTATGCAGGATCGTCCTGTTATAAATGATGGATTATGGGAATATTTAAAATCCAGGTGAGCAGCTGTTTTGCCTTTATTAGAATTCCTCAGTGCAAAAGCTAACATCGACCAGTTGCTATTGCATGATATCTACTATCTATATACAGTACATCGATTTTTATTGTACAAAAGCTGGAGTATCTTTAGATACTTTCACTCTACTTAATGTTGCGAAAGAAGCAGGAAATAATTCATATGAATTCACGGTGACTGCTTACTACTAATTACACGCCGTAGACCTGAAACGTGCTTCTCGTAAGACACTGCAGGGCGTTAGGAGTCTAGGCAATGACTGCTTATATGTGGACGAAAAACAATCGGGAAGGAATTCGATCAGAAATCCTGACGACGGGTATTGATTTTTTTTTCTTACCAGATTACTTCCATTGAAGACGTCATAGAGTGAGAATTGATACAAAAAGAAACTTCTTTCTGTCTTTTAAAAGTAAACAGATGAAAATTTAAACAGCTGCAAAAAGAGAATTGTTGCAGAATAAAGTGTAATTTGTTCAAAACTTCACTGGGGTCACAGGAGCCTCTACGCTCCATCTGAAAGCAGCGGTGATACAGCAACTCATCCAGAAAGCTGACTGCATCGCATTCAGGGATCAAATTCCAGCGACCACACCAGACTATCAGCGGGGACACACTATTAGGAGTAATTTATTTTCAACAGACAGGTAGTTAATTTAATTAATACATGAGTAGAAACATTATACCGGTAGAAGCTACAGAACCAATGCTCCCTTACATTGACAATAAATACAATACACCAAATATCAAACAAACAAAAAAACAGCTCTTATGTGCAATGTAATGTGCAAAAGAGCATTCCCGTTTTCAAGTGTGTTTTTGGGCTTCCAGTTGGCTGAGCCAGGCGGCAGCTCTGAGCATGTGGCCCCAGTCAGAGACCAGTGGAGGAGAGGCAGCTGTGTCCCCCGCCGCCATCCTCCACAAGCCTCGGCGATCTGCGTGTGCGGGGGTGTCGAGTTGTCCCGCCAGACAACGGCCGCAAAACAGAACCCGGCGGAACAAGGGGCAATGGCCAGGAAAGAAACGCAAACCAAACACAAACGCGATGTTAGCTAGCCTGCCTGCTGCCCCCCTGCCGTTCTTCGGGACCCTTCAATACGAGAGCAGACGCCCCAGCTATGTCGCGTTATTGACGCTCGCTGAACCGAATGTCTTCCCGGGCTGTTACACAACAGCACACATTCCTCCTCCCCTCGTTCAGCGCGACTGAGGGAAGCCTGGCCAACCTATCAGATGAAATTTTCCAAATCGTTGCCCCAGTTCAAAATCCCAGATTAGATGCACTACAGATGATCTGAATTCATGAAATTCAACAGCCTGCGCACACTCCTTCTATAAACTCGTATATAAATTGGGATCAGTCTAAGGTTTTCAAAACATTATGATGGATAAAAGACACCGTGACACACTTTCTCATCCAGTGCGTTGCAAATGTCACAATCTGTTTCCTGGAATGGCAGAATCTGTCCGAAGTGTTTCCGACTGCTAGATGTTAAGGTTTCGAAGACATGTACAGAAATCACACATCCAGACGTAATGCCTGATGATAGATCCTGTTAAACCAATGATCTGATAATATGTTGTTTTCTTTTTTTTATCTTTTAAAACTTTTCATTTGACGTTTAATTCAATTAACTGTAAGAGAGTGGGAAATAGCCAACAACTGTCCTAATTATACTGTAATTAGTCTTCCTGTTTCTAATGAAGTCTCCAATAGTTGTTTATTAGTGCCAGGCCCCGCTGCGCTCCGGGAGTAAACTCGGCTACTAATAAGACATCCTTTTCCTCCTTTTCAAAAGGCTGAATAAAAAACCAATCCATAAACTCGGGAACTCGGGAACGTAAGTGATAGGTTTGTCTAATGAAAAAATACTTTTTAGAAAGAGACCAGATGAAGAGACAGAGGAGGCGTTTCTCGTGATGAAGGGAAAGCTCTTACAAGAGCCTTATGAAAGAGACATGGAGAAAATGTGACTCAAGCATAAAAGCGTGATTTAAAAAAAAAAGGCACTTTAATACTGTTTTTTCAACGTGTGCCACTCGTAGCAGTGTGTCGCTTCATCTTGTCCTGGGGGAAAGACAGCACCTCCACACAGGCACAGCTGCATCAGTTCAGGCACCTCTGAGCTGCCACTTCTGCAGCCTCGAAGCTCCTTTTCTCTCAAGAATAAGACAGTCTTGCCAACGCTTGGTGTTAAAAAACATAATCAGACTTGTATTTCCATGATAAGCTTTTTTTAAATCACGCCGTTCGTGGCACTATCTACTACCATGTCTGGAACTGCTACAGTCTTCTTATCTTCCACGGCCACGACTTACTATGTGTGCTTGTTTGACCTGCCTCCCCCTCTTTAAAGGGACACAGATGTAATGCCCAACTTTGTGAATGTATAGCCCCCAAATAACTGCAAACTGGCCTTTCGCATGCAAGGGGTGTTTAGGTTTAAAGCCAGGGAGGTCAAAAACAACCACCCAGAGCACCTGGAGGCGAAGCTGTCAAGAGAAGGGTCTTGCAGCGCTTTGGCTCACGAGAGTCTGTCGATTAAAAGTGTGGAATCGGAGAAACAAAAACCATCGCAGGTGGTGATAGATGAGAGCAAACAAAAAATAAAAAAGAGTGGATTGCAAATCGTCACAGTGGTGGCTTAACTAAAAATTCGTTTTTTGTTGAAAATGCAAATTTATACTGTGAATTTTATCTCGGTAAATCAGCTGCTTTGTTTTTAGTAAAGGTACTTTTTAAAATTATTTCCTCATTTAAAACTTAAGTTCAGGAATGAGATCCATTACAGAAATGTTTTAACACAACTGTGCCCCAAAAACCTAAGACCAGAACAATTTAAAAATATTTGTCCACCAAAAAGTACAGAAAAAAACACAAATACAGAAATAAATAAGCCCAGAATAAATGTGAAAATTGTGTTATTTCAAACTAGAGCATAATTTTTGTTCAACGTTTTTAAATAAAAATAAAGAATCCAAGTTTTATTTTGTAAATTATAAAAAAAACGTAACAAAGGATTTGTTACTTGTTCCCATTCCATTATTTTCCCTATCATTAAATAAAGACCTGCCAACCTCTGTATTGGATTGGGAATCAATCTTCTGAAATAGTGAAGATCTAAAAAAAATATGATTATATGATAAGGAACAAGTAATAGGTTTATTCCATGCTGAAAAGAGAAGAAAGAAAACACAATGTTTCGGCTGTAGAGCCTTCTTTGGGTTCCTTTACAGTCTATGCATGGTGACGCAGCTCCCCACCTGATTATATGATACAGTAGTTGTCATGTTAACAACGTGATAGTATGTCCATCCTGTTTTTCGCCAAGTTAATCCTGCCTAACACTGTATCCGATAAAGAAGAGCGTTACAGTAAACGATTACAATTATTATTTTAAGCTGTAGTAAATCACTGTGCTTAAACTTTCTTGGATAATGCGCATATCTTTTTTCTTCAATTCATGCAAAAAATGTTTGGTGTTTTTGCATGAATTGATTGACAACATATAATCCTTAAACATACATTTTGTAGACCAAAACCTTTATAATATAAACGCAATCAAGCAGTGTGTTTGACCTTGTGGCTGGGACTCTGGATTCTTAACCTCAAGCCAGTTCCCTCAGATTG